>NW_027672496.1:0-450772 GCF_964165515.1 Mesoplodon bidens
TTCACACTGATGTATTTATACGAATTAATTATTTCCATGCTTATATCTATAAATACATAAATCAGGAATAAAATCTAACTTGAACCAAAAAAGAAAAAAAAAAACTGAACCTAACAGTTATACAGAGGAAAACACTACCAAGGCACTTGCTCCAGTGGTAAACAATTCTGAAATTGGTCAGAGGTGGGGAATCATCTCCCATACAGCCAGCAGCCCCGCCCGCCCACGCCAGGAGCATCCTCATTGCAAAGCTGGGAGACCGTGCCGAGGCCTCTGTGAGTAAACGTGAGCTGAGCCCCAGGCCAGATGCTGCTGAACTGTTCCCACCCTTCCCAGGTGAAACACCTGAATAGGTACAAGGGCTTGAAAGCCTAGAGGAAGGGCCGTGGAGCCACACCAGCGACAGCATGCAGGCCAACTTGGTGCCAGCAGGTCAGCCAGGATGGTACTGGCCACGGGCGCTCTTCTGGAAGCTTTCTATTGCCCTGCCTGAGATACCCCACCTGTCCCGGCCCCCACTCCTTTTTTTCCTTCCTCACCTCAGCCCGGAGAGATATTCCAGTGGAAGTTATGGGTGACACATCCTCTTCTTTACAGGTGGCAGCCTGGCAACTCCTGCAGAAAGTCCAGCAGAGCCCCACTCACACCGGGCCACCCACAAAGCCGTGGACCCTCACACCCTCCCACCAGCACAGCCCCGAGACTGCTGACGGGGCAGAGAATATGGAGTAAGGCACAGCTGCAGGGGCTATTGCTGCCTGGAGTGCTGTTTATATTGACCTCAACCCAGGCACACCTGTGGAGTGCTTGCCGGCAGGGTCAGGCTGCCCAGGTCAGCTAATCCTCAGCCCTCAGGGAATCACATTGCAGAAAATGGACCTCGCTAAGACAGAATATTCGCCAAGGAGAAAAAGGACACAATGCCATTTGCAGCACCGTAGATGAGTCTCGAGGTAATCACGTGACTTGGAGTAAGTCAGAAAGTGAAAGACACATATCATATCATATCACTTATAGCTGTTACGTATAAATTGATACCAGGGCAGATATTTCCACGGAGAAGGGCAATCACAGATTCATTAAACAAACTTAGGGTTCACCAAAGGAAAGGTGTGAGGATTGAATTCATTACGATATTGGGGTTAACAGACAGATACAAACACAGTAGACGTATATAATCACCAAAGACCTACGGAGTACCAAGAGAAGACTACTCAACATTCTGTCATAACGTACATGGGAAAAGGATCCCAGGAAGAACAGACATATGTATATGTGTAAAAGAACCACCTCTTGCACACCTACAACAAGCTAAACGTTGTACTCAAACTTGCTGTAATAAAAAATAAAAAATTAAATTAAAAACACGAACAAGAAGTAGTGAGACAAACTTGAGGGGCTTTCTCCTGGCACATTCCGTTCTACATTCCAATCTCGAACACGACTTCCATTGAGGCTCTGCTGCCCTAGTAACCAGATTTGGTAAGGGAGAACTGCTGCCACCTTGTGGCCGTTTCACACAACTGCAGGTTTAATGCCAGCGCTAATGGTCAGTGGATATTCCAAATCATTACAGGCCTGTAAATGACACCTGCCCTGAAAACAAATCCTGGGGTCATATATCGACCAAAAAATTCAAAAGACGTCCATATTTCAAAACGACAGTTTCAAGAGGCATATTTCACGCACATTAGTGTTCTGCTTCTTTTGCTTTCTTTCTTTCTTTGTTAAAAAAAACGGGAATGGAAAAAGGCAACCCTCAGAATGGGCGAAAACGTTCACAAACGAATCAATGGACAAAGGTTTAATCTCCAATATATATAAACAGCTCATGCAGCTTAATATTAATAAAACAAAAAACCCAATACAAAAATGGGCAGAAGATCTAAAGAGACGTTTCTTCAAAGAAGACACAGAGATGGCCAAGACGCACATGAAAAGCTGCTCAACATCACTAATTATTAGAGAAATGCAAATCAAAACTACAATGAGGTAAGACCTCAAACCTGTGAGAATCGGCATCATCAGATAATCTACAAACAACAAATTCTGGGGAGGGTGTGGACAAAAGGAACCCTCTTCCGCTATTGGTGGGAATGTAAATTGATACAGTCACTATGGAGAACAGTATGGAGGTTCCTTTAAAAAACTAAAAAGAGAATTACCATAGGATCCAGCAATCCCACTTCTGGGCATATACCCAGAGAAAACCATAAATCACAGAGACACATTCACCACAATGTTCATTGCAGCAGTATTTACAATAGCCAGGTTATGGAAGCAACATAAATGCCCACAGACAGACGAATGGATAAAGATGTGGTACATATATAAAATGGAATATTACTCAGCCATAAAAAGGAATGAAACTGGGTCATTTGTAGAGAAGTTGATGGATCTAGAGACTGTCATACAGAGTGAAGTAAGCCAGAAAGAGAAAAACAAATATTGTATATTAATGCCTATATGTGGAACCTAGAAAAATGGTAGAGATGAACTGGTTTGCAGGGCAGAAATAGAGACACAGAGGTAGAGAACAAACGTATGGACACAAAGTGGGGGAAGCCATGGGGTGGTGGTGGTGGGATGACTTGGGAGATTAGGATTGACCTGTATACATGTCTATGCATAAAATAGATAACTAATAATAACCTACTGTATAAAAAATAACTAAAATTAAATTTCAAAATTTTAAAAAATAAAATGTAAAAATAAAACAGAAAAAAAGTTCTTCCATTCACACTGATGTATTTATACGAATGAATTATTTCCATGCTTATATCTATAAATACATAAATGAGGAATAAAATCTAACTTGAACCAAAAAAGAAAAAAAAAACTGAACCTAACAGTTATACAGAGGAAAACACTACCAAGGCACTTGCTCCAGTGGTAAACAATTCTGAAATTGGTCAGAGGTGGGGAATCATCTCCCATACAGCCAGCAGCCCCGCCCGCCCAAGCAAGGAGCATCCTCATTGCAAAGCTGGGAGACCGTGCTGAGGCCTCTGTGAGTAAACGTGAGCTGAGCCCCAGGCCAGATGTTGCTGAACTGTTCCCACCCTTCCCAGGTGAAACACCTGAATATGTACAAGGGCTTGAAAGCCTAGAGGAAGGGCCGTGGAGCCACACCAGCGACAGCACGCTGGCCAACTTGGTGCCTGCAGGTCAGCCAGGATGGTACTGGCCACGGGCGCTCTTCTGGAAGCTTTCTATTGCCCTGCCTGAGATACCCCTCCTGTCCCGGCCCCCACTCCTTTTTTTCCTTCCTCACCTCAGCCCGGAGAGATATTCCAGTGGAAGTTATGGGTGACACATCCTCTTCTTTACAGGTGGCAGCCTGGCAACTCCTGCCGAAAGTCCAGCAGAGCCCCACTCACACCGGGCCACCCACAAAGCCGTGGACCCTCACACCCTCCCACCAGCACAGCCCCGAGACTGCTGACGGGGCAGAGAATATGGAGTCAGGCACAGCTGCAGGGACTATTGCTGCCTGGAGTGCTGTTTATATTGACCTCAACCCAGGCACACCTGGGGAGGGCTTGCCGGCAGGGTCAGGCTGCCCAGGTCAGCTAATCCTCAGCCCTCAGGGAATCACATTGCAGAATATGGACCTCGCTAAGACAGAATATTCGCCAAGGAGAAAAAGGACACAATGCCATTTGCAGCACCGTAGATGAGTCTCGAGGTAATCACGTGACTTGGAGTAAGTTAGAAAGTGAAAGACACATATCATATCATATCACTTATAGGTGTTACGTATAAATTGATACCAGGGCAGATATTTCCACGGAGAAGGGCAATCACAGATTCATTAAACAAACTTATGGTTCACCAAAGGAAAGGTGTGAGGATTGAATTCATTACGATATTGGGGTTAACAGACAGATACAAACACAGTAGACGTATATAATCACCAAAGACCTACGGAGTACCAAGAGAAGACTACTCAACATTCTGTCATAACGTACATGGGAAAAGGATCCCAGGAAGAACAGACATATGTATATGTGTAAAAGAACCACCTCTTGCACACCTACAACAAGCTAAACGTTGTACTCAAACTTGCTGTAATAAAAAATAAAAAATTAAATTAAAAACACGAACAAGAAGTAGTGAGACAAACTTGAGGGGCTTTCTCCTGGCACATTCCGTTCTACATTCCAATCTCGAACACGACTTCCATTGAGGCTCTGCTGCCCTAGTAACCAGATTTGGTAAGGGAGAACTGCTGCCACCTTGTGGCCGTTTCACACAACTGCAGGTTTAATGCCAGCGCTAATGGTCAGTGGATATTCCAAATCATTACAGGCCTGTAAATGACACCTGCCCTGAAAACAAATCCTGGGGTCATATATCGACCAAAAAATTCAAAAGACGTCCATATTTCAAAACGACAGTTTCAAGAGGCATATTTCACGCACATTAGTGTTCTGCTTCTTTTGCTTTCTTTCTTTCTTTGTTAAAAAAAACGGGAATGGAAAAAGGCAACCCTCAGAATGGGCGAAAACGTTCACAAACGAATCAATGGACAAAGGTTTAATCTCCAATATATATAAACAGCGCATGCAGCTTAATATTAATAAAACAAACAACCCAATACAAAAATGGGCAGAAGATCTAAAGAGACGTTTCTTCAAAGAAGACACAGAGATGGCCAAGACGCACATGAAAAGCTGCTCAACATCACTAATTATTAGAGAAATGCAAATCAAAACTACAATGAGGTAAGACCTCACACCTGTTAGAATCGGCATCATCAGATAATCTACAAACAACAAATTCTGGGGAGGGTGTGGACAAAAGGAACCCTCTTCCGCTATTGGTGGGAATGTAAATTGATACAGTCACTATGGAGAACAGTATGGAGGTTCCTTTAAAAAACTAAAAAGAGAATTACCATAGGATCCAGCAATCCCACTTCTGGGCATATACCCAGAGAAAACCATAAATCACAGAGACACATTCACCACAATGTTCATTGCAGCACTATTTACAATAGCCAGGTTATGGAAGCAACATAAATGCCCACAGACAGACGAATGGATAAAGATGTGGTACATATATAAAATGGAATATTACTCAGCCATAAAAAGGAATGAAACTGGGTCATTTGTAGAGAAGTTGATGGATCTAGAGACTGTCATACAGAGTGAAGTAAGCCAGAAAGAGAAAAACAAATATTGTATATTAATGCCTATATGTGGAACCTAGAAAAATGGTAGAGATGAACTGGTTTGCAGGGCAGAAATAGAGACACAGAGGTAGAGAACAAACGTATGGACACAAAGTGGGGGAAGCCATGGGGTGGTGGTGGTGGGATGACTTGGGAGATTAGGATTGACCTGTATACATGTCTATGCATAAAATAGATAACTAATAATAACCTACTGTATAAAAAATAACTAAAATTAAATTTCAAAATTTTAAAAAATAAAATGTAAAAATAAAACAGAAAAAAAGTTCTTCCATTCACACTGATGTATTTATACGAATGAATTATTTCCATGCTTATATCTATAAATACATAAATGAGGAATAAAATCTAACTTGAACCAAAAAAGAAAAAAAAAACTGAACCTAACAGTTATACAGAGGAAAACACTACCAAGGCACTTGCTCCAGTGGTAAACAATTCTGAAATTGGTCAGAGGTGGGGAATCATCTCCCATACAGCCAGCAGCCCCGACCGCCCACGCAAGGAGCATCCTCATTGCAAAGCTGGGAGACCGTGCCGAGGCCTCTGTGAGTAAACGTGAGCTGAGCCCCAGGCCAGATGCTGCTGAACTGTTCCCACCCTTCCCAGGTGAAACACCTGAATATGTACAAGGGCTTGAAAGCCTAGAGGAAGGGCCGTGGAGCCACACCAGCGACAGCACGCAGGCCAACTTGGTGCCTGCAGGTCAGCCAGGATGGTACTGGCCACGGGCGCTCTTCTGGAAGCTTTCTATTGCCCTGCCTGAGATACCCCTCCTGTCCCGGCCCCCACTCCTTTTTTTCCTTCCTCACCTCAGCCCGGAGAGATATTCCAGTGGAAGTTATGGATGACACATCCTCTTCTTTACAGGTGGCAGCCTGGCAACTCCTGCCGAAAGTCCAGCAGAGCCCCACTCACACCGGGCCACCCACAAAGCCGTGGACCCTCACACCCTCCCACCAGCACAGCCCCGAGACTGCTGACGGGGCAGAGAATATGGAGTAAGGCACAGCTGCAGGGGCTATTGCTGCCTGGAGTGCTGTTTATATTGACCTCAACCCAGGCACACCTGGGGAGGGCTTGCCGGCAGGGTCAGGCTGCCCAGGTCAGCTAATCCTCAGCCCTCAGGGAATCACATTGCAGAAAATGGACCTCGCTAAGACAGAATATTCGCCAAGGAGAAAAAGGACACAATGCCATTTGCAGCACCGTAGATGAGTCTCGAGGTAATCACGTGACTTGGAGTAAGTCAGAAAGTGAAAGACACATATCATATCATATCACTTATAGGTGTTACCTATAAATTGCTACCAGGGCAGATATTTCCACGGAGAAGGGCAATCACAGATTCATTAAACAAACTTATGGTTCACCAAAGGAAAGGTGTGAGGATTGAATTCATTACGATATTGGGGTTAACAGACAGATACAAACACAGTAGACGTATATAATCACCAATGACCTACGGAGTACCAAGAGAAGACTACTCAACATTCTGTCATAACGTACATGGGAAAAGGATCCCAGGAAGAACAGACATATGTATATGTGTAAAAGAACCACCTCTTGCACACCTACAACAAGCTAAACGTTGTACTCAAACTTGCTGTAATAAAAAATAAAAAATTAAATTAAAAACACGAACAAGAAGTAGTGAGACAAACTTGAGGGTCTTTCTCCTGGCACATTCCGTTCTACATTCCAATCTCGAACACGACTTCCATTGAGGCTCTGCTGCCCTAGTAACCAGATTTGGTAAGGGAGAACTGCTGCCACCTTGTGGCCGTTTCACACAACTGCAGGTTTAATGCCAGCGCTAATGGTCAGTGGATATTCCAAATCATTACAGGCCTGTAAATGACACCTGCCCTGAAAACAAATCCTGGGGTCATATATCGACCAAAAAATTCAAAAGACGTCCATATTTCAAAACGACAGTTTCAAGAGGCATATTTCACGCACATTAGTGTTCTGCTTCTTTTGCTTTCTTTCTTTCTTTGTTAAAAAAAACGGGAATGGAAAAAGGCAACCCTCAGAATGGGCGAAAACGTTCACAAACGAATCAATGGACAAAGGTTTAATCTCCAATATATATAAACAGCACATGCAGCTTAATATTAATAAAACAAACAACCCAATACAAAAATGGGCAGAAGATCTAAAGAGACGTTTCTTCAAAGAAGACACAGAGATGGCCAAGACGCACATGAAAAGCTGCTCAACATCACTAATTATTAGAGAAATGCAAATCAAAACTACAATGAGGTAAGACCTCACACCTGTTAGAATCGGCATCATCAGATAATCTACAAACAACAAATTCTGGGGAGGGTGTGGACAAAAGGAACCCTCTTCCGCTATTGGTGGGAATGTAAATTGATACAGTCACTATGGAGAACAGTATGGAGGTTCCTTTAAAAAACTAAAAAGAGAATTACCATAGGATCCAGCAATCCCACTTCTGGGCATATACCCAGAGAAAACCATAAATCACAGAGACACATTCACCACAATGTTCATTGCAGCACTATTTACAATAGCCAGGTTATGGAAGCAACATAAATGCCCACAGACAGACGAATGGATAAAGATGTGGTACATATATAAAATGGAATATTACTCAGCCATAAAAAGGAATGAAACTGGGTCATTTGTAGAGAAGTTGATGGATCTAGAGACTGTCATACAGAGTGAAGTAAGCCAGAAAGAGAAAAACAAATATTGTATATTAATGCCTATATGTGGAACCTAGAAAAATGGTAGAGATGAACTGGTTTGCAGGGCAGAAATAGAGACACAGAGGTAGAGAACAAACGTATGGACACAAAGTGGGGGAAGCCATGGGGTGGTGGTGGTGGGATGACTTGGGAGATTAGGATTGACCTGTATACATGTCTATGCATAAAATAGATAACTAATAATAACCTATTGTATAAAAAATAACTAAAATTAAATTTCAAAATTTTAAAAAATAAAATGTAAAAATAAAACAGAAAAAATGTTCTTCCATTCACACTGATGTATTTATACGAATGAATTATTTCCATGCTTATATCTATAAATACATAAATGAGGAATAAAATCTAACTTGAACCAAAAAAGAAAAAAAAAAAACTGAACCTAACAGTTATACAGAGGAAAACACTACCAAGGCACTTGCTCCAGTGGTAAACAATTCTGAAATTGGTCAGAGGTGGGGAATCATCTCCCATACAGCCAGCAGCCCCGCCCGCCCTCGCCAGGAGCATCCTCATTGCAAAGCTGGGAGACCGTGCCGAGGCCTCTGTGAGTAAACGTGAGCTGAGCCCCAGGCCAGATGCTGCTGAACTGTTCCCACCCTTCCCAGGTGAAACACCTGAATAGGTACAAGGGCTTGAAAGCCTAGAGGAAGGGCCGTGGAGCCACACCAGCGACAGCATGCAGGCCAACTTGGTGCCAGCAGGTCAGCCAGGATGGTACTGGCCACGGGCGCTCTTCTGGAAGCTTTCTATTGCCCTGCCTGAGATACCCCACCTGTCCCGGCCCCCACTCCTTTTTTTCCTTCCTCACCTCAGCCCGGAGAGATATTCCAGTGGAAGTTATGCGTGACACATCCTCTTCTTTACAGGTGGCAGCCTGGCAACTCCTGCAGAAAGTCCAGCAGAGCCCCACTCACACCGGGCCACCCACAAAGCCGTGGACCCTCACACCCTCCCACCAGCACAGCCCCGAGACTGCTGACGGGGCAGAGAATATGGAGTAAGGCACAGCTGCAGGGGCTATTGCTGCCTGGAGTGCTGTTTATATTGACCTCAACCCAGGCACACCTGTGGAGTGCTTGCCGGCAGGGTCAGGCTGCCCAGGTCAGCTAATCCTCAGCCCTCAGGGAATCACATTGCAGAAAATGGACCTCGCTAAGACAGAATATTCGCCAAGGAGAAAAAGGACACAATGCCATTTGCAGCACCGTAGATGAGTCTCGAGGTAATCACGTGACTTGGAGTAAGTCAGAAAGTGAAAGACACATATCATATCATATCACTTATAGCTGTTACGTATAAATTGATACCAGGGCAGATATTTCCACGGAGAAGGGCAATCACAGATTCATTAAACAAACTTATGGTTCACCAAAGGAAAGGTGTGAGGATTGAATTCATTACGATATTGGGGTTAACAGACAGATACAAACACAGTAGACGTATATAATCACCAAAGACCTACGGAGTACCAAGAGAAGACTACTCAACATTCTGTCATAACGTACATGGGAAAAGGATCCCAGGAAGAACAGACATATGTATATGTGTAAAAGAACCACCTCTTGCACACCTACAACAAGCTAAACGTTGTACTCAAACTTGCTGTAATAAAAAATAAAAAATTAAATTAAAAACACGAACAAGAAGTAGTGAGACAAACTTGAGGGGCTTTCTCCTGGCACATTCCGTTCTACATTCCAATCTCGAACACGACTTCCATTGAGGCTCTGCTGCCCTAGTAACCAGATTTGGTAAGGGAGAACTGCTGCCACCTTGTGGCCGTTTCACACAACTGCAGGTTTAATGCCAGCGCTAATGGTCAGTGGATATTCCAAATCATTACAGGCCTGTAAATGACACCTGCCCTGAAAACAAATCCTGGGGTCATATATCGACCAAAAAATTCAAAAGACGTCCATATTTCAAAACGACAGTTTCAAGAGGCATATTTCACGCACATTAGTGTTCTGCTTCTTTTGCTTTCTTTCTTTCTTTGTTAAAAAAAACGGGAATGGAGAAAGGCAACCCTCAGAATGGGCGAAAACGTTCACAAACGAATCAATGGACAAAGGTTTAATCTCCAATATATATAAACAGCTCATGCAGCTTAATATTAATAAAACAAAAAACCCAATACAAAAATGGGCAGAAGATCTAAAGAGACGTTTCTTCAAAGAAGACACAGAGATGGCCAAGACGCACATGAAAAGCTGCTCAACATCACTAATTATTAGAGAAATGCAAATCAAAACTACAATGAGGTAAGACCTCAAACCTGTGAGAATCGGCATCATCAGATAATCTACAAACAACAAATTCTGGGGAGGGTGTGGACAAAAGGAACCCTCTTCCGCTATTGGTGGGAATGTAAATTGATACAGTCACTATGGAGAACAGTATGGAGGTTCCTTTAAAAAACTAAAAAGAGAATTACCATAGGATCCAGCAATCCCACTTCTGGGCATATACCCAGAGAAAACCATAAATCACAGAGACACATTCACCACAATGTTCATTGCAGCAGTATTTACAATAGCCAGGTTATGGAAGCAACATAAATGCCCACAGACAGACGAATGGATAAAGATGTGGTACATATATAAAATGGAATATTACTCAGCCATAAAAAGGAATGAAACTGGGTCATTTGTAGAGAAGTTGATGGATCTAGAGACTGTCATACAGAGTGAAGTAAGCCAGAAAGAGAAAAACAAATATTGTATATTAATGCCTATATGTGGAACCTAGAAAAATGGTAGAGATGAACTGGTTTGCAGGGCAGAAATAGAGACACAGAGGTAGAGAACAAACGTATGGACACAAAGTGGGGGAAGCCATGGGGTGGTGGTGGTGGGATGACTTGGGAGATTAGGATTGACCTGTATACATGTCTATGCATAAAATAGATAACTAATAATAACCTACTGTATAAAAAATAACTAAAATTAAATTTCAAAATTTTAAAAAATAAAATGTAAAAATAAAACAGAAAAAAAGTTCTTCCATTCACACTGATGTATTTATACGAATGAATTATTTCCATGCTTATATCTATAAATACATAAATGAGGAATAAAATCTAACTTGAACCAAAAAAGAAAAAAAAAACTGAACCTAACAGTTATACAGAGGAAAACACTACCAAGGCACTTGCTCCAGTGGTAAACAATTCTGAAATTGGTCAGAGGTGGGGAATCATCTCCCATACAGCCAGCAGCCCCGCCCGCCCAAGCAAGGAGCATCCTCATTGCAAAGCTGGGAGACCGTGCTGAGGCCTCTGTGAGTAAACGTGAGCTGAGCCCCAGGCCAGATGTTGCTGAACTGTTCCCACCCTTCCCAGGTGAAACACCTGAATATGTACAAGGGCTTGAAAGCCTAGAGGAAGGGCCGTGGAGCCACACCAGCGACAGCACGCTGGCCAACTTGGTGCCTGCAGGTCAGCCAGGATGGTACTGGCCACGGGCGCTCTTCTGGAAGCTTTCTATTGCCCTGCCTGAGATACCCCTCCTGTCCCGGCCCCCACTCCTTTTTTTCCTTCCTCACCTCAGCCCGGAGAGATATTCCAGTGGAAGTTATGGGTGACACATCCTCTTCTTTACAGGTGGCAGCCTGGCAACTCCTGCCGAAAGTCCAGCAGAGCCCCACTCACACCGGGCCACCCACAAAGCCGTGGACCCTCACACCCTCCCACCAGCACAGCCCCGAGACTGCTGACGGGGCAGAGAATATGGAGTCAGGCACAGCTGCAGGGACTATTGCTGCCTGGAGTGCTGTTTATATTGACCTCAACCCAGGCACACCTGGGGAGGGCTTGCCGGCAGGGTCAGGCTGCCCAGGTCAGCTAATCCTCAGCCCTCAGGGAATCACATTGCAGAATATGGACCTCGCTAAGACAGAATATTCGCCAAGGAGAAAAAGGACACAATGCCATTTGCAGCACCGTAGATGAGTCTCGAGGTAATCACGTGACTTGGAGTAAGTTAGAAAGTGAAAGACACATATCATATCATATCACTTATAGGTGTTACGTATAAATTGATACCAGGGCAGATATTTCCACGGAGAAGGGCAATCACAGATTCATTAAACAAACTTATGGTTCACCAAAGGAAAGGTGTGAGGATTGAATTCATTACGATATTGGGGTTAACAGACAGATACAAACACAGTAGACGTATATAATCACCAAAGACCTACGGAGTACCAAGAGAAGACTACTCAACATTCTGTCATAACGTACATGGGAAAAGGATCCCAGGAAGAACAGACATATGTATATGTGTAAAAGAACCACCTCTTGCACACCTACAACAAGCTAAACGTTGTACTCAAACTTGCTGTAATAAAAAATAAAAAATTAAATTAAAAACACGAACAAGAAGTAGTGAGACAAACTTGAGGGGCTTTCTCCTGGCACATTCCGTTCTACATTCCAATCTCGAACACGACTTCCATTGAGGCTCTGCTGCCCTAGTAACCAGATTTGGTAAGGGAGAACTGCTGCCACCTTGTGGCCGTTTCACACAACTGCAGGTTTAATGCCAGCGCTAATGGTCAGTGGATATTCCAAATCATTACAGGCCTGTAAATGACACCTGCCCTGAAAACAAATCCTGGGGTCATATATCGACCAAAAAATTCTAAAGACGTCCATATTTCAAAACGACAGTTTCAAGAGGCATATTTCACGCACATTAGTGTTCTGCTTCTTTTGCTTTCTTTCTTTCTTTGTTAAAAAAAACGGGAATGGAAAAAGGCAACCCTCAGAATGGGCGAAAACGTTCACAAACGAATCAATGGACAAAGGTTTAATCTCCAATATATATAAACAGCGCATGCAGCTTAATATTAATAAAACAAACAACCCAATACAAAAATGGGCAGAAGATCTAAAGAGACGTTTCTTCAAAGAAGACACAGAGATGGCCAAGACGCACATGAAAAGCTGCTCAACATCACTAATTATTAGAGAAATGCAAATCAAAACTACAATGAGGTAAGACCTCACACCTGTTAGAATCGGCATCATCAGATAATCTACAAACAACAAATTCTGGGGAGGGTGTGGACAAAAGGAACCCTCTTCCGCTATTGGTGGGAATGTAAATTGATACAGTCACTATGGAGAACAGTATGGAGGTTCCTTTAAAAAACTAAAAAGAGAATTACCATAGGATCCAGCAATCCCACTTCTGGGCATATACCCAGAGAAAACCATAAATCACAGAGACACATTCACCACAATGTTCATTGCAGCACTATTTACAATAGCCAGGTTATGGAAGCAACATAAATGCCCACAGACAGACGAATGGATAAAGATGTGGTACATATATAAAATGGAATATTACTCAGCCATAAAAAGGAATGAAACTGGGTCATTTGTAGAGAAGTTGATGGATCTAGAGACTGTCATACAGAGTGAAGTAAGCCAGAAAGAGAAAAACAAATATTGTATATTAATGCCTATATGTGGAACCTAGAAAAATGGTAGAGATGAACTGGTTTGCAGGGCAGAAATAGAGACACAGAGGTAGAGAACAAACGTATGGACACAAAGTGGGGGAAGCCATGGGGTGGTGGTGGTGGGATGACTTGGGAGATTAGGATTGACCTGTATACATGTCTATGCATAAAATAGATAACTAATAATAACCTACTGTATAAAAAATAACTAAAATTAAATTTCAAAATTTTAAAAAATAAAATGTAAAAATAAAACAGAAAAAAAGTTCTTCCATTCACACTGATGTATTTATACGAATGAATTATTTCCATGCTTATATCTATAAATACATAAATGAGGAATAAAATCTAACTTGAACCAAAAAAGAAAAAAAAAACTGAACCTAACAGTTATACAGAGGAAAACACTACCAAGGCACTTGCTCCAGTGGTAAACAATTCTGAAATTGGTCAGAGGTGGGGAATCATCTCCCATACAGCCAGCAGCCCCGACCGCCCACGCAAGGAGCATCCTCATTGCAAAGCTGGGAGACCGTGCCGAGGCCTCTGTGAGTAAACGTGAGCTGAGCCCCAGGCCAGATGCTGCTGAACTGTTCCCACCCTTCCCAGGTGAAACACCTGAATATGTACAAGGGCTTGAAAGCCTAGAGGAAGGGCCGTGGAGCCACACCAGCGACAGCACGCAGGCCAACTTGGTGCCTGCAGGTCAGCCAGGATGGTACTGGCCACGGGCGCTCTTCTGGAAGCTTTCTATTGCCCTGCCTGAGATACCCCTCCTGTCCCGGCCCCCACTCCTTTTTTTCCTTCCTCACCTCAGCCCGGAGAGATATTCCAGTGGAAGTTATGGATGACACATCCTCTTCTTTACAGGTGGCAGCCTGGCAACTCCTGCCGAAAGTCCAGCAGAGCCCCACTCACACCGGGCCACCCACAAAGCCGTGGACCCTCACACCCTCCCACCAGCACAGCCCCGAGACTGCTGACGGGGCAGAGAATATGGAGTAAGGCACAGCTGCAGGGGCTATTGCTGCCTGGAGTGCTGTTTATATTGACCTCAACCCAGGCACACCTGGGGAGGGCTTGCCGGCAGGGTCAGGCTGCCCAGGTCAGCTAATCCTCAGCCCTCAGGGAATCACATTGCAGAAAATGGACCTCGCTAAGACAGAATATTCGCCAAGGAGAAAAAGGACACAATGCCATTTGCAGCACCGTAGATGAGTCTCGAGGTAATCACGTGACTTGGAGTAAGTCAGAAAGTGAAAGACACATATCATATCATATCACTTATAGGTGTTACCTATAAATTGCTACCAGGGCAGATATTTCCACGGAGAAGGGCAATCACAGATTCATTAAACAAACTTATGGTTCACCAAAGGAAAGGTGTGAGGATTGAATTCATTACGATATTGGGGTTAACAGACAGATACAAACACAGTAGACGTATATAATCACCAATGACCTACGGAGTACCAAGAGAAGACTACTCAACATTCTGTCATAACGTACATGGGAAAAGGATCCCAGGAAGAACAGACATATGTATATGTGTAAAAGAACCACCTCTTGCACACCTACAACAAGCTAAACGTTGTACTCAAACTTGCTGTAATAAAAAATAAAAAATTAAATTAAAAACACGAACAAGAAGTAGTGAGACAAACTTGAGGGTCTTTCTCCTGGCACATTCCGTTCTACATTCCAATCTCGAACACGACTTCCATTGAGGCTCTGCTGCCCTAGTAACCAGATTTGGTAAGGGAGAACTGCTGCCACCTTGTGGCCGTTTCACACAACTGCAGGTTTAATGCCAGCGCTAATGGTCAGTGGATATTCCAAATCATTACAGGCCTGTAAATGACACCTGCCCTGAAAACAAATCCTGGGGTCATATATCGACCAAAAAATTCAAAAGACGTCCATATTTCAAAACGACAGTTTCAAGAGGCATATTTCACGCACATTAGTGTTCTGCTTCTTTTGCTTTCTTTCTTTCTTTGTTAAAAAAAACGGGAATGGAAAAAGGCAACCCTCAGAATGGGCGAAAACGTTCACAAACGAATCAATGGACAAAGGTTTAATCTCCAATATATATAAACAGCACATGCAGCTTAATATTAATAAAACAAACAACCCAATACAAAAATGGGCAGAAGATCTAAAGAGACGTTTCTTCAAAGAAGACACAGAGATGGCCAAGACGCACATGAAAAGCTGCTCAACATCACTAATTATTAGAGAAATGCAAATCAAAACTACAATGAGGTAAGACCTCACACCTGTTAGAATCGGCATCATCAGATAATCTACAAACAACAAATTCTGGGGAGGGTGTGGACAAAAGGAACCCTCTTCCGCTATTGGTGGGAATGTAAATTGATACAGTCACTATGGAGAACAGTATGGAGGTTCCTTTAAAAAACTAAAAAGAGAATTACCATAGGATCCAGCAATCCCACTTCTGGGCATATACCCAGAGAAAACCATAAATCACAGAGACACATTCACCACAATGTTCATTGCAGCACTATTTACAATAGCCAGGTTATGGAAGCAACATAAATGCCCACAGACAGACGAATGGATAAAGATGTGGTACATATATAAAATGGAATATTACTCAGCCATAAAAAGGAATGAAACTGGGTCATTTGTAGAGAAGTTGATGGATCTAGAGACTGTCATACAGAGTGAAGTAAGCCAGAAAGAGAAAAACAAATATTGTATATTAATGCCTATATGTGGAACCTAGAAAAATGGTAGAGATGAACTGGTTTGCAGGGCAGAAATAGAGACACAGAGGTAGAGAACAAACGTATGGACACAAAGTGGGGGAAGCCATGGGGTGGTGGTGGTGGGATGACTTGGGAGATTAGGATTGACCTGTATACATGTCTATGCATAAAATAGATAACTAATAATAACCTATTGTATAAAAAATAACTAAAATTAAATTTCAAAATTTTAAAAAATAAAATGTAAAAATAAAACAGAAAAAATGTTCTTCCATTCACACTGATGTATTTATACGAATGAATTATTTCCATGCTTATATCTATAAATACATAAATGAGGAATAAAATCTAACTTGAACCAAAAAAGAAAAAAAAAAAACTGAACCTAACAGTTATACAGAGGAAAACACTACCAAGGCACTTGCTCCAGTGGTAAACAATTCTGAAATTGGTCAGAGGTGGGGAATCATCTCCCATACAGCCAGCAGCCCCGCCCGCCCTCGCCAGGAGCATCCTCATTGCAAAGCTGGGAGACCGTGCCGAGGCCTCTGTGAGTAAACGTGAGCTGAGCCCCAGGCCAGATGCTGCTGAACTGTTCCCACCCTTCCCAGGTGAAACACCTGAATATGTACAAGGGCTTGAAAGCCTAGAGGAAGGGCCGTGGAGCCACACCAGCGACAGCACGCAGGCCAACTTGGTGCCTGCAGGTCAGCCAGGATGGTACTGGCCACGGGCGCTCTTCTGGAAGCTTTCTATTGCCCTGCCTGAGATACCCCTCCTGTCCCGGCCCCCACTCCTTTTTTTCCTTCCTCACCTCAGCCCGGAGAGATATTCCAGTGGAAGTTATGGGTGACACATCCTCTTCTTTACAGGTGGCAGCCTGGCAACTCCTGCCGAAAGTCCAGCAGAGCCCCACTCACACCGGGCCACCCACAAAGCCGTGGACCCTCACACCCTCCCACCAGCACAGCCCCGAGACTGCTGACGGGGCAGAGAATATGGAGTAAGGCACAGCTGCAGGGGCTATTGCTGCCTGGAGTGCTGTTTATATTGACCTCAACCCAGGCACACCTGGGGAGGGCTTGCCGGCAGGGTCAGGCTGCCCAGGTCAGCTAATCCTCAGCCCTCAGGGAATCACATTGCAGAAAATGGACCTCGCTAAGACAGAATATTCGCCAAGGAGAAAAAGGACACAATGCCATTTGCAGCACCGTAGATGAGTCTCGAGGTAATCACGTGACTTGGAGTAAGTCAGAAAGTGAAAGACACATATCATATCATATCACTTATAGGTGTTACCTATAAATTGATACCAGGGCAGATATTTCCACGGAGAAGGGCAATCACAGATTCATTAAACAAACTTAGGGTTCACCAAAGGAAAGGTGTGAGGATTGAATTCATTACGATATTGGGGTTAACAGACATATACAAACACAGTAGACGTATATAATCACCAAAGACCTATGGAGTACCAAGAGAAGACTACTCAACATTCTGTCATAACGTACATGGGAAAAGGATCCCAGGAAGAACAGACATATGTATATGTGTAAAAGAACCACCTCTTGCACACCTACAACAAGCTAAACGTTGTACTCAAACTTGCTGTAATAAAAAATAAAAAATTAAATTAAAAACACGAACAAGAAGTAGTGAGACAAACTTGAGGGTCTTTCTCCTGGCACATTCCGTTCTACATTCCAATCTCGAACACGACTTCCATTGAGGCTCTGCTGCCCTAGTAACCAGATTTGGTAAGGGAGAACTGCTGCCACCTTGTGGCCGTTTCACACAACTGCAGGTTTAATGCCAGCGCTAATGGTCAGTGGATATTCCACATCATTACAGGCCTGTAAATGACACCTGCCCTGAAAACAAATCCTGGGGTCATATATCGACCAAAAAATTCTAAAGACGTCCATATTTCAAAACGACAGTTTCAAGAGGCATATTTCACGCACATTAGTGTTCTGCTTCTTTTGCTTTCTTTCTTTCTTTGTTAAAAAAAACGGGAATGGAAAAAGGCAACCCTCAGAATGGGCGAAAACGTTCACAAACGAATCAATGGACAAAGGTTTAATCTCCAATATATATAAACAGCGCATGCAGCTTAATATTAATAAAACAAACAACCCAATACAAAAATGGGCAGAAGATCTAAAGAGACGTTTCTTCAAAGAAGACACAGAGATGGCCAAGACGCACATGAAAAGCTGCTCAACATCACTAATTATTAGAGAAATGCAAATCAAAACTACAATGAGGTAAGACCTCACACCTGTTAGAATCGGCATCATCAGATAATCTACAAACAACAAATTCTGGGGAGGGTGTGGACAAAAGGAACCCTCTTCCGCTATTGGTGGGAATGTAAATTGATACAGTCACTATGGAGAACAGTATGGAGGTTCCTTTAAAAAACTAAAAAGAGAATTACCATAGGATCCAGCAATCCCACTTCTGGGCATATACCCAGAGAAAACCATAAATCACAGAGACACATTCACCACAATGTTCATTGCAGCACTATTTACAATAGCCAGGTTATGGAAGCAACATAAATGCCCACAGACAGACGAATGGATAAAGATGTGGTACATATATAAAATGGAATATTACTCAGCCATAAAAAGGAATGAAACTGGGTCATTTGTAGAGAAGTTGATGGATCTAGAGACTGTCATACAGAGTGAAGTAAGCCAGAAAGAGAAAAACAAATATTGTATATTAATGCCTATATGTGGAACCTAGAAAAATGGTAGAGATGAACTGGTTTGCAGGGCAGAAATAGAGACACAGAGGTAGAGAACAAACGTATGGACACAAAGTGGGGGAAGCCATGGGGTGGTGGTGGTGGGATGACTTGGGAGATTAGGATTGACCTGTATACATGTCTATGCATAAAATAGATAACTAATAATAACCTATTGTATAAAAAATAACTAAAATTAAATTTCAAAATTTTAAAAAATAAAATGTAAAAATAAAACAGAAAAAATGTTCTTCCATTCACACTGATGTATTTATACGAATGAATTATTTCCATGCTTATATCTATAAATACATAAATGAGGAATAAAATCTAACTTGAACCAAAAAAGAAAAAAAAAAAAACTGAACCTAACAGTTATACAGAGGAAAACACTACCAAGGCACTTGCTCCAGTGGTAAACAATTCTGAAATTGGTCAGAGGTGGGGAATCATCTCCCATACAGCCAGCAGCCACGCCCGCCCACGCAAGGAGCATCCTCATTGCAAAGCTGGGAGACCGTGCCGAGGCCTCTGTGAGTAAACGTGAGCTGAGCCCCAGGCCAGATGCTGCTGAACTGTTCCCACCCTTCCCAGGTGAAACACCTGAATATGTACAAGGGCTTGAAAGCCTAGAGGAAGGGCCGTGGAGCCACACCAGCGACAGCACGCAGGCCAACTTGGTGCCTGCAGGTCAGCCAGGATGGTACTGGCCACGGGCGCTCTTCTGGAAGCTTTCTATTGCCCTGCCTGAGATACCCCTCCTGTCCCGGCCCCCACTCCTTTTTTTCCTTCCTCACCTCAGCCCGGAGAGATATTCCAGTGGAAGTTATGGGTGACACATCCTCTTCTTTACAGGTGGCAGCCTGGCAACTCCTGCCGAAAGTCCAGCAGAGCCCCACTCACACCGGGCCACCCACAAAGCCGTGGACCCTCACACCCTCCCACCAGCACAGCCCCGAGACTGCTGACGGGGCAGAGAATATGGAGTAAGGCACAGCTGCAGGGGCTATTGCTGCCTGGAGTGCTGTTTATATTGACCTCAACCCAGGCACACCTGGGGAGGGCTTGCCGGCAGGGTCAGGCTGCCCAGGTCAGCTAATCCTCAGCCCTCAGGGAATCACATTGCAGAAAATGGACCTCGCTAAGACAGAATATTCGCCAAGGAGAAAAAGGACACAATGCCATTTGCAGCACCGTAGATGAGTCTCGAGGTAATCACGTGACTTGGAGTAAGTCAGAAAGTGAAAGACACATATCATATCATATCACTTATAGGTGTTACCTATAAATTGATACCAGGGCAGATATTTCCACGGAGAAGGGCAATCACAGATTCATTAAACAAACTTAGGGTTCACCAAAGGAAAGGTGTGAGGATTGAATTCATTACGATATTGGGGTTAACAGACATATACAAACACAGTAGACGTATATAATCACCAAAGACCTACGGAGTACCAAGAGAAGACTACTCAACATTCTGTCATAACGTACATGGGAAAAGGATCCCAGGAAGAACAGACATATGTATATGTGTAAAAGAACCACCTCTTGCACACCTACAACAAGCTAAACGTTGTACTCAAACTTGCTGTAATAAAAAATAAAAAATTAAATTAAAAACACGAACAAGAAGTAGTGAGACAAACTTGAGGGTCTTTCTCCTGGCACATTCCGTTCTACATTCCAATCTCGAACACGACTTCCATTGAGTCTCTGCTGCCCTAGTAACCAGAATTGGTAAGGGAGAACTGCTGCCACCTTGTGGCCGTTTCACACAACTGCAGGTTTAATGCCAGCGCTAATGGTCAGTGGATATTCCAAATCATTACAGGCCTGTAAATGACACCTGCCCTGAAAACAAATCCTGGGGTCATATATCGACCAAAAAATTCAAAAGACGTCCATATTTCAAAACGACAGTTTCAAGAGGCATATTTCACGCACATTAGTGTTCTGCTTCTTTTGCTTTCTTTCTTTCTTTGTTAAAAAAAACGGGAATGGAAAAAGGCAACCCTCAGAATGGGCGAAAACGTTCACAAACGAATCAATGGACAAAGGTTTAATCTCCAATATATATAAACAGCGCATGCAGCTTAATATTAATAAAACAAACAACCCAATACAAAAATGGGCAGAAGATCTAAAGAGACGTTTCTTCAAAGAAGACACAGAGATGGCCAAGACGCACATGAAAAGCTGCTCAACATCACTAATTATTAGAGAAATGCAAATCAAAACTACAATGAGGTAAGACCTCACACCTGTTAGAATCGGCATCATCAGATAATCTACAAACAACAAATTCTGGGGAGGGTGTGGACAAAAGGAACCCTCTTCCGCTATTGGTGGGAATGTAAATTGATACAGTCACTATGGAGAACAGTATGGAGGTTCCTTTAAAAAACTAAAAAGAGAATTACCATAGGATCCAGCAATCCCACTTCTGGGCATATACCCAGAGAAAACCATAAATCACAGAGACACATTCACCACAATGTTCATTGCAGCACTATTTACAATAGCCAGGTTATGGAAGCAACATAAATGCCCACAGACAGACGAATGGATAAAGATGTGGTACATATATAAAATGGAATATTACTCAGCCATAAAAAGGAATGAAACTGGGTCATTTGTAGAGAAGTTGATGGATCTAGAGACTGTCATACAGAGTGAAGTAAGCCAGAAAGAGAAAAACAAATATTGTATATTAATGCCTATATGTGGAACCTAGAAAAATGGTAGAGATGAACTGGTTTGCAGGGCAGAAATAGAGACACAGAGGTAGAGAACAAACGTATGGACACAAAGTGGGGCAAGCCATGTGGTGGTGGTGGTGGGATGACTTGGGAGATTAGGATTGACCTGTATACATGTCTATGCATAAAATAGATAACTAATAATAACCTATTGTATAAAAAATAACTAAAATTAAATTTCAAAATTTTAAAAAATAAAATGTAAAAATAAAACAGAAAAAATGTTCTTCCATTCACACTGATGTATTTATACGAATGAATTATTTCCATGCTTATATCTATAAATACATAAATGAGGAATAAAATCTAACTTGAACCAAAAAAGAAAAAAAAAAAAACTGAACCTAACAGTTATACAGAGGAAAACACTACCAAGGCACTTGCTCCAGTGGTAAACAATTCTGAAATTGGTCAGAGGTGGGGAATCATCTCCCATACAGCCAGCAGCCCCGCCCGCCCTCGCCAGGAGCATCCTCATTGCAAAGCTGGGAGACCGTGCCGAGGCCTCTGTGAGTAAACGTGAGCTGAGCCCCAGGCCAGATGCTGCTGAACTGTTCCCACCCTTCCCAGGTGAAACACCTGAATATGTACAAGGGCTTGAAAGCCTAGAGGAAGGGCCGTGGAGCCACACCAGCGACAGCACGCAGGCCAACTTGGTGCCTGCAGGTCAGCCAGGATGGTACTGGCCACGGGCGCTCTTCTGGAAGCTTTCTATTGCCCTGCCTGAGATACCCCTCCTGTCCCGGCCCCCACTCCTTTTTTTCCTTCCTCACCTCAGCCCGGAGAGATATTCCAGTGGAAGTTATGGGTGACACATCCTCTTCTTTACAGGTGGCAGCCTGGCAACTCCTGCCGAAAGTCCAGCAGAGCCCCACTCACACCGGGCCACCCACAAAGCCGTGGACCCTCACACCCTCCCACCAGCACAGCCCCGAGACTGCTGACGGGGCAGAGAATATGGAGTAAGGCACAGCTGCAGGGGCTATTGCTGCCTGGAGTGCTGTTTATATTGACCTCAACCCAGGCACACCTGGGGAGGGCTTGCCGGCAGGGTCAGGCTGCCCAGGTCAGCTAATCCTCAGCCCTCAGGGAATCACATTGCAGAAAATGGACCTCGCTAAGACAGAATATTCGCCAAGGAGAAAAAGGACACAATGCCATTTGCAGCACCGTAGATGAGTCTCGAGGTAATCACGTGACTTGGAGTAAGTCAGAAAGTGAAAGACACATATCATATCATATCACTTATAGGTGTTACCTATAAATTGATACCAGGGCAGATATTTCCACGGAGAAGGGCAATCACAGATTCATTAAACAAACTTAGGGTTCACCAAAGGAAAGGTGTGAGGATTGAATTCATTACGATATTGGGGTTAACAGACATATACAAACACAGTAGACGTATATAATCACCAAAGACCTACGGAGTACCAAGAGAAGACTACTCAACATTCTGTCATAACGTACATGGGAAAAGGATCCCAGGAAGAACAGACATATGTATATGTGTAAAAGAACCACCTCTTGCACACCTACAACAAGCTAAACGTTGTACTCAAACTTGCTGTAATAAAAAATAAAAAATTAAATTAAAAACACGAACAAGAAGTAGTGAGACAAACTTGAGGGGCTTTCTCCTGGCACATTCCGTTCTACATTCCAATCTCGAACACGACTTCCATTGAGGCTCTGCTGCCCTAGTAACCAGATTTGGTAAGGGAGAACTGCTGCCACCTTGTGGCCGTTTCACACAACTGCAGGTTTAATGCCAGCGCTAATGGTCAGTGGATATTCCACATCATTACAGGCCTGTAAATGACACCTGCCCTGAAAACAAATCCTGGGGTCATATATCGACCAAAAAATTCAAAAGACGTCCATATTTCAAAACGACAGTTTCAAGAGGCATATTTCACGCACATTAGTGTTCTGCTTCTTTTGCTTTCTTTCTTTCTTTGTTAAAAAAAACGGGAATGGAAAAAGGCAACCCTCAGAATGGGCGAAAACGTTCACAAACGAATCAATGGACAAAGGTTTAATCTCCAATATATATAAACAGCGCATGCAGCTTAATATTAATAAAACAAACAACCCAATACAAAAATGGGCAGAAGATCTAAAGAGACGTTTCTTCAAAGAAGACACAGAGATGGCCAAGACGCACATGAAAAGCTGCTCAACATCACTAATTATTAGAGAAATGCAAATCAAAACTACAATGAGGTAAGACCTCACACCTGTTAGAATCGGCATCATCAGATAATCTACAAACAACAAATTCTGGGGAGGGTGTGGACAAAAGGAACCCTCTTCCGCTATTGGTGGGAATGTAAATTGATACAGTCACTATGGAGAACAGTGTGGAGGTTCCTTTAAAAAACTAAAAAGAGAATTACCATAGGATCCAGCAATCCCACTTCTGGGCATATACCCAGAGAAAACCATAAATCACAGAGACACATTCACCACAATGTTCATTGCAGCACTATTTACAATAGCCAGGTTATGGAAGCAACATAAATGCCCACAGACAGACGAATGGATAAAGAGGTGGTACATATATAAAATGGAATATTACTCAGCCATAAAAAGGAATGAAACTGGGTCATTTGTAGAGAAGTTGATGGATCTAGAGACTGTCATACAGAGTGAAGTAAGCCAGAAAGAGAAAAACAAATATTGTATATTAATGCCTATATGTGGAACCTAGAAAAATGGTAGAGATGAACTGGTTTGCAGGGCAGAAATAGAGACACAGAGGTAGAGAACAAACGTATGGACACAAAGTGGGGGAAGCCATGGGGTGGTGGTGGTGGGATGACTTGGGAGATTAGGATTGACCTGTATACATGTCTATGCATAAAATAGATAACTAATAATAACCTATTGTATAAAAAATAACTAAAATTAAATTTCAAAATTTTAAAAAATAAAATGTAAAAATAAAACAGAAAAAATGTTCTTCCATTCACACTGATGTATTTATACGAATGAATTATTTCCATGCTTATATCTATAAATACATAAATGAGGAATAAAATCTAACTTGAACCAAAAAAGAAAAAAAAAAACTGAACCTAACAGTTATACAGAGGAAAACACTACCAAGGCACTTGCTCCAGTGGTAAACAATTCTGAAATTAGTCAGAGGTGGGGAATCATCTCCCATACAGCCAGCCGCCCCGCCCACCCACGCAAGGAGCATCCTCATTGCAAAGCTGGGAGACCGTGCCGAGGCCTCTGTGAGTAAACGTGAGCTGAGCCCCAGGCCAGATGCTGCTGAACTGTTCCCACCCTTCCCAGGTGAAACACCTGAATATGTACAAGGGCTTGAAAGCCTAGAGGAAGGGCCGTGGAGCCACACCAGCGACAGCACGCAGGCCAACTTGGTGCCTGCAGGTCAGCCAGGATGGTACTGGCCACGGGCGCTCTTCTGGAAGCTTTCTATTGCCCTGCCTGAGATACCCCTCCTGTCCCGGCCCCCACTCCTTTTTTTCCTTCCTCACCTCAGCCCGGAGAGATATTCCAGTGGAAGTTATGGGTGACACATCCTCTTCTTTACAGGTGGCAGCCTGGCAACTCCTGCCGAAAGTCCAGCAGAGCCCCACTCACACCGGGCCACCCACAAAGCCGTGGACCCTCACACCCTCCCACCAGCACAGCCCCGAGACTGCTGACGGGGCAGAGAATATGGAGTAAGGCACAGCTGCAGGGGCTATTGCTGCCTGGAGTGCTGTTTATATTGACCTCAACCCAGGCACACCTGGGGAGGGCTTGCCGGCAGGGTCAGGCTGCCCAGGTCAGCTAATCCTCAGCCCTCAGGGAATCACATTGCAGAAAATGGACCTCGCTAAGACAGAATATTCGCCAAGGAGAAAAAGGACACAATGCCATTTGCAGCACCGTAGATGAGTCTCGAGGTAATCACGTGACTTGGAGTAAGTCAGAAAGTGAAAGACACATATCATATCATATCACTTATAGGTGTTACCTATAAATTGCTACCAGGGCAGATATTTCCACGGAGAAGGGCAATCACAGATTCATTAAACAAACTTATGGTTCACCAAAGGAAAGGTGTGAGGATTGAATTCATTACGATATTGGGGTTAACAGACAGATACAAACACAGTAGACGTATATAATCACCAAAGACCTACGGAGTACCAAGAGAAGACTACTCAACATTCTGTCATAACGTACATGGGAAAAGGATCCCAGGAAGAACAGACATATGTATATGTGTAAAAGAACCACCTCTTGCACACCTACAACAAGCTAAACGTTGTACTCAAACTTGCTGTAATAAAAAATAAAAAATTAAATTAAAAACACGAACAAGAAGTAGTGAGACAAACTTGAGGGGCTTTCTCCTGGCACATTCCGTTCTACATTCCAATCTCGAACACGACTTCCATTCAGGCTCTGCTGCCCTAGTAACCAGATTTGGTAAGGGAGAACTGCTGCCACCTTGTGGCCGTTTCACACAACTGCAGGGTTAATGCCAGCGCTAATGGTCAGTGGATATTCCAAATCATTACAGGCCTGTAAATGACACCTGCCCTGAAAACAAATCCTGGGGTCATATATCGACCAAAAAATTCAAAAGACGTCCATATTTCAAAACGACAGTTTCAAGAGGCATATTTCACGCACATTAGTGTTCTGCTTCTTTTGCTTTCTTTCTTTCTTTGTTAAAAAAAACGGGAATGGAAAAAGGCAACCCTCAGAATGGGCGAAAACGTTCACAAACGAATCAATGGACAAAGGTTTAATCTCCAATATATATAAACAGCGCATGCAGCTTAATATTAATAAAACAAACAACCCAATACAAAAATGGGCAGAAGATCTAAAGAGACGTTTCTTCAAAGAAGACACAGAGATGGCCAAGACGCACATGAAAAGCTGCTCAACATCACTAATTATTAGAGAAATGCAAATCAAAACTACAATGAGGTAAGACCTCACACCTGTTAGAATCGGCATCATCAGATAATCTAGAAACAACAAATTCTGGGGAGGGTGTGGACAAAAGGAACCCTCTTCCGCTATTGGTGGGAATGTAAATTGATACAGTCACTATGGAGAACAGTATGGAGGTTCCTTTAAAAAACTAAAAAGAGAACTACCATAGTATCCAGCAATCCCACTTCTGGGCATATACCCAGAGAAAACCATAAATCACAGAGACACATTCACCACAATGTTCATTGCAGCACTATTTACAATAGCCAGGTTATGGAAACAACATAAATGCCCTCAGACAGACGAATGGATAAAGATGTGGTACATATATAAAATGGAATATTACTCAGCCATAAAAAGGAATGAAACTGGGTCATTTGTAGAGAAGTTGATGGATCTAGAGACTGTCATACAGAGTGAAGTAAGCCAGAAAGAGAAAAACAAATATTGTATATTAATGCCTATATGTGGAACCTAGAAAAATGGTAGAGATGAACTGGTTTGCAGGGCAGAAATAGAGACACAGAGGTAGAGAACAAACGTATGGACACAAAGTGGGGGAAGCCATGGGGTGGTGGTGGTGGGATGACTTGGGAGATTAGGATTGACCTGTATACATGTCTATGCATAAAATAGAAAACTAATAATAACCTACTGTATAAAAAAAATAACTAAAATTAAATTTCAAAATTTTAAAAAATAAAATGTAAAAATAAAACAGAAAAAAAGTTCTTCCATTCACACTGATGTATTTATACGAATGAATTATTTCCATGCTTATATCTATAAATACATAAATGAGGAATAAAATCTAACTTGAACCAAAAAAGAAAAAAAAAACTGAACCTAACAGTTATACAGAGGGAAACACTACCAAGGCACTTGCTCCAGTGGTAAACAATTCTGAAATTGGTCAGAGGTGGGGAATCATCTCCCATACAGCCAGCAGCCCCGCCCGCCCTCGCCAGGAGCATCCTCATTGCAAAGCTGGGAGACCGTGCCGAGGCCTCTGTGAGTTAACGTGAGCTGAGCCAAAGGCCAGCTGCTGCTGAACTGTTCCCACCCTTCCCAGGTGAAACACCTGAATATGTACAAGGGCTTGAAAGCCTAGAGGAAGGGCCGTGGAGCCACACCAGCGACAGCACGCAGGCCAACTTGGTGCCTGCAGGTCAGCCAGGATGGTACTGGCCACGGGCGCTCTTCTGGAAGCTTTCTATTGCCCTGCCTGAGATACCCCTCCTGTCCCGGCCCCCACTCCTTTTTTTTCCTTCCTCACCTCAGCCCGGAGGGATATTCCAGTGGAAGTTATGGGTGACACATCCTCTTCTTTACAGGTGGCAGCCTGGCAACTCCTGCCGAAAGTCCAGCAGAGCCCCACTCACACCGGGCCACCCACAAAGCCGTGGACCCTCACACCCTCCCACCAGCACAGCCCCGAGACTGCTGACGGGGCAGAGGATATGGAGTAAGGCACAGCTGCAGGGGCTATTGCTGCCTGGAGTGCTGTTTATATTGACCTCAACCCAGGCACACCTGGGGAGGGCTTGCCGGCAGGGTCAGGCTGCCCAGGTCAGCTAATCCTCAGCCCTCAGGGAATCACATTGCAGAAAATGGACCTCGCTAAGACAGAATATTCGCCAAGGAGAAAAAGGACACAATGCCATTTGCAGCACCGTAGATGAGTCTCGAGGTAATCACGTGACTTGGAGTAAGTCAGAAAGTGAAAGACACATATCATATCATATCACTTATAGGTGTTACCTATAAATTGCTACCAGGGCAGATATTTCCACGGAGAAGGGCAATCACAGATTCATTAAACAAACTTATGGTTCACCAAAGGAAAGGTGTGAGGATTGAATTCATTACGATATTGGGGTTAACAGACAGATACAAACACAGTAGACGTATATAATCACCAAAGACCTACGGAGTACCAAGAGAAGACTACTCAACATTCTGTCATAACGTACATGGGAAAAGGATCCCAGGAAGAACAGACATATGTATATGTGTAAAAGAACCACCTCTTGCACACCTACAACAAGCTAAACGTTGTACTCAAACTTGCTGTAATAAAAAATAAAAAATTAAATTAAAAACACGAACAAGAAGTAGTGAGACAAACTTGAGGGTCTTTCTCCTGGCACATTCCGTTCTACATTCCAATCTCGAACACGACTTCCATTGAGGCTCTGCTGCCCTAGTAACCAGATTTGGTAAGGGAGAACTGCTGCCACCTTGTGGCCGTTTCACACAACTGCAGGTTTAATGCCAGCGCTAATGGTCAGTGGATATTCCAAATCATTACAGGCCTGTAAATGACACCTGCCCTGAAAACAAATCCTGGGGTCATATATCGACCAAAAAATTCAAAAGACGTCCATATTTCAAAACGACAGTTTCAAGAGGCATATTTCACGCACATTAGTGTTCTGCTTCTTTTGCTTTCTTTCTTTCTTTGTTAAAAAAAACGGGAATGGAAAAAGGCAACCCTCAGAATGGGCGAAAACGTTCACAAACGAATCAATGGACAAAGGTTTAATCTCCAATATATATAAACAGCGCATGCAGCTTAATATTAATAAAACAAACAACCCAATACAAAAATGGGCAGAAGATCTAAAGAGACGTTTCTTCAAAGAAGACACAGAGATGGCCAAGACGCACATGAAAAGCTGCTCAACATCACTAATTATTAGAGAAATGCAAATCAAAACTACAATGAGGTAAGACCTCACACCTGTTAGAATCGGCATCATCAGATAATCTACAAACAACAAATTCTGGGGAGGGTGTGGACAAAAGGAACCCTCTTCCGCTATTGGTGGGAATGTAAATTGATACAGTCACTATGGAGAACAGTATGGAGGTTCCTTTAAAAAACTAAAAAGAGAACTACCATAGTATCCAGCAATCCCACTTCTGGGCATATACCCAGAGAAAACCATAAATCACAGAGACACATTCACCACAATGTACATTGCAGCACTATTTACAATAGCCAGGTTATGGAAACAACATAAATGCCCTCAGACAGACGAATGGATAAAGATGTGGTACATATATAAAATGGAATATTACTCAGCCATAAAAAGGAATGAAACTGGGTCATTTGTAGAGAAGTTGATGGATCTAGAGACTGTCATACAGAGTGAAGTAAGCCAGAAAGAGAAAAACAAATATTGTATATTAATGCCTATATGTGGAACCTAGAAAAATGGTAGAGATGAACTGGTTTGCAGGGCAGAAATAGAGACACAGAGGTAGAGAACAAACGTATGGACACAAAGTGGGGGAAGCCATGGGGTGGTGGTGGTGGGATGACTTGGGAGATTAGGATTGACCTGTATACATGTCTATGCATAAAATAGAAAACTAATAATAACCTACTGTATAAAAAAAATAACTAAAATTAAATTTCAAAATTTTAAAAAATAAAATGTAAAAATAAAACAGAAAAAAAGTTCTTCCATTCACACTGATGTATTTATACGAATGAATTATTTCCATGCTTATATCTATAAATACATAAATGAGGAATAAAATCTAACTTGAACCAAAAAAGAAAAAAAAAACTGAACCTAACAGTTATACAGAGGGAAACACTACCAAGGCACTTGCTCCAGTGGTAAACAATTCTGAAATTGGTCAGAGGTGGGGAATCATCTCCCATACAGCCAGCAGCCGCGCCCGCCCTCGCCAGGAGCATCCTCATTGCAAAGCTGGGAGACCGTGCCGAGGCCTCTGTGAGTTAACGTGAGCTGAGCCAAAGGCCAGCTGCTGCTGAACTGTTCCCACCCTTCCCAGGTGAAACACCTGAATATGTACAAGGGCTTGAAAGCCTAGAGGAAGGGCCGTGGAGCCACACCAGCGACAGCACGCAGGCCAACTTGGTGCCTGCAGGTCAGCCAGGATGGTACTGGCCACGGGCGCTCTTCTGGAAGCTTTCTATTGCCCTGCCTGAGATACCCCTCCTGTCCCGGCCCCCACTCCTTTTTTTTCCTTCCTCACCTCAGCCCGGAGAGATATTCCAGTGGAAGTTATGGGTGACACATCCTCTTCTTTACATGTGGCAGCCTGGCAACTCCTGCCGAAAGTCCAGCAGAGCCCCACTCACACCGGGCCACCCACAAAGCCGTGGACCCTCACACCCTCCCACCAGCACAGCCCCGAGACTGCTGACGGGGCAGAGAATATGGAGTAAGGCACAGCTGCAGGGGCTATTGCTGCCTGGAGTGCTGTTTATATTGACCTCAACCCAGGCACACCTGGGGAGGGCTTGCCGGCAGGGTCAGGCTGCCCAGGTCAGCTAATCCTCAGCCCTCAGGGAATCACATTGCAGAAAATGGACCTCGCTAAGACAGAATATTCGCCAAGGAGAAAAAGGACACAATGCCATTTGCAGCACCGTAGATGAGTCTCGAGGTAATCACGTGACTTGGAGTAAGTCAGAAAGTGAAAGACACATATCATATCATATCACTTATAGGTGTTACCTATAAATTGCTACCAGGGCAGATATTTCCACGGAGAAGGGCAATCACAGATTCATTAAACAAACTTATGGTTCACCAAAGGAAAGGTGTGAGGATTGAATTCATTACGATATTGGGGTTAACAGACAGATACAAACACAGTAGACGTATATAATCACCAAAGACCTACGGAGTACCAAGAGAAGACTACTCAACATTCTGTCATAACGTACATGGGAAAAGGATCCCAGGAAGAACAGACATATGTATATGTGTAAAAGAACCACCTCTTGCACACCTACAACAAGCTAAACGTTGTACTCAAACTTGCTGTAATAAAAAATAAAAAATTAAATTAAAAACACGAACATGAAGTAGTGAGACAAACTTGAGGGGCTTTCTCCTGGCACATTCCGTTCTACATTCCAATCTCGAACACGACTTCCATTCAGGCTCTGCTGCCCTAGTAACCAGATTTGGTAAGGGAGAACTGCTGCCACCTTGTGGCCGTTTCACACAACTGCAGGTTTAATGCCAGCGCTAATGGTCAGTGGATATTCCACATCATTACAGGCCTGTAAATGACACCTGCCCTGAAAACAAATCCTGGGGTCATATATCGACCAAAAAATTCAAAAGACGTCCATATTTCAAAACGACAGTTTCAAGAGGCATATTTCACGCACATTAGTGTTCTGCTTCTTTTGCTTTCTTTCTTTCTTTGTTAAAAAAAACGGGAATGGAAAAAGGCAACCCTCAGAATGGGCGAAAACGTTCACAAACTAATCAATGGACAAAGGTTTAATCTCCAATATATATAAGCAGCGCATGCAGCTTAATATTAATAAAACAAACAACCCAATACAAAAATGGGCAGAAGATCTAAAGAGACGTTTCTTCAAAGAAGACACAGAGATGGCCAAGACGCACATGAAAAGCTGCTCAACATCACTAATTATTAGAGAAATGCAAATCAAAACTACAATGAGGTAAGACCTCACACCTGTTAGAATCGGCATCATCAGATAATCTACAAACAACAAATTCTGGGGAGGGTGTGGACAAAAGGAACCCTCTTCCGCTATTGGTGGGAATGTAAATTGATACAGTCACTATGGAGAACAGTATGGAGGTTCCTTTAAAAAACTAAAAAGAGAATTACCATAGGATCCAGCAATCCCACTTCTGGGCATATACCCAGAGAAAACCATAAATCACAGAGACACATTCACCACAATGTTCATTGCAGCACTATTTACAATAGCCAGGTTATGGAAGCAACATAAATGCCCACAGACAGACGAATGGATAAAGATGTGGTACATATATAAAATGGAATATTACTCAGCCATAAAAAGGAATGAAACTGGGTCATTTGTAGAGAAGTTGATGGATCTAGAGACTGTCATACAGAGTGAAGTAAGCCAGAAAGAGAAAAACAAATATTGTATATTAATGCCTATATGTGGAACCTAGAAAAATGGTAGAGATGAACTGGTTTGCAGGGCAGAAATAGAGACACAGAGGTAGAGAACAAACGTATGGACACAAAGTGGGGCAAGCCATGTGGTGGTGGTGGTGGGATGACTTGGGAGATTAGGATTGACCTGTATACATGTCTATGCATAAAATAGATAACTAATAATAACCTACTGTATAAAAAAATAACTAAAATTAAATTTCAAAATTTTAAAAAATAAAATGTAAAAATAAAACAGAAAAAAAGTTCTTCCATTCACACTGATGTATTTATACGAATGAATTATTTCCATGCTTATATCTATAAATACATAAATGAGGAATAAAATCTAACTTGAACCTAAAAAGAAAAAAAAAACTGAACCTAACAGTTATACAGAGGAAAACACTACCAAGGCACTTGCTCCAGTGGTAAACAATTCTGAAATTGGTCAGAGGTGGGGAATCATCTCCCATACAGCCAGCAGCCCCGCCCGCCCTCGCCAGGAGCATCCTCATTGCAAAGCTGGGAGACCGTGCCGAGGCCTCTGTGAGTTAACGTGAGCTGAGCCAAAGGCCAGCTGCTGCTGAACTGTTCCCACCCTTCCCAGGTGAAACACCTGAATATGTACAAGGGCTTGAAAGCCTAGAGGAAGGGCCGTGGAGCCACACCAGCGACAGCACGCAGGCCAACTTGGTGCCTGCAGGTCAGCCAGGATGGTACTGGCCACGGGCGCTCTTCTGGAAGCTTTCTATTGCCCTGCCTGAGATACCCCTCCTGTCCCGGCCCCCACTCCTTTTTTTCCTTCCTCACCTCAGCCCGGAGAGATATTCCAGTGGAAGTTATGGGTGACACATCCTCTTCTTTACAGGTGGCAGCCTGGCAACTCCTGCCGAAAGTCCAGCAGAGCCCCACTCACACCGGGCCACCCACAAAGCCGTGAACCCTCACACCCTCCCACCAGCACAGCCCCGAGACTGCTGACGGGGCAGAGAATATGGAGTAAGTCACAGCTGCAGGGGCTATTGCTGCCTGGAGTGCTGTTTATATTGACCTCAACCCAGGCACACCTGGGGAGGGCTTGCCGGCAGTGTCAGGCTGCCCAGGTCAGCTAATCCTCAGCCCTCAGGGAATCACATTGCAGAAAATGGACCTCGCTAAGACAGAATATTCGCCAAGGAGAAAAAGGACACAATGCCATTTGCAGCACCGTAGATGAGTCTCGAGGTAATCACGTGACTTGGAGTAAGTCAGAAAGTGAAAGACACATATCATATCATATCACTTATAGGTGTTACCTATAAATTGCTACCAGGGCAGATATTTCCACGGAGAAGGGCAATCACAGATTCATTAAACAAACTTATGGTTCACCAAAGGAAAGGTGTGAGGATTGAATTCATTACGATATTGGGGTTAACAGACAGATACAAACACAGTAGACGTATATAATCACCAAAGACCTACGGAGTACCAAGAGAAGACTACTCAACATTCTGTCATAACGTACATGGGAAAAGGATCCCAGGAAGAACAGACATATGTATATGTGTAAAAGAACCACCTCTTGCACACCTACAACAAGCTAAACCTTGTACTCAAACTTGCTGTAATAAAAAATAAAAAATTAAATTAAAAACACGAACAAGAAGTAGTGAGACAAACTTGAGGGGCTTTCTCCTGGCACATTCCGTTCTACATTCCAATCTCGAACACGACTTCCATTGAGGCTCTGCTGCCCTAGTAACCAGATTTGGTAAGGGAGAACTGCTGCCACCTTGTGGCCGTTTCACACAACTGCAGGTTTAATGCCAGCGCTAAATGTCAGTGGATATTCCAAATCATTACAGGCCTGTAAATGACACCTGCCCTGAAAACAAATCCTGGGGTCATATATCGACCAAAAAATTCAAAAGACGTCCATATTTCAAAACGACAGTTTCAAGAGGCATATTTCACGCACATTAGTGTTCTGATTCTTTTGCTTTCTTTCTTTCTTTGTTAAAAAAAACGGGAATGGAAAAAGGCAACCCTCAGAATGGGCGAAAACGTTCACAAACGAATCAATGGACAAAGGTTTAATCTCCAATATATATAAACAGCGCATGCAGCTTAATATTAATAAAACAAACAACCCAATACAAAAATGGGCAGAAGATCTAAAGAGACGTTTCTTCAAAGAAGACACAGAGATGGCCAAGACGCACATGAAAAGCTGCTCAACATCACTAATTATTAGAGAAATGCAAATCAAAACTACAATGAGGTAAGACCTCACACCTGTTAGAATCGGCATCATCAGATAATCTAGAAACAACAAATTCTGGGGAGGGTGTGGACAAAAGGAACCCTCTTCCGCTATTGGTGGGAATGTAAATTGATACAGTCACTATGGAGAACAGTATGGAGGTTCCTTTAAAAAACTAAAAAGAGAATTACCATAGGATCCAGCAATCCCACTTCTGGGCATATACCCAGAGAAAACCATAAATCACAGAGACACATTCACCACAATGTTCATTGCAGCACTATTTACAATAGCCAGGTTATGGAAGCAACATAAATGCCCTCAGACAGACGAATGGATAAAGATGTGGTACATATATAAAATGGAATATTACTCAGCCATAAAAAGGAATGAAACTGGGTCATTTGTAGAGAAGTTGATGGATCTAGAGACTGTCATACAGAGTGAAGTAAGCCAGAAAGAGAAAAACAAATATTGTATATTAATGCCTATATGTGGAACCTAGAAAAATGGTAGAGATGAACTGGTTTGCAGGGCAGAAATAGAGACACAGAGGTAGAGAACAAACGAATGGACACAAAGTGGGGGAAGCCATGTGGTGGTGGTGGTGGGATGACTTGGGAGATTAGGATTGACCTGTATACATGTCTATGCATAAAATAGATAACTAATAATTACCTACTGTATAAATAATAACTAAAATTAAATTTCAAAATTTTAAAAAATAAAATGTAAAAATAAAACAGAAAAAAAGTTCTTCCATTCACACTGATGTATTTATACGAATGAATTATTTCCATGCTTATATCTATAAATACATAAATGAGGAATAAAATCTAACTTGAACCAAAAAAGAAAAAAAAAAAACTGAACAAAACAGTTATACAGAGGAAAACACTACCAAGGCACTTGCTCCAGTGGTAAACAATTCTGAAATTAGTCAGAGGTGGGGAATCATCTCCCATACAGCCAGCAGCCCCGCCCACCCACGCAAGGAGCATCCTCATTGCAAAGCTGGGAGACCGTGCCGAGGCCTCTGTGAGTAAACGTGAGCTGAGCCCCAGGCCAGATGCTGCTGAACTGTTCCCACCCTTCCCAGGTGAAACACCTGAATATGTACAAGGGCTTGAAAGCCTAGAGGAAGGGCCGTGGAGCCACACCAGCGACAGCACGCAGGCCAACTTGGTGCCTGCAGGTCAGCCAGGATGATACTGGCCACGGGCGCTCTTCTGGAAGCTTTCTATTGCCCTGCCTGAGATACCCCTCCTGTCCCGGCCCCCACTCCTATTTTTCTTTCCTCACCTCAGCCCAGAGAGATATTCCAGTGGAAGTTATGGGTGACACATCCTCTTCTTTACAGGTGGCAGCCTGGCAACTCCTGCCGAAAGTCCAGCAGAGCCCCACTCACACCGGGCCACCCACAAAGCCGTGGACCCTCACACCCTCCCACCAGCACAGCCCCGAGACTGCTGATGGGGCAGAGAATATGGAGTAAGGCACAGCTGCAGGGGCTATTGCTGCCTGGAGTGCTGTTTATATTGACCTCAACCCAGGCACACCTGGGGAGGGCTTGCCGGCAGGGTCAGGCTGCCCAGGTCAGCTAATCCTCAGCCCTCAGGGAATCACATTGCAGAAAATGGACCTCGCTAAGACAGAATATTCGCCAAGGAGAAAAAGGACACAATGCCATTTGCAGCACCGTAGATGAGTCTCGAGGTAATCACGTGACTTGGAGTAAGTCAGAAAGTGAAAGACACATATCATATCATATCACTTATAGGTGTTACCTATAAATTGATACCAGGGCAGATATTTCCACGGAGAAGGGCAATCACAGATTCATTAAACAAACGTAGGGTTCACCAAAGGAAAGGTGTGAGGATTGAATTCATTACGATATTGGGGTTAACAGACAGATACAAACACAGTAGACGTATATAATCACCAAAGACCTACGGAGTACCAAGAGAAGACTACTCAACATTCTGTCATAACGTACATGGGAAAAGGATCCCAGGAAGAACAGACATATGTATATGTGTAAAAGAACCACCTCTTGCACACCTACAACAAGCTAAACGTTGTACTCAAACTTGCTGTAATAAAAAATAAAAAATTAAATTAAAAACACGAACAAGAAGTAGTGAGACAAACTTGAGGGGCTTTCTCCTGGCACATTCCGTTCTACATTCCAATCTCGAACACGACTTCCATTGAGGCTCTGCTGCCCTAGTAACCAGATTTGGTAAGGGAGAACTGCTGCCACCTTGTGGCCGTTTCACACAACTGCAGGTTTAATGCCAGCGCTAAAGGTCAGTGGATATTCCAAATCATTACAGGCCTGTAAATGACACCTGCCCTGAAAACAAATCCTGGGGTCATATATCGACCAAAAAATTCAAAAGACGTCCATATTTCAAAACGACAGTTTCAAGAGGCATATTTCACGCACATTAGTGTTCTGCTTCTTTTGCTTTCTTTCTTTCTTTGTTAAAAAAAACGGGAATGGAAAAAGGCAACCCTCAGAATGGGCGAAAACGTTCACAAACGAATCAATGGACAAAGGTTTAATCTCCAATATATATAAACAGCGCATGCAGCTTAATATTAATAAAACAAACAACCCAATACAAAAATGGGCAGAAGATCTAAAGAGACGTTTCTTCAAAGAAGACACAGAGATGGCCAGGACGCACATGAAAAGCTGCTCAACATCACTAATTATTAGAGAAATGCAAATCAAAACTACAATGAGGTAAGACCTCACACCTGTTAGAATCGGCATCATCAGATAATCTAGAAACAACAAATTCTGGGGAGGGTGTGGATAAAAGAAACCCTCTTCCGCTATTGGTGGGAATGTAAATTGATACAGTCACTATGGAGAACAGTATGGAGGTTCCTTTAAAAAACTAAAAAGAGAATTACCATAGGATCCAGCAATCCCACTTCTGGGCATATACCCAGAGAAAACCATAAATCACAGAGACACATTCACAATGTTCATTGCAGCACTATTTACAATAGCCAGGTTATGGAAGCAACATAAATGCCCTCAGACAGACGAATGGATAAAGATGTGGTACATATATAAAATGGAATATTACTCAGCCATAAAAAGGAATGAAACTGGGTCATTTGTAGAGAAGTTGATGGATCTAGAGACTGTCATACAGAGTGAAGTAAGCCAGAAAGAGAATAACAAATATTGTATATTAATGCCTATATGTGGAACCTAGAAAAATGTTAGAGATGAACTGGTTTGCAGGGCAGAAATAGAGACACAGAGGTAGAGAACAAACGTATGGTCACAAAGTGGGGGAAGCCATGGAGTGGTGGTGGTGGGATGACTTGGGAGATTAGGATTGACCTGTATACATGTCTATGCATAAAATAGATAACTAATAATAACCTACTGTATAAAAAAATAACTAAAATTAAATTTCAAAATTTTAAAAAATAAAATGTAAATATAAAACAGAAAAAAATTTCTTCCATTCACACTGATGTATTTATACGAATGAATTATTTCCATGCTTATATCTATAAATACATAAATGAGGAATAAAATCTAACTTGAACCAAAAAAGAAAAAAAAAAAACTGAACCTAACAGTTATACAGAGGAAAACACTACCAAGGCACTTGCTGCAGTGGTAAACAATTCTGAAATTGGTCAGAGGTGGGGAATCATCTCCCATACAGCCAGCAGCCCCGCCCGCCCTCGCCAGGAGCATCCTCATTGCAAAGCTGGGAGACCGTGCCGAGGCCTCTGTGAGTAAACGTGAGCTGAGCCAAAGGCCAGCTGCTGCTGAACTGTTCCCACCCTTCCCAGGTGAAACACCTGAATATGTACAAGGGCTTGAAAGCCTAGAGGAAGGGCCGTGGAGCCACACCAGCGACAGCACGCAGGCCAACTTGGTGCCTGCAGGTCAGCCAGGATGATACTGGCCACGGGCGCTCTTCTGGAAGCTTTCTATTGCCCTGCCTGAGATACCCCTCCTGTCCCGGCCCCCACTCCTATTTTTCCTTCCTCACCTCAGCCCAGAGAGATATTCCAGTGGAAGTTATGGGTGACACATCCTCTTCTTTACAGGTGGCAGCCTGGCAACTCCTGCCGAAAGTCCAGCAGAGCCCCACTCACACCGGGCCACCCACAAAGCCGTGGACCCTCACACCCTCCCACCAGCACAGCCCCGAGACTGCTGATGGGGCAGAGAATATGGAGTAAGGCACAGCTGCAGGGGCTATTGCTGCCTGGAGTGCTGTTTATATTGACCTCAACCCAGGCACACCTGGGGAGGGCTTGCCGGCAGGGTCAGGCTGCCCAGGTCAGCTAATCCTCAGCCCTCAGGGAATCACATTGCAGAAAATGGACCTCGCTAAGACAGAATATTCGCCAAGGAGAAAAAGGACACAATGCCATTTGCAGCACCGTAGATGAGTCTCGAGGTAATCACGTGACTTGGAGTAAGTCAGAAAGTGAAAGACACATATCATATCATATCACTTATAGGTGTTACCTATAAATTGCTACCAGGGCAGATATTTCCACGGAGAAGGGCAATCACAGATTCATTAAACAAACGTAGGGTTCACCAAAGGAAAGGTGTGAGGATTGAATTCATTACGATATTGGGGTTAACAGACAGATACAAACACAGTAGACGTATATAATCACCAAAGACCTACGGAGTACCAAGAGAAGACTACTCAACATTCTGTCATAACGTACATGGGAAAAGGATCCCAGGAAGAACAGACATATGTATATGTGTAAAAGAACCACCTCTTGCACACCTACAACAAGCTAAACGTTGTACTCAAACTTGCTGTAATAAAAAATAAAAAATTAAATTAAAAACACGAACAAGAAGTAGTGAGACAAACTTGAGGGGCTTTCTCCTGGCACATTCCGTTCTACATTCCAATCTCGAACACGACTTCCATTGAGGCTCTGCTGCCCTAGTAACCAGATTTGGTAAGGGAGAACTGCTGCCACCTTGTGGCCGTTTCACACAACTGCAGGTTTAATGCCAGCGCTAATGGTCAGTGGATATTCCAAATCATTACAGGCCTGTAAATGACACCTGCCCTGAAAACAAATCCTGGGGTCATATATCGACCAAAAAATTCTAAAGACGTCCATATTTCAAAACGACAGTTTCAAGAGGCATATTTCACGCACATTAGTGTTCTGCTTCTTTTGCTTTCTTTCTTTCTTTGTTAAAAAAAACGGGAATGGAAAAAGGCAACCCTCAGAATGGGCGAAAACGTTCACAAACGAATCAATGGACAAAGGTTTAATCTCCAATATATATAAACAGCGCATGCAGCTTAATATTAATAAAACAAACAACCCAATACAAAAATGGGCAGAAGATCTAAAGAGACGTTTCTTCAAAGAAGACACAGAGATGGCCAGGACGCACATGAAAAGCTGCTCAACATCACTAATTATTAGAGAAATGCAAATCAAAACTACAATGAGGTAAGACCTCACACCTGTTAGAATCGGCATCATCAGATAATCTAGAAACAACAAATTCTGGGGAGGGTGTGGACAAAAGAAACCCTCTTCCGCTATTGGTGGGAATGTAAATTGATACAGTCACTATGGAGAACAGTATGGAGGTTCCTTTAAAAAACTAAAAAGAGAATTACCATAGGATCCAGCAATCCCACTTCTGGGCATATACCCAGAGAAAACCATAAATCACAGAGACACATTCACAATGTTCATTGCAGCACTATTTACAATAGCCAGGTTATGGAAGCAACATAAATGCCCTCAGACAGACGAATGGATAAAGATGTGGTACATATATAAAATGGAATATTACTCAGCCATAAAAAGGAATGAAACTGGGTCATTTGTAGAGAAGTTGATGGATCTAGAGACTGTCATACAGAGTGAAGTAAGCCAGAAAGAGAAAAACAAATATTGTATATTAATGCCTATATGTGGAACCTAGAAAAATGTTAGAGATGAACTGGTTTGCAGGGCAGAAATAGAGACACAGAGGTAGAGAACAAACGTATGGACACAAAGTGGGGGAAGCCATGGGGTGGTGGTGGTGGGATGACTTGGGAGATTAGGATTGACCTGTATACATGTCTATGCATAAAATAGATAACTAATAATAACCTACTGTATAAAAAATAACTAAAATTAAATTTCAAAATTTTAAAAAATAAAATGTAAATATAAAACAGAAAAAAAGTTCTTCCATTCACACTGATGTATTTATACGAATGAATTATTTCCATGCTTATATCTATAAATACATAAATGAGGAATAAAATCTAACTTGAACCAAAAAAGAAAAAAAAAAAAACTGAACCTAACAGTTATACAGAGGAAAACACTACCAAGGCACTTGCTGCAGTGGTAAACAATTCTGAAATTGGTCAGAGGTGGGGAATCATCTCCCATACAGCCAGCAGCCCCGCCCGCCCTCGCCAGGAGCATCCTCATTGCAAAGCTGGGAGACCGTGCCGAGGCCTCTGTGAGTAAACGTGAGCTGAGCCAAAGGCCAGCTGCTGCTGAACTGTTCCCACCCTTCCCAGGTGAAACACCTGAATATGTACAAGGGCTTGAAAGCCTAGAGGAAGGGCCGTGGAGCCACACCAGCGACAGCACGCAGGCCAACTTGGTGCCTGCAGGTCAGCCAGGATGGTACTGGCCACGGGTGCTCTTCTGGAAGCTTTCTATTGCCCTGCCTGAGATACCCCTCCTGTCCCGGCCCCCACTCCTTTTTTTCCTTCCTCACCTCAGCCCGGAGAGATATTCCAGTGGAAGTTATGGGTGACACATCCTCTTCTTTACAGGTGGCAGCCTGGCAACTCCTGCCGAAAGTCCAGCAGAGCCCCACTCACACCGGGCCACCCACAAAGCCGTGGACCCTCACACCCTCCCACCAGCACAGCCCCGAGACTGCTGACGGGGCAGAGGATATGGAGTAAGGCACAGCTGCAGGGGCTATTGCTGCCTGGAGTGCTGTTTATATTGACCTCAACCCAGGCACACCTGGGGAGGGCTTGCCGGCAGGGTCAGGCTGCCCAGGTCAGCTAATCCTCAGCCCTCAGGGAATCACATTGCAGAAAATGGACCTCGCTAAGACAGAATATTCGCCAAGGAGAAAAAGGACACAATGCCATTTGCAGCACCGTAGATGAGTCTCGAGGTAATCACGTGACTTGGAGTAAGTCAGAAAGTGAAAGACACATATCATATCATATCACTTATAGGTGTTACCTATAAATTGCTACCAGGGCCGATATTTCCACGGAGAAGGGCAATCACAGATTCATTAAACAAACTTATGGTTCACCAAAGGAAAGGTGTGAGGATTGAATTCATTACGATATTGGGGTTAACAGACAGATACAAACACAGTAGACGTATATAATCACCAAAGACCTACGGAGTACCAAGAGAAGACTACTCAACATTCTGTCATAACGTACATGGGAAAAGGATCCCAGGAAGAACAGACATATGTATATGTGTAAAAGAACCACCTCTTGCACACCTACAACAAGCTAAACGTTGTACTCAAACTTGCTGTAATAAAAAATAAAAAATTAAATTAAAAACACGAACAAGAAGTAGTGAGACAAACTTGAGGGGCTTTCTCCTGGCACATTCCGTTCTACATTCCAATCTCGAACACGACTTCCATTGAGGCTCTGCTGCCCTAGTAACCAGATTTGGTAAGGGAGAACTGCTGCCACCTTGTGGCCGTTTCACACAACTGCAGGTTTAATGCCAGCGCTAATGGTCAGTGGATATTCCAAATCATTACAGGCCTGTAAATGACACCTGCCCTGAAAACAAATCCTGGGGTCATATATCGACCAAAAAATTCAAAAGACGTCCATATTTCAAAACGACAGTTTCAAGAGGCATATTTCACGCACATTAGTGTTCTGCTTCTTTTGCTTTCTTTCTTTCTTTGTTAAAAAAAACGGGAATGGAAAAAGGCAACCCTCAGAAAGGGCGAAAACGTTCACAAACGAATCAATGGACAAAGGTTTAATCTCCAATATATATAAACAGCGCATGCAGCTTAATATTAATAAAACAAACAACCCAATACAAAAATGGGCAGAAGATCTAAAGAGACGTTTCTTCAAAGAAGACACAGAGATGGCCAAGACGCACATGAAAAGCTACTCAACATCACTAATTATTAGAGAAATGCAAATCAAAACTACAATGAGGTAAGACCTCACACCTGTTAGAATCGGCATCATCAGATAATCTACAAACAACAAATTCTGGGGAGGGTGTGGACAAAAGGAACCCTCTTCCGCTATTGGTGGGAATGTAAATTGATACAGTCACTATGGAGAACAGTATGGAGGTTCCTTTAAAAAACTAAAAAGAGAATTACCATAGGATCCAGCAATCCCACTTCTGGGCATATACCCAGAGAAAACCATAAATCACAGAGACACATTCACCACAATGTTCATTGCAGCACTATTTACAATAGCCAGGTTATGGAAGCAACATAAATGCCCACAGACAGACGAATGGATAAAGATGTGGTACATATATAAAATGGAATATTACTCAGCCATAAAAAGGAATGAAACTGGGTCATTTGTAGAGAAGTTGATGGATCTAGAGACTGTCATACAGAGTGAAGTAAGCCAGAAAGAGAAAAACAAATATTGTATATTAATGCCTATATGTGGAACCTAGAAAAATGGTAGAGATGAACTGGTTTGCAGGGCAGAAATAGAGACACAGAGGTAGAGAACAAACGTATGGACACAAAGTGGGGGAAGCCATGGGGTGGTGGTGGTGGGATGACTTGGGAGATTAGGATTGACCTGTATACATGTCTATGCATAAAATAGATAACTAATAATAACCTACTGTATAAAAAAATAACTAAAATTAAATTTCAAAATTTTAAAAAATAAAATGTAAAAATAAAACAGAAAAAAAGTTCTTCCATTCACACTGATGTATTTATACGAATGAATTATTTCCATGCTTATATCTATAAATACATAAATGAGGAATAAAATCTAACTTGAACCAAAAAAGAAAAAAAAAAAAACTGAACCTAACAGTTATACAGAGGAAAACACTACCAAGGCACTTGCTCCAGTGGTAAACAATTCTGAAATTGGTCAGAGGTGGGGAATCATCTCCCATACAGCCAGCAGCCCCGCCCGCCCTCGCCAGGAGCATCCTCATTGCAAAGCTGGGAGACCGTGCCGAGGCCTCTGTGAGTAAACGTGAGCTGAGCCAAAGGCCAGCTGCTGCTGAACTGTTCCCACCCTTCCCAGGTGAAACACCTGAATATGTACAAGGGCTTGAAAGCCTAGAGGAAGGGCCATGGAGCCACACCAGCGACAGCACGCAGGCCAACTTCGTGCCTGCAGGTCAGCCAGGATGGTACTGGCCACGGGCGCTCTTCTGGAAGCTTTCTATTGCCCTGCCTGAGATACCCCTCCTGTCCCGGCCCCCACTCCTTTTTTTCCTTCCTCACCTCAGCCCGGAGAGATATTCCAGTGGAAGTTATGGGTGACACATCCTCTTCTTTACAGGTGGCAGCCTGGCAACTCCTGCCGAAAGTCCAGCAGAGCCCCACTCACACCGGGCCACCCACAAAGCCGTGGACCCTCACACCCTCCCACCAGCACAGCCCCGAGACTGCTGACGGGGCAGAGGATATGGAGTAAGGCACAGCTGCAGGGGCTATTGATGCCTGGAGTGCTGTTTATATTGACCTCAACCCAGGCACACCTGGGGAGGGCTTGCCGGCAGGGTCAGGCTGCCCAGGTCAGCTAATCCTCAGCCCTCAGGGAATCACATTGCAGAAAATGGACCTCGCTAAGACAGAATATTCGCCAAGGAGAAAAAGGACACAATGCCATTTGCAGCACCGTAGATGAGTCTCGAGGTAATCACGTGACTTGGAGTAAGTCAGAAAGTGAAAGACACATATCATATCATATCACTTATAGGTGTTACCTATAAATTGATACCAGGGCAGATATTTCCACGGAGAAGGGCAATCACAGATTCATTAAACAAACGTAGGGTTCACCAAAGGAAAGGTGTGAGGATTGAATTCATTACGATATTGGGGTTAACAGACAGATACAAACACAGTAGACGTATATAATCACCAAAGACCTACGGAGTACCAAGAGAAGACTACTCAACATTCTGTCATAACGTACATGGGAAAAGGATCCCAGGAAGAACAGACATATGTATATGTGTAAAAGAACCACCTCTTGCACACCTACAACAAGCTAAACGTTGTACTCAAACTTGCTGTAATAAAAAATAAAAAATTAAATTAAAAACACGAACAAGAAGTAGTGAGACAAACTTGAGGGGCTTTCTCCTGGCACATTCCGTTCTACATTCCAATCTCGAACACGACTTCCATTGAGGCTCTGCTGCCCTAGTAACCAGATTTGGTAAGGGAGAACTGCTGCCACCTTGTGGCCGTTTCACACAACTGCAGGTTTAATGCCAGCGCTAAAGGTCAGTGGATATTCCAAATCATTACAGGCCTGTAAATGACACCTGCCCTGAAAACAAATCCTGGGGTCATATATCGACCAAAAAATTCAAAAGACGTCCATATTTCAAAACGACAGTTTCAAGAGGCATATTTCACGCACATTAGTGTTCTGCTTCTTTTGCTTTCTTTCTTTCTTTGTTAAAAAAAACGGGAATGGAAAAAGGCAACCCTCAGAATGGGCGAAAACGTTCACAAACGAATCAATGGACAAAGGTTTAATCTCCAATATATATAAACAGCGCATGCAGCTTAATATTAATAAAACAAACAACCCAATACAAAAATGGGCAGAAGATCTAAAGAGACGTTTCTTCAAAGAAGACACAGAGATGGCCAGGACGCACATGAAAAGCTGCTCAACATCACTAATTATTAGAGAAATGCAAATCAAAACTACAATGAGGTAAGACCTCACACCTGTTAGAATCGGCATCATCAGATAATCTAGAAACAACAAATTCTGGGGAGGGTGTGGACAAAAGAAACCCTCTTCCGCTATTGGTGGGAATGTAAATTGATACAGTCACTATGGAGAACAGTATGGAGGTTCCTTTAAAAAACTAAAAAGAGAATTACCATAGGATCCAGCAATCCCACTTCTGGGCATATACCCAGAGAAAACCATAAATCACAGAGACACATTCACAATGTTCATTGCAGCACTATTTACAATAGCCAGGTTATGGAAGCAACATAAATGCCCTCAGACAGACGAATGGATAAAGATGTGGTACATATATAAAATGGAATATTACTCAGCCATAAAAAGGAATGAAACTGGGTCATTTGTAGAGAAGTTGATGGATCTAGAGACTGTCATACAGAGTGAAGTAAGCCAGAAAGAGAAAAACAAATATTGTATATTAATGCCTATATGTGGAACCTAGAAAAATGTTAGAGATGAACTGGTTTGCAGGGCAGAAATAGAGACACAGAGGTAGAGAACAAACGTATGGTCACAAAGTGGGGGAAGCCATGGGGTGGTGGTGGTGGGATGACTTGGGAGATTAGGATTGACCTGTATACATGTCTATGCATAAAATAGATAACTAATAATAACCTACTGTATAAAAAAATAACTAAAATTAAATTTCAAAATTTTAAAAAATAAAATGTAAATATAAAACAGAAAAAAAGTTCTTCCATTCACACTGATGTATTTATACGAATGAATTATTTCCATGCTTATATCTATAAATACATAAATGAGGAATAAAATCTAACTTGAACCAAAAAAGAAAAAAAAAAAACTGAACCTAACAGTTATACAGAGGAAAACACTACCAAGGCACTTGCTGCAGTGGTAAACAATTCTGAAATTGGTCAGAGGTGGGGAATCATCTCCCATACAGCCAGCAGCCCCGCCCGCCCTCGCCAGGAGCATCCTCATTGCAAAGCTGGGAGACCGTGCCGAGGCCTCTGTGAGTAAACGTGAGCTGAGCCAAAGGCCAGCTGCTGCTGAACTGTTCCCACCCTTCCCAGGTGAAACACCTGAATATGTACAAGGGCTTGAAAGCCTAGAGGAAGGGCCGTGGAGCCACACCAGCGACAGCACGCAGGCCAACTTGGTGCCTGCAGGTCAGCCAGGATGATAATGGCCACGGGCGCTCTTCTGGAAGCTTTCTATTGCCCTGCCTGAGATACCCCTCCTGTCCCGGCCCCCACTCCTATTTTTCCTTCCTCACCTCAGCCCAGAGAGATATTCCAGTGGAAGTTATGGGTGACACATCCTCTTCTTTACAGGTGGCAGCCTGGCAACTCCTGCCGAAAGTCCAGCAGAGCCCCACTCACACCGGGCCACCCACAAAGCCGTGGACCCTCACACCCTCCCACCAGCACAGCCCCGAGACTGCTGATGGGGCAGAGAATATGGAGTAAGGCACAGCTGCAGGGGCTATTGCTGCCTGGAGTGCTGTTTATATTGACCTCAACCCAGGCACACCTGGGGAGGGCTTGCCGGCAGGGTCAGGCTGCCCAGGTCAGCTAATCCTCAGCCCTCAGGGAATCACATTGCAGAAAATGGACCTCGCTAAGACAGAATATTCGCCAAGGAGAAAAAGGACACAATGCCATTTGCAGCACCGTAGATGAGTCTCGAGGTAATCACGTGACTTGGAGTAAGTCAGAAAGTGAAAGACACATATCATATCATATCACTTATAGGTGTTACCTATAAATTGATACCAGGGCAGATATTTCCACGGAGAAGGGCAATCACAGATTCATTAAACAAACGTAGGGTTCACCAAAGGAAAGGTGTGAGGATTGAATTCATTACGATATTGGGGTTAACAGACAGATACAAACACAGTAGACGTATATAATCACCAAAGACCTACGGAGTACCAAGAGAAGACTACTCAACATTCTGTCATAACGTACATGGGAAAAGGATCCCAGGAAGAACAGACATATGTATATGTGTAAAAGAACCACCTCTTGCACACCTACAACAAGCTAAACGTTGTACTCAAACTTGCTGTAATAAAAAATAAAAAATTAAATTAAAAACACGAACAAGAAGTAGTGAGACAAACTTGAGGGGCTTTCTCCTGGCACATTCCGTTCTACATTCCAATCTCGAACACGACTTCCATTGAGGCTCTGCTGCCCTAGTAACCAGATTTGGTAAGGGAGAACTGCTGCCACCTTGTGGCCGTTTCACACAACTGCAGGTTTAATGCCAGCGCTAATGGTCAGTGGATATTCCAAATCATTACAGGCCTGTAAATGACACCTGCCCTGAAAACAAATCCTGGGGTCATATATCGACCAAAAAATTCAAAAGACGTCCATATTTCAAAACGACAGTTTCAAGAGGCATATTTCACGCACATTAGTGTTCTGCTTCTTTTGCTTTCTTTCTTTCTTTGTTAAAAAAAACGGGAATGGAAAAAGGCAACCCTCAGAATGGGCGAAAACGTTCACAAACGAATCAATGGACAAAGGTTTAATCTCCAATATATATAAACAGCGCATGCAGCTTAATATTAATAAAACAAACAACCCAATACAAAAATGGGCAGAAGATCTAAAGAGACGTTTCTTCAAAGAAGACACAGAGATGGCCAGGACGCACATGAAAAGCTGCTCAACATCACTAATTATTAGAGAAATGCAAATCAAAACTACAATGAGGTAAGACCTCACACCTGTTAGAATCGGCATCATCAGATAATCTAGAAACAACAAATTCTGGGGAGGGTGTGGACAAAAGAAACCCTCTTCCGCTATTGGTGGGAATGTAAATTGATACAGTCACTATGGAGAACAGTATGGAGGTTCCTTTAAAAAACTAAAAAGAGAATTACCATAGGATCCAGCAATCCCACTTCTGGGCATATACCCAGAGAAAACCATAAATCACAGAGACACATTCACAATGTTCATTGCAGCACTATTTACAATAGCCAGGTTATGGAAGCAACATAAATGCCCTCAGACAGACGAATGGATAAAGATGTGGTACATATATAAAATGGAATATTACTCAGCCATAAAAAGGAATGAAACTGGGTCATTTGTAGAGAAGTTGATGGATCTAGAGACTGTCATACAGAGTGAAGTAAGCCAGAAAGAGAAAAACAAATATTGTATATTAATGCCTATATGTGGAACCTAGAAAAATGTTAGAGATGAACTGGTTTGCAGGGCAGAAATAGAGACACAGAGGTAGAGAACAAACGTATGGACACAAAGTGGGGGAAGCCATGGGGTGGTGGTGGTGGGATGACTTGGGAGATTAGGATTGACCTGTATACATGTCTATGCATAAAATAGATAACTAATAATAACCTACTGTATAAAAAAATAACTAAAATTAAATTTCAAAATTTTAAAAAATAAAATGTAAAAATAAAACAGAAAAAAAGTTCTTCCATTCACACTGATGTATTTATACGAATGAATTATTTCCATGCTTATATCTATAAATACATAAATGAGGAATAAAATCTAACTTGAACCAAAAAAGAAAAAAAAAAAAACTGAACCTAACAGTTATACAGAGGAAAACACTACCAAGGCACTTGCTGCAGTGGTAAACAATTCTGAAATTGGTCAGAGGTGGGGAATCATCTCCCATACAGCCAGCAGCCCCGCCCGCCCTCGCCAGGAGCATCCTCATTGCAAAGCTGGGAGACCGTGCCGAGGCCTCTGTGAGTAAACGTGAGCTGAGCCAAAGGCCAGCTGCTGCTGAACTGTTCCCACCCTTCCCAGGTGAAACACCTGAATATGTACAAGGGCTTGAAAGCCTAGAGGAAGGGCCGTGGAGCCACACCAGCGACAGCACGCAGGCCAACTTGGTGCCTGCAGGTCAGCCAGGATGGTACTGGCCACGGGCGCTCTTCTGGAAGCTTTCTATTGCCCTGCCTGAGATACCCCTCCTGTCCCGGCCCCCACTCCTTTTTTTCCTTCCTCACCTCAGCCCGGAGAGATATTCCAGTGGAAGTTATGGGTGACACATCCTCTTCTTTACAGGTGGCAGCCTGGCAACTCCTGCCGAAAGTCCAGCAGAGCCCCACTCACACCGGGCCACCCACAAAGCCGTGGACCCTCACACCCTCCCACCAGCACAGCCCCGAGACTGCTGACGGGGCAGAGGATATGGAGTAAGGCACAGCTGCAGGGGCTATTGCTGCCTGGAGTGCTGTTTATATTGACCTCAACCCAGGCACACCTGGGGAGGGCTTGCCGGCAGGGTCAGTCTGCCCAGGTCAGCTAATCCTCAGCCCTCAGGGAATCACATTGCAGAAAATGGACCTCGCTAAGACAGAATATTCGCCAAGGAGAAAAAGGACACAATGCCATTTGCAGCACCGTAGATGAGTCTCGAGGTAATCACGTGACTTGGAGTAAGTCAGAAAGTGAAAGACACATATCATATCATATCACTTATAGGTGTTACCTATAAATTGCTACCAGGGCCGATATTTCCACGGAGAAGGGCAATCACAGATTCATTAAACAAACTTATGGTTCACCAAAGGAAAGGTGTGAGGATTGAATTCATTACGATATTGGGGTTAACAGACAGATACAAACACAGTAGACGTATATAATCACCAAAGACCTACGGAGTACCAAGAGAAGACTACTCAACATTCTGTCATAACGTACATGGGAAAAGGATCCCAGGAAGAACAGACATATGTATATGTGTAAAAGAACCACCTCTTGCACACCTACAACAAGCTAAACGTTGTACTCAAACTTGCTGTAATAAAAAATAAAAAATTAAATTAAAAACACGAACAAGAAGTAGTGAGACAAACTTGAGGGGCTTTCTCCTGGCACATTCCGTTCTACATTCCAATCTCGAACACGACTTCCATTGAGGCTCTGCTGCCCTAGTAACCAGATTTGGTAAGGGAGAACTGCTGCCACCTTGTGGCCGTTTCACACAACTGCAGGTTTAATGCCAGCGCTAATGGTCAGTGGATATTCCAAATCATTACAGGCCTGTAAATGACACCTGCCCTGAAAACAAATCCTGGGGTCATATATCGACCAAAAAATTCAAAAGACGTCCATATTTCAAAACGACAGTTTCAAGAGGCATATTTCACGCACATTAGTGTTCTGCTTCTTTTGCTTTCTTTCTTTCTTTGTTAAAAAAAACGGGAATGGAAAAAGGCAACCCTCAGAAAGGGCGAAAACGTTCACAAACGAATCAATGGACAAAGGTTTAATCTCCAATATATATAAACAGCGCATGCAGCTTAATATTAATAAAACAAACAACCCAATACAAAAATGGGCAGAAGATCTAAAGAGACGTTTCTTCAAAGAAGACACAGAGATGGCCAAGACGCACATGAAAAGCTACTCAACATCACTAATTATTAGAGAAATGCAAATCAAAACTACAATGAGGTAAGACCTCACACCTGTTAGAATCGGCATCATCAGATAATCTACAAACAACAAATTCTGGGGAGGGTGTGGACAAAAGGAACCCTCTTCCGCTATTGGTGGGAATGTAAATTGATACAGTCACTATGGAGAACAGTATGGAGGTTCCTTTAAAAAACTAAAAAGAGAATTACCATAGGATCCAGCAATCCCACTTCTGGGCATATACCCAGAGAAAACCATAAATCACAGAGACACATTCACCACAATGTTCATTGCAGCACTATTTACAATAGCCAGGTTATGGAAGCAACATAAATGCCCACAGACAGACGAATGGATAAAGATGTGGTACATATATAAAATGGAATATTACTCAGCCATAAAAAGGAATGAAACTGGGTCATTTGTAGAGAAGTTGATGGATCTAGAGACTGTCATACAGAGTGAAGTAAGCCAGAAAGAGAAAAACAAATATTGTATATTAATGCCTATATGTGGAACCTAGAAAAATGGTAGAGATGAACTGGTTTGCAGGGCAGAAATAGAGACACAGAGGTAGAGAACAAACGTATGGACACAAAGTGGGGGAAGCCATGGGGTGGTGGTGGTGGGATGACTTGGGAGATTAGGATTGACCTGTATACATGTCTATGCATAAAATAGATAACTAATAATAACCTACTGTATAAAAAAATAACTAAAATTAAATTTCAAAATTTTAAAAAATAAAATGTAAAAATAAAACAGAAAAAAAGTTCTTCCATTCACACTGATGTATTTATACGAATGAATTATTTCCATGCTTATATCTATAAATACATAAATGAGGAATAAAATCTAACTTGAACCAAAAAAGAAAAAAAAAAAAACTGAACCTAACAGTTATACAGAGGAAAACACTACCAAGGCACTTGCTCCAGTGGTAAACAATTCTGAAATTGGTCAGAGGTGGGGAATCATCTCCCATACAGCCAGCAGCCCCGCCCGCCCTCGCCAGGAGCATCCTCATTGCAAAGCTGGGAGACCGTGCCGAGGCCTCTGTGAGTAAACGTGAGCTGAGCCAAAGGCCAGCTGCTGCTGAACTGTTCCCACCCTTCCCAGGTGAAACACCTGAATATGTACAAGGGCTTGAAAGCCTAGAGGAAGGGCCGTGGAGCCACACCAGCGACAGCACGCAGGCCAACTTCGTGCCTGCAGGTCAGCCAGGATGGTACTGGCCACGGGCGCTCTTCTGGAAGCTTTCTATTGCCCTGCCTGAGATACCCCTCCTGTCCCGGCCCCCACTCCTTTTTTTCCTTCCTCACCTCAGCCCGGAGAGATATTCCAGTGGAAGTTATGGGTGACACATCCTCTTCTTTACAGGTGGCAGCCTGGCAACTCCTGCCGAAAGTCCAGCAGAGCCCCACTCACACCGGGCCACCCACAAAGCCGTGGACCCTCACACCCTCCCACCAGCACAGCCCCGAGACGGCTGACGGGGCAGAGGATATGGAGTAAGGCACAGCTGCAGGGGCTATTGATGCCTGGAGTGCTGTTTATATTGACCTCAACCCAGGCACACCTGGGGAGGGCTTGCCGGCAGGGTCAGGCTGCCCAGGTCAGCTAATCCTCAGCCCTCAGGGAATCACATTGCAGAAAATGGACCTCGCTAAGACAGAATATTCGCCAAGGAGAAAAAGGACACAATGCCATTTGCAGCACCGTAGATGAGTCTCGAGGTAATCACGTGACTTGGAGTAAGTCAGAAGGTGAAAGACACATATCATATCATATCACTTATAGGTGTTACCTATAAATTGCTACCAGGGCAGATATTTCCACGGAGAAGGGCAATCACAGATTCATTAAACAAACTTATGGTTCACCAAAGGAAAGGTGTGAGGATTGAATTCATTACGATATTGGGGTTAACAGACAGATACAAACACAGTAGACGTATATAATCACCAAAGACCTACGGAGTACCAAGAGAAGACTACTCAACATTCTGTCATAACGTACATGGGAAAAGGATCCCAGGAAGAACAGACATATGTATATGTGTAAAAGAACCACCTCTTGCACACCTACAACAAGCTAAACGTTGTACTCAAACTTGCTGTAATAAAAAATAAAAAATTAAATTAAAAACACGAACAAGAAGTAGTGAGACAAACTTGAGGGGCTTTCTCCTGGCACATTCCGTTCTACATTCCAATCTCGAACACGACTTCCATTGAGGCTCTGCTGCCCTAGTAACCAGATTTGGTAAGGGAGAACTGCTGCCACCTTGTGGCCGTTTCACACAACTGCAGGTTTAATGCCAGCGCTAATGGTCAGTGGATATTCCAAATCATTACAGGCCTGTAAATGACACCTGCCCTGAAAACAAATCCTGGGGTCATATATCGACCAAAAAATTCAAAAGACGTCCATATTTCAAAACGACAGTTTCAAGAGGCATATTTCACGCACATTAGTGTTCTGCTTCTTTTGCTTTCTTTCTTTCTTTGTTAAAAAAAACGGGAATGGAGAAAGGCAACCCTCAGAATGGGCGAAAACGTTCACAAACGAATCAATGGACAAAGGTTTAATCTCCAATATATATAAACAGCTCATGCAGCTTAATATTAATAAAACAAAAAACCCAATACAAAAATGGGCAGAAGATCTAAAGAGACGTTTCTTCAAAGAAGACACAGAGATGGCCAAGACGCACATGAAAAGCTGCTCAACATCACTAATTATTAGAGAAATGCAAATCAAAACTACAATGAGGTAAGACCTCACACCTGTTAGAATCGGCATCATCAGATAATCTACAAACAACAAGTTCTGGGGAGGGTGTGGACAAAAGGAACCCTCTTCCGCTATTGGTGGGAATGTAAATTGATACAGTCACTAAGGAGAACAGTATGGAGGTTCCTTTAAAAAACTAAAAAGAGAATTACCATAGGATCCAGCAATCCCACTTCTGGGCATATACCCAGAGAAAACCATAAATCACAGAGACACATTCACCACAATGTTCATTGCATCACTATTTACAATAGCCAGGTTATAGAAGCAACATAAATGCCCACAGACAGACGAATGGATAAAGATGTGGTACATATATAAAATGGAATATTACTCAGCCATAAAAAGGAATGAAACTGGGTCATTTGTAGAGAAGTTGATGGATCTAGAGACTGTCATACAGAGTGAAGTAAGTCAGAAAGAGAAAAACAAATATTGTATATTAATGCCTATATGTGGAACCTAGAAAAATGGTACAGATGAACTGGTTTGCAGGGCAGAAATAGAGACACAGAGGTAGAGAACAAACGTATGGACATGGACACAAAGTGGGGGAAGCCATGGGGTGGTGGTGGTGGGATGACTTGGGAGATTAGGATTGACCTGTATACATGTCTATGCATAAAATAGATAACTAATAATAACCTATTGTATAAAAAATAACTAAAATTAAATTTCAAAATTTTAAAAAATAAAATGTAAAAATAAAACAGAAAAAAAGTTCTTCCATTCACACTGATGTATTTATATGAATGAATTATTTCCATGCTTATATCTATAAATACATAAATGAGGAATAAAATCTAACTAGAACCAAAAAAGAAAAAAAAAACTGAACCTAACAGTTATACAGAGGAAAACACTACCAAGGCACTTGCTCCAGTGGTAAACAATTCTGAAATTGGTCAGAGGTGGGGAATCATCTCCCATACAGCCTGCAGCCCCGCCCGCCCAAGCAAGGAGCATCCTCATTGCAAAGCTGGGAGACCGTGCCGAGGCCTCTGTGAGTAAACGTGAGCTGAGCCCCAGGCCAGATGTTGCTGAACTGTTCCCACCCTTCCCAGGTGAAACACCTGAATATGTACAAGGGCTTGAAAGCCTAGAGGAAGGGCCGTGGAGCCACACCAGCGACAGCACGCTGGCCAACTTGGTGCCTGCAGGTCAGCCAGGATGATACTGGCCACGGGCGCTCTTCTGGAAGCTTTCTATTGCCCTGCCTGAGATACCCCTCCTGTCCCGGCCCCCACTCCTTTTTTTCCTTCCTCACCTCAGCCCGGAGAGATATTCCAGTGGAAGTTATGGGTGACACATCCTCTTCTTTACAGGTGGCAGCCTGGCAACTCCTGCCGAAAGTCCAGCAGAGCCCCACTCACACCGGGCCACCCACAAAGCCGTGGACCCTCACACCCTCCCACCAGCACAGCCCCGAGACTGCTGACGGGGCAGAGAATATGGAGTCAGGCACAGCTGCAGGGACTATTGCTGCCTGGAGTGCTGTTTATATTGACCTCAACCCAGGCACACCTGTGGAGGGCTTGCCGGCAGGGTCAGGCTGCCCAGGTCAGCTAATCCTCAGCCCTCAGGGAATCACATTGCAGAATATGGACCTCGCTAAGACAGAATATTCGCCAAGGAGAAAAAGGACACAATGCCATTTGCAGCACCGTAGATGAGTCTCGAGGTAATCACGTGACTTGGAGTAAGTTAGAAAGTGAAAGACACATATCATATCATATCACTTATAGGTGTTACGTATAAATTGATACCAGGGCAGATATTTCCACGGAGAAGGGCAATCACAGATTCATTAAACAAACTTATGGTTCACCAAAGGAAAGGTGTGAGGATTGAATTCATTACGATATTGGGGTTAACAGACAGATACAAACACAGTAGACGTATATAATCACCAAAGACCTACGGAGTACCAAGAGAAGACTACTCAACATTCTGTCATAACGTACATGGGAAAAGGATCCCAGGAAGAACAGACATATGTATATGTGTAAAAGAACCACCTCTTGCACACCTACAACAAGCTAAACGTTGTACTCAAACTTGCTGTAATAAAAAATAAAAAATTAAATTAAAAACACGAACAAGAAGTAGTGAGACAAACTTGAGGGGCTTTCTCCTGGCACATTCCGTTCTACATTCCAATCTCGAACACGACTTCCATTCAGGCTCTGCTGCCCTAGTAACCAGATTTGGTAAGGGAGAACTGCTGCCACCTTGTGGCCGTTTCACACAACTGCAGGTTTAATGCCAGCGCTAATGGTCAGTGGATATTCCAAATCATTACAGGCCTGTAAATGACACCTGCCCTGAAAACAAATCCTGGGGTCATATATCGACCAAAAAATTCAAAAGACGTCCATATTTCAAAACGACAGTTTCAAGAGGCATATTTCACGCACATTAGTGTTCTGCTTCTTTTGCTTTCTTTCTTTCTTTGTTAAAAAAAACGGGAATGGAAAAAGGCAACCCTCAGAATGGGCGAAAACGTTCACAAACGAATCAATGGACAAAGGTTTAATCTCCAATATATATAAACAGCGCATGCAGCTTAATATTAATAAAACAAACAACCCAATACAAAAATGGGCAGAAGATCTAAAGAGACGTTTCTTCAAAGAAGACACAGAGATGGCCAAGACGCACATGAAAAGCTGCTCAACATCACTAATTATTAGAGAAATGCAAATCAAAACTACAATGAGGTAAGACCTCACACCTGTTAGAATCGGCATCATCAGATAATCTACAAACAACAAATTCTGGGGAGGGTGTGGACAAAAGGAACCCTCTTCCGCTATTGGTGGGAATGTAAATTGATACAGTCACTATGGAGAACAGTATGGAGGTTCCTTTAAAAAACTAAAAAGAGAATTACCATAGGATCCAGCAATCCCACTTCTGGGCATATACCCAGAGAAAACCATAAATCACAGAGACACATTCACCACAATGTTCATTGCAGCAGTATTTACAATAGCCAGGTTATGGATGCAACATAAATGCCCACAGACAGACGAATGGATAAAGATGTGGTACATATATAAAATGGAATATTACTCAGCCATAAAAAGGAATGAAACTGGGTCATTTGTAGAGAAGTTGATGGATCTAGAGACTGTCATACAGAGTGAAGTAAGCCAGAAAGAGAAAAACAAATATTGTATATTAATGCCTATATGTGGAACCTAGAAAAATGGTAGAGATGAACTGGTTTGCAGGGCAGAAATAGAGACACAGAGGTAGAGAACAAACGTATGGACACAAAGTGGGGGAAGCCATGGGGTGGTGGTGGTGGGATGACTTGGGAGATTAGGATTGACCTGTATACATGTCTATGCATAAAATAGATAACTAATAATAACCTATTGTATAAAAAATAACTAAAATTAAATTTCAAAATTTTAAAAAATAAAATGTAAAAATAAAACAGAAAAAATGTTCTTCCATTCACACTGATGTATTTATACGAATGAATTATTTCCATGCTTATATCTATAAATACATAAATGAGTAATAAAATCTAACTTGAACCAAAAAAGAAAAAAAAAAAACTGAACCTAACAGTTATACAGAGGAAAACACTACCAAGGCACTTGCTCCAGTGGTAAACAATTCTGAAATTGGTCAGAGGTGGGGAATCATCTCCCATACAGCCAGCAGCCCCGCCCGCCCTCGCCAGGAGCATCCTCATTGCAAAGCTGGGAGACCGTGCCGAGGCCTCTGTGAGTAAACGTGAGCTGAGCCCCAGGCCAGATGCTGCTGAACTGTTCCCACCCTTCCCAGGTGAAACACCTGAATATGTACAAGGGCTTGAAAGCCTAGAGGAAGGGCCGTGGAGCCACACCAGCGACAGCACGCAGGCCAACTTGGTGCCTGCAGGTCAGCCAGGATGGTACTGGCCACGGGCGCTCTTCTGGAAGCTTTCTATTGCCCTGCCTGAGATACCCCTCCTGTCCCGGCCCCCACTCCTTTTTTTCCTTCCTCACCTCAGCCCGGAGAGATATTCCAGTGGAAGTTATGGGTGACACATCCTCTTCTTTACAGGTGGCAGCCTGGCAACTCCTGCCGAAAGTCCAGCAGAGCCCCACTCACACCGGGCCACCCACAAAGCCGTGGACCCTCACACCCTCCCACCAGCACAGCCCCGAGACTGCTGACGGGGCAGAGAATATGGAGTAAGGCACAGCTGCAGGGGCTATTGCTGCCTGGAGTGCTGTTTATATTGACCTCAACCCAGGCACACCTGGGGAGGGCTTGCCGGCAGGGTCAGGCTGCCCAGGTCAGCTAATCCTCAGCCCTCAGGGAATCACATTGCAGAAAATGGACCTCGCTAAGACAGAATATTCGCCAAGGAGAAAAAGGACACAATGCCATTTGCAGCACCGTAGATGAGTCTCGAGGTAATCACGTGACTTGGAGTAAGTCAGAAAGTGAAAGACACATATCATATCATATCACTTATAGGTGTTACCTATAAATTGATACCAGGGCAGATATTTCCACGGAGAAGGGCAATCACAGATTCATTAAACAAACTTAGGGTTCACCAAAGGAAAGGTGTGAGGATTGAATTCATTACGATATTGGGGTTAACAGACATATACAAACACAGTAGACGTATATAATCACCAAAGACCTACGGAGTACCAAGAGAAGACTACTCAACATTCTGTCATAACGTACATGGGAAAAGGATCCCAGGAAGAACAGACATATGTATATGTGTAAAAGAACCACCTCTTGCACACCTACAACAAGCTAAACGTTGTACTCAAACTTGCTGTAATAAAAAATAAAAAATTAAATTAAAAACACGAACAAGAAGTAGTGAGACAAACTTGAGGGGCTTTCTCCTGGCACATTCCGTTCTACATTCCAATCTCGAACACGACTTCCATTGAGGCTCTGCTGCCCTAGTAACCAGATTTGGTAAGGGAGAACTGCTGCCACCTTGTGGCCGTTTCACACAACTGCAGGTTTAATGCCAGCGCTAATGGTCAGTGGATATTCCAAATCATTACAGGCCTGTAAATGACACCTGCCCTGAAAACAAATCCTGGGGTCATATATCGACCAAAAAATACAAAAGACGTCCATATTTCAAAACGACAGTTTCAAGAGGCATATTTCACGCACATTAGTGTTCTGCTTCTTTTGCTTTCTTTCTTTCTTTGTTAAAAAAAACGGGAATGGAAAAAGGCAACCCTCAGAATGGGCGAAAACGTTCACAAACGAATCAATGGACAAAGGTTTAATCTCCAATATATATAAACAGCGCATGCAGCTTAATATTAATAAAACAAACAACCCAATACAAAAATGGGCAGAAGATCTAAAGAGACGTTTCTTCAAAGAAGACACAGAGATGGCCAAGACGCACATGAAAAGCTGCTCAACATCACTAATTATTAGAGAAATGCAAATCAAAACTACAATGAGGTAAGACCTCACACCTGTTAGAATCGGCATCATCAGATAATCTACAAACAACAAATTCTGGGGAGGGTGTGGACAAAAGGAACCCTCTTCCGCTATTGGTGGGAATGTAAATTGATACAGTCACTATGGAGAACAGTATGGAGGTTCCTTTAAAAAACTAAAAAGAGAATTACCATAGGATCCAGCAATCCCACTTCTGGGCATATACCCAGAGAAAACCATAAATCACAGAGACACATTCACCACAATGTTCATTGCAGCACTATTTACAATAGCCAGGTTATGGAAGCAACATAAATGCCCACAGACAGACGAATGGATAAAGATGTGGTACATATATAAAATGGAATATTACTCAGCCATAAAAAGGAATGAAACTGGGTCATTTGTAGAGAAGTTGATGGATCTAGAGACTGTCATACAGAGTGAAGTAAGCCAGAAAGAGAAAAACAAATATTGTATATTAATGCCTATATGTGGAACCTAGAAAAATGGTAGAGATGAACTGGTTTGCAGGGCAGAAATAGAGACACAGAGGTAGAGAACAAACGTATGGACACAAAGTGGGGGAAGCCATGGGGTGGTGGTGGTGGGATGACTTGGGAGATTAGGATTGACCTGTATACATGTCTATGCATAAAATAGATAACTAATAATAACCTATTGTATAAAAAATAACTAAAATTAAATTTCAAAATTTTAAAAAATAAAATGTAAAAATAAAACAGAAAAAATGTTCTTCCATTCACACTGATGTATTTATACGAATGAATTATTTCCATGCTTATATCTATAAATACATAAATGAGGAATAAAATCTAACTTGAACCAAAAAAGAAAAAAAAAAAACTGAACCTAACAGTTATACAGAGGAAAACACTACCAAGGCACTTGCTCCAGTGGTAAACAATTCTGAAATTGGTCAGAGGTGGGGAATCATCTCCCATACAGCCAGCAGCCCCGCCCGCCCTCGCCAGGAGCATCCTCATTGCAAAGCTGGGAGACCGTGCCGAGGCCTCTGTGAGTAAACGTGAGCTGAGCCCCAGGCCAGATGCTGCTGAACTGTTCCCACCCTTCCCAGGTGAAACACCTGAATATGTACAAGGGCTTGAAAGCCTAGAGGAAGGGCCGTGGAGCCACACCAGCGACAGCACGCAGGCCAACTTGGTGCCTGCAGGTCAGCCAGGATGGTACTGGCCACGGGCGCTCTTCTGGAAGCTTTCTATTGCCCTGCCTGAGATACCCCTCCTGTCCCGGCCCCCACTCCTTTTTTTCCTTCCTCACCTCAGCCCGGAGAGATATTCCAGTGGAAGTTATGGGTGACACATCCTCTTCTTTACAGGTGGCAGCCTGGCAACTCCTGCCGAAAGTCCAGCAGAGCCCCACTCACACCGGGCCACCCACAAAGCCGTGGACCCTCACACCCTCCCACCAGCACAGCCCCGAGACTGCTGACGGGGCAGAGAATATGGAGTAAGGCACAGCTGCAGGGGCTATTGCTGCCTGGAGTGCTGTTTATATTGACCTCAACCCAGGCACACCTGGGGAGGGCTTGCCGGCAGGGTCAGGCTGCCCAGGTCAGCTAATCCTCAGCCCTCAGGGAATCACATTGCAGAAAATGGACCTCGCTAAGACAGAATATTCGCCAAGGAGAAAAAGGACACAATGCCATTTGCAGCACCGTAGATGAGTCTCGAGGTAATCACGTGACTTGGAGTAAGTCAGAAAGTGAAAGACACATATCATATCATATCACTTATAGGTGTTACCTATAAATTGATACCAGGGCACATATTTCCACGGAGAAGGGCAATCACAGATTCATTAAACAAACTTAGGGTTCACCAAAGGAAAGGTGTGAGGATTGAATTCATTACGATATTGGGGTTAACAGACATATACAAACACAGTAGACGTATATAATCACCAAAGACCTACGGAGTACCAAGAGAAGACTACTCAACATTCTGTCATAACGTACATGGGAAAAGGATCCCAGGAAGAACAGACATATGTATATGTGTAAAAGAACCACCTCTTGCACACCTACAACAAGCTAAACGTTGTACTCAAACTTGCTGTAATAAAAAATAAAAAATTAAATTAAAAACACGAACAAGAAGTAGTGAGACAAACTTGAGGGGCTTTCTCCTGGCACATTCCGTTCTACATTCCAATCTCGAACACGACTTCCATTGAGGCTCTGCTGCCCTAGTAACCAGATTTGGTAAGGGAGAACTGCTGCCACCTTGTGGCCGTTTCACACAACTGCAGGTTTAATGCCAGCGCTAATGGTCAGTGGATATTCCAAATCATTACAGGCCTGTAAATGACACCTGCCCTGAAAACAAATCCTGGGGTCATATATCGACCAAAAAATTCAAAAGACGTCCATATTTCAAAACGACAGTTTCAAGAGGCATATTTCACGCACATTAGTGTTCTGCTTCTTTTGCTTTCTTTCTTTCTTTGTTAAAAAAAACGGGAATGGAAAAAGGCAACCCTCAGAATGGGCGAAAACGTTCACAAACGAATCAATGGACAAAGGTTTAATCTCCAATATATATAAACAGCACATGCAGCTTAATATTAATAAAACAAACAACCCAATACAAAAATGGGCAGAAGATCTAAAGAGACGTTTCTTCAAAGAAGACACAGAGATGGCCAAGACGCACATGAAAAGCTGCTCAACATCACTAATTATTAGAGAAATGCAAATCAAAACTACAATGAGGTAAGACCTCACACCTGTTAGAATCGGCATCATCAGATAATCTACAAACAACAAATTCTGGGGAGGGTGTGGACAAAAGGAACCCTCTTCCGCTATTGGTGGGAATGTAAATTGATACAGTCACTATGGAGAACAGTATGGAGGTTCCTTTAAAAAACTAAAAAGAGAATTACCATAGGATCCAGCAATCCCACTTCTGGGCATATACCCAGAGAAAACCATAAATCACAGAGACACATTCACCACAATGTTCATTGCAGCACTATTTACAATAGCCAGGTTATGGAAGCAACATAAATGCCCACAGACAGACGAATGGATAAAGATGTGGTACATATATAAAATGGAATATTACTCAGCCATAAAAAGGAATGAAACTGGGTCATTTGTAGAGAAGTTGATGGATCTAGAGACTGTCATACAGAGTGAAGTAAGCCAGAAAGAGAAAAACAAATATTGTATATTAATGCCTATATGTGGAACCTAGAAAAATGGTAGAGATGAACTGGTTTGCAGGGCAGAAATAGAGACACAGAGGTAGAGAACAAACGTATGGACACAAAGTGGGGGAAGCCATGGGGTGGTGGTGGTGGGATGACTTGGGAGATTAGGATTGACCTGTATACATGTCTATGCATAAAATAGATAACTAATAATAACCTATTGTATAAAAAATAACTAAAATTAAATTTCAAAATTTTAAAAAATAAAATGTAAAAATAAAACAGAAAAAATGTTCTTCCATTCACACTGATGTATTTATACGAATGAATTATTTCCATGCTTATATCTATAAATACATAAATGAGGAATAAAATCTAACTTGAACCAAAAAAGAAAAAAAAAAAAAACTGAACCTAACAGTTATACAGAGGAAAACACTACCAAGGCACTTGCTCCAGTGGTAAACAATTCTGAAATTGGTCAGAGGTGGGGAATCATCTCCCATACAGCCAGCAGCCCCGCCCGCCCACGCAAGGAGCATCCTCATTGCAAAGCTGGGAGACCGTGCCAAGGCCTCTGTGAGTAAACGTGAGCTGAGCCCCAGGCCAGATGCTGCTGAACTGTTCCCACCCTTCCCAGGTGAAACACCTGAATATGTACAAGGGCTTGAAAGCCTAGAGGAAGGGCCGTGGAGCCACACCAGCGACAGCACGCAGGCCAACTTGGTGCCTGCAGGTCAGCCAGGATGGTACTGGCCACGGGCGCTCTTCTGGAAGCTTTCTATTGCCCTGCCTGAGATACCCCTCCTGTCCCGGCCCCCACTCCTTTTTTTCCTTCCTCACCTCAGCCCGGAGAGATATTCCAGTGGAAGTTATGGGTGACACATCCTCTTCTTTACAGGTGGCAGCCTGGCAACTCCTGCCGAAAGTCCAGCAGAGCCCCACTCACACCGGGCCACCCACAAAGCCGTGGACCCTCACACCCTCCCACCAGCACAGCCCCGAGACTGCTGACGGGGCAGAGAATATGGAGTAAGGCACAGCTGCAGGGGCTATTGCTGCCTGGAGTGCTGTTTATATTGACCTCAACCCAGGCACACCTGGGGAGGGCTTGCCGGCAGGGTCAGGCTGCCCAGGTCAGCTAATCCTCAGCCCTCAGGGAATCACATTGCAGAAAATGGACCTCGCTAAGACAGAATATTCGCCAAGGAGAAAAAGGACACAATGCCATTTGCAGCACCGTAGATGAGTCTCGAGGTAATCACGTGACTTGGAGTAAGTCAGAAAGTGAAAGACACATATCATATCATATCACTTATAGGTGTTACCTATAAATTGCTACCAGGGCAGATATTTCCACGGAGAAGGGCAATCACAGATTCATTAAACAAACTTATGGTTCACCAAAGGAAAGGTGTGAGGATTGAATTCATTACGATATTGGGGTTAACAGACAGATACAAACACAGTAGACGTATATAATCACCAAAGACCTATGGAGTACCAAGAGAAGACTACTCAACATTCTGTCATAACGTACATGGGAAAAGGATCCCAGGAAGAACAGACATATGTATATGTGTAAAAGAACCACCTCTTGCACACCTACAACAAGCTAAACGTTGTACTCAAACTTGCTGTAATAAAAAATAAAAAATTAAATTAAAAACACGAACAAGAAGTAGTGAGACAAACTTGAGGGTCTTTCTCCTGGCACATTCCGTTCTACATTCCAATCTCGAACACGACTTCCATTGAGGCTCTGCTGCCCTAGTAACCAGATTTGGTAAGGGAGAACTGCTGCCACCTTGTGGCCGTTTCACACAACTGCAGGTTTAATGCCAGCGCTAATGGTCAGTGGATATTCCAAATCATTACAGGCCTGTAAATGACACCTGCCCTGAAAACAAATCCTGGGGTCATATATCGACCAAAAAATTCAAAAGACGTCCATATTTCAAAACGACAGTTTCAAGAGGCATATTTCACGCACATTAGTGTTCTGCTTCTTTTGCTTTCTTTCTTTCTTTGTTAAAAAAAACGGGAATGGAAAAAGGCAACCCTCAGAATGGGCGAAAACGTTCACAAACGAATCAATGGACAAAGGTTTAATCTCCAATATATATAAACAGCGCATGCAGCTTAATATTAATAAAACAAACAACCCAATACAAAAATGGGCAGAAGATCTAAAGAGACGTTTCTTCAAAGAAGACACAGAGATGGCCAAGACGCACATGAAAAGCTGCTCAACATCACTAATTATTAGAGAAATGCAAATCAAAACTACAATGAGGTAAGACCTCACACCTGTTAGAATCGGCATCATCAGATAATCTACAAACAACAAATTCTGGGGAGGGTGTGGACAAAAGGAACCCTCTTCCGCTATTGGTGGGAATGTAAATTGATACAGTCACTATGGAGAACATTATGGAGGTTCCTTTAAAAAACTAAAAAGAGAATTACCATAGGATCCAGCAATCCCACTTCTGGGCATATACCCAGAGAAAACCATAAATCACAGAGACACATTCACCACAATGTTCATTGCAGCACTATTTACAATAGCCAGGTTATGGAAGCAACATAAATGCCCACAGACAGACGAATGGATAAAGATGTGGTACATATATAAAATGGAATATTACTCAGCCATAAAAAGGAATGAAACTGGGTCATTTGTAGAGAAGTTGATGGATCTAGAGACTGTCATACAGAGTGAAGTAAGCCAGAAAGAGAAAAACAAATATTGTATATTAATGCCTATATGTGGAACCTAGAAAAATGGTAGAGATGAACTGGTTTGCAGGGCAGAAATAGAGACACAGAGGTAGAGAACAAACGTATGGACACAAAGTGGGGGAAGCCATGGGGTGGTGGTGGTGGGATGACTTGGGAGATTAGGATTGACCTGTATACATGTCTATGCATAAAATAGATAACTAATAATAACCTATTGTATAAAAAATAACTAAAATTAAATTTCAAAATTTTAAAAAATAAAATGTAAAAATAAAACAGAAAAAATGTTCTTCCATTCACACTGATGTATTTATACGAATGAATTATTTCCATGCTTATATCTATAAATACATAAATGAGGAATAAAATCTAACTTGAACCAAAAAAGAAAAAAAAAAAAACTGAACCTAACAGTTATACAGAGGAAAACACTACCAAGGCACTTGCTGCAGTGGTAAACAATTCTGAAATTGGTCAGAGGTGGGGAATCATCTCCCATACAGCCAGCAGCCCCGCCCGCCCTCGCCAGGAGCATCCTCATTGCAAAGCTGGGAGACCGTGCCGAGGCCTCTGTGAGTAAACGTGAGCTGAGCCCCAGGCCAGATGCTGCTGAACTGTTCCCACCCTTCCCAGGTGAAACACCTGAATATGTACAAGGGCTTGAAAGCCTAGAGGAAGGGCCGTGGAGCCACACCAGCGACAGCACGCAGGCCAACTTGGTGCCTGCAGGTCAGCCAGGATGGTACTGGCCACGGGCGCTCTTCTGGAAGCTTTCTATTGCCCTGCCTGAGATACCCCTCCTGTCCCGGCCCCCACTCCTTTTTTTCCTTCCTCACCTCAGCCCGGAGAGATATTCCAGTGGAAGTTATGGGTGACACATCCTCTTCTTTACAGGTGGCAGCCTGGCAACTCCTGCCAAAAGTCCAGCAGAGCCCCACTCACACCGGGCCACCCACAAAGCCGTGGACCCTCACACCCTCCCACCAGCACAGCCCCGAGACTGCTGACGGGGCAGAGAATATGGAGTAAGGCACAGCTGCAGGGGCTATTGCTGCCTGGAGTGCTGTTTATATTGACCTCAACCCAGGCACACCTGGGGAGGGCTTGCCGGCAGGGTCAGGCTGCCCAGGTCAGCTAATCCTCAGCCCTCAGGGAATCACATTGCAGAAAATGGACCTCGCTAAGACAGAATATTCGCCAAGGAGAAAAAGGACACAATGCCATTTGCAGCACCGTAGATGAGTCTCGAGGTAATCACGTGACTTGGAGTAAGTCAGAAAGTGAAAGAAACATATCATATCATATCACTTATAGGTGTTACCTATAAATTGATACCAGGGCAGATATTTCCACGGAGAAGGGCAATCACAGATTCATTAAACAAACTTAGGGTTCACCAAAGGAAAGGTGTGAGGATTGAATTCATTACGATATTGGGGTTAACAGACATATACAAACACAGTAGACGTATATAATCACCAAAGACCTACGGAGTACCAAGAGAAGACTACTCAACATTCTGTCATAACGTACATGGGAAAAGGATCCCAGGAAGAACAGACATATGTATATGTGTAAAAGAACCACCTCTTGCACACCTACAACAAGCTAAACGTTGTACTCAAACTTGCTGTAATAAAAAATAAAAAATTAAATTAAAAACACGAACAAGAAGTAGTGAGACAAACTTGAGGGTCTTTCTCCTGGCACATTCCGTTCTACATTCCAATCTCGAACACGACTTCCATTGAGGCTCTGCTGCCCTAGTAACCAGATTTGGTAAGGGAGAACTGCTGCCACCTTGTGGCCGTTTCACACAACTGCAGGTTTAATGCCAGCGCTAATGGTCAGTGGATATTCCAAATCATTACAGGCCTGTAAATGACACCTGCCCTGAAAACAAATCCTGGGGTCATATATCGACCAAAAAATTCTAAAGACGTCCATATTTCAAAACGACAGTTTCAAGAGGCATATTTCACGCACATTAGTGTTCTGCTTCTTTTGCTTTCTTTCTTTCTTTGTTAAAAAAAACGGGAATGGAAAAAGGCAACCCTCAGAATGGGCGAAAACGTTCACAAACGAATCAATGGACAAAGGTTTAATCTCCAATATATATAAACAGCGCATGCAGCTTAATATTAATAAAACAAACAACCCAATACAAAAATGGGCAGAAGATCTAAAGAGACGTTTCTTCAAAGAAGACACAGAGATGGACAAGACGCACATGAAAAGCTGCTCAACATCACTAATTATTAGAGAAATGCAAATCAAAACTACAATGAGGTAAGACCTCACACCTGTTAGAATCGGCATCATCAGATAATCTACAAACAACAAATTCTGGGGAGGGTGTGGACAAAAGGAACCCTCTTCCGCTATTGGTGGGAATGTAAATTGATACAGTCACTATGGAGAACAGTATGGAGGTTCCTTTAAAAAACTAAAAAGAGAATTACCATAGGATCCAGCAATCCCACTTCTGGGCATATACCCAGAGAAAACCATAAATCACAGAGACACATTCACCACAATGTTCATTGCAGCACTATTTACAATAGCCAGGTTATGGAAGCAACATAAATGCCCACAGACAGACGAATGGATAAAGATGTGGTACATATATAAAATGGAATATTACTCAGCCATAAAAAGGAATGAAACTGGGTCATTTGTAGAGAAGTTGATGGATCTAGAGACTGTCATACAGAGTGAAGTAAGCCAGAAAGAGAAAAACAAATATTGTATATTAATGCCTATATGTGGAACCTAGAAAAATGGTAGAGATGAACTGGTTTGCAGGGCAGAAATAGAGACACAGAGGTAGAGAACAAACGTATGGACACAAAGTGGGGGAAGCCATGGGGTGGTGGTGGTGGGATGACTTGGGAGATTAGGATTGACCTGTATACATGTCTATGCATAAAATAGATAACTAATAATAACCTATTGTATAAAAAATAACTAAAATTAAATTTCAAAATTTTAAAAAATAAAATGTAAAAATAAAACAGAAAAAATGTTCTTCCATTCACACTGATGTATTTATACGAATGAATTATTTCCATGCTTATATCTATAAATACATAAATGAGGAATAAAATCTAACTTGAACCAAAAAAGAAAAAAAAAAACTGAACCTAACAGTTATACAGAGGAAAACACTACCAAGGCACTTGTGCCAGTGGTAAACAATTCTGAAATTGGTCAGAGGTGGGGAATCATCTCCCATACAGCCAGCAGCCCCGCCCGCCCTCGCCAGGAGCATCCTCATTGCAAAGCTGGGAGACCGTGCCGAGGCCTCTGTGAGTAAACGTGAGCTGAGCCCCAGGCCAGATGCTGCTGAACTGTTCCCACCCTTCCCAGGTGAAACACCTGAATATGTACAAGGGCTTGAAAGCCTAGAGGAAGGGCCGTGGAGCCACACCAGCGACAGCACGCAGGCCAACTTGGTGCCTGCAGGTCAGCCAGGATGGTACTGGCCACGGGCGCTCTTCTGGAAGCTTTCTATTGCCCTGCCTGAGATACCCCTCCTGTCCCGGCCCCCACTCCTTTTTTTCCTTCCTCACCTCAGCCCGGAGAGATATTCCAGTGGAAGTTATGGGTGACACATCCTCTTCTTTACAGGTGGCAGCCTGGCAACTCCTGCCGAAAGTCCAGCAGAGCCCCACTCACACCGGGCCACCCACAAAGCCGTGGACCCTCACACCCTCCCACCAGCACAGCCCCGAGACTGCTGACGGGGCAGAGAATATGGAGTAAGGCACAGCTGCAGGGGCTATTGCTGCCTGGAGTGCTGTTTATATTGACCTCAACCCAGGCACACCTGGGGAGGGCTTGCCGGCAGGGTCAGGCTGCCCAGGTCAGCTAATCCTCAGCCCTCAGGGAATCACATTGCAGAAAATGGACCTCGCTAAGACAGAATATTCGCCAAGGAGAAAAAGGACACAATGCCATTTGCAGCACCGTAGATGAGTCTCGAGGTAATCACGTGACTTGGAGTAAGTCAGAAAGTCAAAGACACATATCATATCATATCACTTATAGGTGTTACCTATAAATTGATACCAGGGCACATATTTCCACGGAGAAGGGCAATCACAGATTCATTAAACAAACTTAGGGTTCACCAAAGGAAAGGTGTGAGGATTGAATTCATTACGATATTGGGGTTAACAGACAGATACAAACACAGTAGACGTATATAATCACCAAAGACCTACGGAGTACCAAGAGAAGACTACTCAACATTCTGTCATAACGTACATGGGAAAAGGATCCCAGGAAGAACAGACATATGTATATGTGTAAAAGAACCACCTCTTGCACACCTACAACAAGCTAAACGTTGTACTCAAACTTGCTGTAATAAAAAATAAAAAATTAAATTAAAAACACGAACAAGAAGTAGTGAGACAAACTTGAGGGGCTTTCTCCTGGCACATTCCGTTCTACATTCCAATCTCGAACACGACTTCCATTGAGGCTCTGCTGCCCTAGTAACCAGATTTGGTAAGGGAGAACTGCTGCCACCTTGTGGCCGTTTCACACAACTGCAGGTTTAATGCCAGCGCTAATGGTCAGTGGATATTCCACATCATTACAGGCCTGTAAATGACACCTGCCCTGAAAACAAATCCTGGGGTCATATATCGACCAAAAAATTCAAAAGACGTCCATATTTCAAAACGACAGTTTCAAGAGGCATATTTCACGCACATTAGTGTTCTGCTTCTTTTGCTTTCTTTCTTTCTTTGTTAAAAAAAACGGGAATGGAAAAAGGCAACCCTCAGAATGGGCGAAAACGTTCACAAACGAATCAATGGACAAAGGTTTAATCTCCAATATATATAAACAGCGCATGCAGCTTAATATTAATAAAACAAACAACCCAATACAAAAATGGGCAGAAGATCTAAAGAGACGTTTCTTCAAAGAAGACACAGAGATGGCCAAGACGCACATGAAAAGCTGCTCAACATCACTAATTATTAGAGAAATGCAAATCAAAACTACAATGAGGTAAGACCTCACACCTGTTAGAATCGGCATCATCAGATAATCTACAAACAACAAATTCTGGGGAGGGTGTGGACAAAAGGAACCCTCTTCCGCTATTGGTGGGAATGTAAATTGATACAGTCACTATGGAGAACAGTATGGAGGTTCCTTTAAAAAACTAAAAAGAGAATTACCATAGGATCCAGCAATCCCACTTCTGGGCATATACCCAGAGAAAACCATAAATCACAGAGACACATTCACCACAATGTTCATTGCAGCACTATTTACAATAGCCAGGTTATGGAAGCAACATAAATGCCCACAGACAGACGAATGGATAAAGATGTGGTACATATATAAAATGGAATATTACTCAGCCATAAAAAGGAATGAAACTGGGTCATTTGTAGAGAAGTTGATGGATCTAGAGACTGTCATACAGAGTGAAGTAAGCCAGAAAGAGAAAAACAAATATTGTATATTAATGCCTATATGTGGAACCTAGAAAAATGGTAGAGATGAACTGGTTTGCAGGGCAGAAATAGAGACACAGAGGTAGAGAACAAACGTATGGACACAAAGTGGGGGAAGCCATGGGGTGGTGGTGGTGGGATGACTTGGGAGATTAGGATTGACCTGTATACATGTCTATGCATAAAATAGATAACTAATAATAACCTATTGTATAAAAAATAACTAAAATTAAATTTCAAAATTTTAAAAAATAAAATGTAAAAATAAAACAGAAAAAATGTTCTTCCATTCACACTGATGTATTTATACGAATGAATTATTTCCATGCTTATATCTATAAATACATAAATGAGGAATAAAATCTAACTTGAACCAAAAAAGAAAAAAAAAAAAACTGAACCTAACAGTTATACAGAGGAAAACACTACCAAGGCACTTGCTCCAGTGGTAAACAATTCTGAAATTGGTCAGAGGTGGGGAATCATCTCCCATACAGCCAGCAGCCCCGCCCGCCCACGCAAGGAGCATCCTCATTGCAAAGCTGGGAGACCGTGCCGAGGCCTCTGTGAGTAAACGTGAGCTGAGCCCCAGGCCAGATGCTGCTGAACTGTTCCCACCCTTCCCAGGTGAAACACCTGAATATGTACAAGGGCTTGAAAGCCTAGAGGAAGGGCCGTGGAGCCACACCAGCGACAGCACGCAGGCCAACTTGGTGCCTGCAGGTCAGCCAGGATGGTACTGGCCACGGGCGCTCTTCTGGAAGCTTTCTATTGCCCTGCCTGAGATACCCCTCCTGTCCCGGCCCCCACTCCTTTTTTTCCTTCCTCACCTCAGCCCGGAGAGATATTCCAGTGGAAGTTATGGGTGACACATCCTCTTCTTTACAGGTGGCAGCCTGGCAACTCCTGCCGAAAGTCCAGCAGAGCCCCACTCACACCGGGCCACCCACAAAGCCGTGGACCCTCACACCCTCCCACCAGCACAGCCCCGAGACTGCTGACGGGGCAGAGAATATGGAGTAAGGCACAGCTGCAGGGGCTATTGCTGCCTGGAGTGCTGTTTATATTGACCTCAACCCAGGCACACCTGGGGAGGGCTTGCCGGCAGGGTCAGGCTGCCCAGGTCAGCTAATCCTCAGCCCTCAGGGAATCACATTGCAGAAAATGGACCTCGCTAAGACAGAATATTCACCAAGGAGAAAAAGGACACAATGCCATTTGCAGCACCGTAGATGAGTCTCGAGGTAATCACGTGACTTGGAGTAAGTCAGAAAGTGAAAGACACATATCATATCATATCACTTATAGGTGTTACCTATAAATTGATACAAGGGCACATATTTCCACGGAGAAGGGCAATCACAGATTCATTAAACAAACTTAGGGTTCACCAAAGGAAAGGTGTGAGGATTGAATTCATTACGATATTGGGGTTAACAGACATATACAAACACAGTAGACGTATATAATCACCAAAGACCTACGGAGTACCAAGAGAAGACTACTCAACATTCTGTCATAACGTACATGGGAAAAGGATCCCAGGAAGAACAGACATATGTATATGTGTAAAAGAACCACCTCTTGCACACCTACAACAAGCTAAACGTTGTACTCAAACTTGCTGTAATAAAAAATAAAAAATTAAATTAAAAACACGAACAAGAAGTAGTGAGACAAACTTGAGGGGCTTTCTCCTGGCACATTCCGTTCTACATTCCAATCTCGAACACGACTTCCATTGAGGCTCTGCTGCCCTAGTAACCAGATTTGGTAAGGGAGAACTGCTGCCACCTTGTGGCCGTTTCACACAACTGCAGGTTTAATGCCAGCGCTAATGGTCAGTGGATATTCCAAATCATTACAGGCCTGTAAATGACACCTGCCCTGAAAACAAATCCTGGGGTCATATATCGACCAAAAAATTCAAAAGACGTCCATATTTCAAAACGACAGTTTCAAGAGGCATATTTCACGCACATTAGTGTTTTGCTTCTTTTGCTTTCTTTCTTTCTTTGTTAAAAAAAACGGGAATGGAAAAAGGCAACCCTCAGAATGGGCGAAAACGTTCACAAACGAATCAATGGACAAAGGTTTAATCTCCAAAATATATAAACAGCGCATGCAGCTTAATATTAATAAAACAAACAACCCAATACAAAAATGGGCAGAAGATCTAAAGAGACGTTTCTTCAAAGAAGACACAGAGATGGCCAAGACGCACATGAAAAGCTGCTCAACATCACTAATTATTAGAGAAATGCAAATCAAAACTACAATGAGGTAAGACCTCACACCTGTTAGAATCGGCATCATCAGATAATCTACAAACAACAAATTCTGGGGAGGGTGTGGACAAAAGGAACCCTCTTCCGCTATTGGTGGGAATGTAAATTGATACAGTCACTATGGAGAACAGTATGGAGGTTCCTTTAAAAAACTAAAAAGAGAATTACCATAGGATCCAGCAATCCCACTTCTGGGCATATACCCAGAGAAAACCATAAATCACAGAGACACATTCACCACAATGTTCATTGCAGCACTATTTACAATAGCCAGGTTATGGAAGCAACATAAATGCCCACAGACAGACGAATGGATAAAGATGTGGTACATATATAAAATGGAATATTACTCAGCCATAAAAAGGAATGAAACTGGGTCATTTGTAGAGAAGTTGATGGATCTAGAGACTGTCATACAGAGTGAAGTAAGCCAGAAAGAGAAAAACAAATATTGTATATTAATGCCTATATGTGGAACCTAGAAAAATGGTAGAGATGAACTGGTTTGCAGGGCAGAAATAGAGACACAGAGGTAGAGAACAAACGTATGGACACAAAGTGGGGGAAGCCATGGGGTGGTGGTGGTGGGATGACTTGGGAGATTAGGATTGACCTGTATACATGTCTATGCATAAAATAGATAACTAATAATAACCTATTGTATAAAAAATAACTAAAATTAAATTTCAAAATTTTAAAAAATAAAATGTAAAAATAAAACAGAAAAAATGTTCTTCCATTCACACTGATGTATTTATACGAATGAATTATTTCCATGCTTATATCTATAAATACATAAATGAGGAATAAAATCTAACTTGAACCAAAAAAGAAAAAAAAAAAAACTGAACCTAACAGTTATACAGAGGAAAACACTACCAAGGCACTTGCTCCAGTGGTAAACAATTCTGAAATTGGTCAGAGGTGGGGAATCATCTCCCATACAGCCAGCAGCCCCGCCCGCCCACGCAAGGAGCATCCTCATTGCAAAGCTGGGAGACCGTGCCGAGGCCTCTGTGAGTAAACGTGAGCTGAGCCCCAGGCCAGATGCTGCTGAACTGTTCCCACCCTTCCCAGGTGAAACACCTGAATATGTACAAGGGCTTGAAAGCCTAGAGGAAGGGCCGTGGAGCCACACCAGCGACAGCACGCAGGCCAACTTGGTGCCTGCAGGTCAGCCAGGATGGTACTGGCCACGGGCGCTCTTCTGGAAGCTTTCTATTGCCCTGCCTGAGATACCCCTCCTGTCCCGGCCCCCACTCCTTTTTTTCCTTCCTCACCTCAGCCCGGAGAGATATTCCAGTGGAAGTTATGGGTGACACATCCTCTTCTTTACAGGTGGCAGCCTGGCAACTCCTGCCGAAAGTCCAGCAGAGCCCCACTCACACCGGGCCACCCACAAAGCCGTGGACCCTCACACCCTCCCACCAGCACAGCCCCGAGACTGCTGACGGGGCAGAGAATATGGAGTAAGGCACAGCTGCAGGGGCTATTGCTGCCTGGAGTGCTGTTTATATTGACCTCAACCCAGGCACACCTGGGGAGGGCTTGCCGGCAGGGTCAGGCTGCCCAGGTCAGCTAATCCTCAGCCCTCAGGGAATCACATTGCAGAAAATGGACCTCGCTAAGACAGAATATTCGCCAAGGAGAAAAAGGACACAATGCCATTTGCAGCACCGTAGATGAGTCTCGAGGTAATCACGTGACTTGGATTAAGTCAGAAAGTGAAAGACACATATCATATCATATCACTTATAGGTGTTACCTATAAATTGATACCAGGGCAGATATTTCCACGGAGAAGGGCAATCACAGATTCATTAAACAAACTTAGGGTTCACCAAAGGAAAGGTGTGAGGATTGAATTCATTACGATATTGGGGTTAACAGACATATACAAACACAGTAGACGTATATAATCACCAAAGACCTACGGAGTACCAAGAGAAGACTACTCAACATTCTGTCATAACGTACATGGGAAAAGGATCCCAGGAAGAACAGACATATGTATATGTGTAAAAGAACCACCTCTTGCACACCTACAACAAGCTAAACGTTGTACTCAAACTTGCTGTAATAAAAAATAAAAAATTAAATTAAAAACACGAACAAGAAGTAGTGAGACAAACTTGAGGGGCTTTCTCCTGGCACATTCCGTTCTACATTCCAATCTCGAACACGACTTCCATTGAGGCTCTGCTGCCCTAGTAACCAGATTTGGTAAGGGAGAACTGCTGCCACCTTGTGGCCGTTTCACACAACTGCAGGTTTAATGCCAGCGATAATGGTCAGTGGATATTCCACATCATTACAGGCCTGTAAATGACACCTGCCCTGAAAACAAATCCTGGGGTCATATATCGACCAAAAAATTCAAAAGACGTCCATATTTCAAAACGACAGTTTCAAGAGGCATATTTCACGCACATTAGTGTTCTGCTTCTTTTGCTTTCTTTCTTTCTTTGTTAAAAAAAACGGGAATGGAAAAAGGCAACCCTCAGAATGGGCGAAAACGTTCACAAACGAATCAATGGACAAAGGTTTAATCTCCAAAATATATAAACAGCGCATGCAGCTTAATATTAATAAAACAAACAACCCAATACAAAAATGGGCAGAAGATCTAAAGAGACGTTTCTTCAAAGAAGACACAGAGATGGCCAAGACGCACATGAAAAGCTGCTCAACATCACTAATTATTAGAGAAATGCAAATCAAAACTACAATGAGGTAAGACCTCACACCTGTTAGAATCGGCATCATCAGATAATCTACAAACAACAAATTCTGGGGAGGGTGTGGACAAAAGGAACCCTCTTCCGCTATTGGTGGGAATGTAAATTGATACAGTCACTATGGAGAACAGTATGGAGGTTCCTTTAAAAAACTAAAAAGAGAATTACCATAGGATCCAGCAATCCCACTTCTGGGCATATACCCAGAGAAAACCATAAATCACAGAGACACATTCACCACAATGTTCATTGCAGCACTATTTACAATAGCCAGGTTATGGAAGCAACATAAATGCCCACAGACAGACGAATGGATAAAGATGTGGTACATATATAAAATGGAATATTACTCAGCCATAAAAAGGAATGAAACTTGGTCATTTGTAGAGAAGTTGATGGATCTAGAGACTGTCATACAGAGTGAAGTAAGCCAGAAAGAGAAAAACAAATATTGTATATTAATGCCTATATGTGGAACCTAGAAAAATGGTAGAGATGAACTGGTTTGCAGGGCAGAAATAGAGACACAGAGGTAGAGAACAAACGTATGGACACAAAGTGGGGGAAGCCATGGGGTGGTGGTGGTGGGATGACTTGGGAGATTAGGATTGACCTGTATACATGTCTATGCATAAAATAGATAACTAATAATAACCTATTGTATAAAAAATAACTAAAATTAAATTTCAAAATTTTAAAAAATAAAATGTAAAAATAAAACAGAAAAAATGTTCTTCCATTCACACTGATGTATTTATACGAATGAATTATTTCCATGCTTATATCTATAAATACATAAATGAGGAATAAAATCTAACTTGAACCAAAAAAGAAAAAAAAAAAAACTGAACCTAACAGTTATACAGAGGAAAACACTACCAAGGCACTTGCTCCAGTGGTAAACAATTCTGAAATTGGTCAGAGGTGGGGAATCATCTCCCATACAGCCAGCAGCCCCGCCCGCCCTCGCCAGGAGCATCCTCATTGCAAAGCTGGGAGACCGTGCCGAGGCCTCTGTGAGTAAACGTGAGCTGAGCCCCAGGCCAGATGCTGCTGAACTGTTCCCACCCTTCCCAGGTGAAACACCTGAATATGTACAAGGGCTTGAAAGCCTAGAGGAAGGGCCGTGGAGCCACACCAGCGACAGCACGCAGGCCAACTTGGTGCCTGCAGGTCAGCCAGGATGGTACTGGCCACGGGCGCTCTTCTGGAAGCTTTCTATTGCCCTGCCTGAGATACCCCTCCTGTCCCGGCCCCCACTCCTTTTTTTCCTTCCTCACCTCAGCCCGGAGAGATATTCCAGTGGAAGTTATGGGTGACACATCCTCTTCTTTACAGGTGGCAGCCTGGCAACTCCTGCCGAAAGTCCAGCAGAGCCCCACTCACACCGGGCCACCCACAAAGCCGTGGACCCTCACACCCTCCCACCAGCACAGCCCCGAGACTGCTGACGGGGCAGAGAATATGGAGTAAGGCACAGCTGCAGGGGCTATTGCTGCCTGGAGTGCTGTTTATATTGACCTCAACCCAGGCACACCTGGGGAGGGCTTGCCGGCAGGGTCAGGCTGCCCAGGTCAGCTAATCCTCAGCCCTCAGGGAATCACATTGCAGAAAATGGACCTCGCTAAGACAGAATATTCGCCAAGGAGAAAAAGGACACAATGCCATTTGCAGCACCGTAGATGAGTCTCGAGGTAATCACGTGACTTGGAGTAAGTCAGAAAGTGAAAGACACATATCATACCATATCACTTATAGGTGTTACCTATAAATTGATACCAGGGCAGATATTTCCACGGAGAAGGGCAATCACAGATTCATTAAACAAACTTAGGGTTCACCAAAGGAAAGGTGTGAGGATTGAATTCATTACGATATTGGGGTTAACAGACAGATACAAACACAGTAGACGTATATAATCACCAAAGACCTACGGAGTACCAAGAGAAGACTACTCAACATTCTGTCATAACGTACATGGGAAAAGGATCCCAGGAAGAACAGACATATGTATATGTGTAAAAGAACCACCTCTTGCACACCTACAACAAGCTAAACGTTGTACTCAAACTTGCTGCAATAAAAAATAAAAAATTAAATTAAAAACACGAACAAGAAGTAGTGAGACAAACTTGAGGGGCTTTCTCCTGGCACATTCCGTTCTACATTCCAATCTCGAACACGACTTCCATTGAGGCTCTGCTGCCCTAGTAACCAGATTTGGTAAGGGAGAACTGCTGCCACCTTGTGGCCGTTTCACACAACTGCAGGGTTAATGCCAGCGCTAATGGTCAGTGGATATTCCACATCATTACAGGCCTGTAAATGACACCTGCCCTGAAAACAAATCCTGGGGTCATATATCGACCAAAAAATTCAAAAGACGTCCATATTTCAAAACGACAGTTTCAAGAGGCATATTTCACGCACATTAGTGTTCTGCTTCTTTTGCTTTCTTTCTTTCTTTGTTAAAAAAAACGGGAATGGAAAAAGGCAACCCTCAGAATGGGCGAAAACGTTCACAAACGAATCAATGGACAAAGGTTTAATCTCCAATATATATAAACAGCGCATGCAGCTTAATATTAATAAAACAAACAACCCAATACAAAAATGGGCAGAAGATCTAAAGAGACGTTTCTTCAAAGAAGACACAGAGATGGCCAAGACGCACATGAAAAGCTGCTCAACATCACTAATTATTAGAGAAATGCAAATCAAAACTACAATGAGGTAAGACCTCACACCTGTTAGAATCGGCATCATCAGATAATCTACAAACAACAAATTCTGGGGAGGGTGTGGACAAAAGGAACCCTCTTCCGCTATTGGTGGGAATGTAAATTGATACAGTCACTATGGAGAACAGTATGGAGGTTCCTTTAAAAAACTAAAAAGAGAATTACCATAGGATCCAGCAATCCCACTTCTGGGCATATACCCAGAGAAAACCATAAATCACAGAGACACATTCACCACAATGTTCATTGCAGCACTATTTACAATAGCCAGGTTATGGAAGCAACATAAATGCCCACAGACAGACGAATGGATAAAGATGTGGTACATATATAAAATGGAATATTACTCAGCCATAAAAAGGAATGAAACTGGGTCATTTGTAGAGAAGTTGATGGATCTAGAGACTGTCATACAGAGTGAAGTAAGCCAGAAAGAGAAAAACAAATATTGTATATTAATGCCTATATGTGGAACCTAGAAAAATGGTAGAGATGAACTGGTTTGCAGGGCAGAAATAGAGACACAGAGGTAGAGAACAAACGTATGGACACAAAGTGGGGGAAGCCATGGGGTGGTGGTGGTGGGATGACTTGGGAGATTAGGATTGACCTGTATACATGTCTATGCATAAAATAGATAACTAATAATAACCTATTGTATAAAAAATAACTAAAATTAAATTTCAAAATTTTAAAAAATAAAATGTAAAAATAAAACAGAAAAAATGTTCTTCCATTCACACTGATGTATTTATACGAATGAATTATTTCCATGCTTATATCTATAAATACATAAATGAGGAATAAAATCTAACTTGAACCAAAAAAGAAAAAAAAAAAAAACTGAACCTAACAGTTATACAGAGGAAAACACTACCAAGGCACTTGCTCCAGTGGTAAACAATTCTGAAATTGGTCAGAGGTGGGGAATCATCTCCCATACAGCCAGCAGCCCCGCCCGCCCTCGCCAGGAGCATCCTCATTGCAAAGCTGGGAGACCGTGCTGAGGCCTCTGTGAGTAAACGTGAGCTGAGCCCCAGGCCAGATGCTGCTGAACTGTTCCCACCCTTCCCAGGTGAAACACCTGAATATGTACAAGGGCTTGAAAGCCTAGAGGAAGGGCCGTGGAGCCACACCAGCGACAGCACGCAGGCCAACTTGGTGCCTGCAGGTCAGCCAGGATGGTACTGGCCACGGGCGCTCTTCTGGAAGCTTTCTATTGCCCTGCCTGAGATACCCCTCCTGTCCCGGCCCCCACTCCTTTTTTTCCTTCCTCACCTCAGCCCGGAGAGATATTCCAGTGGAAGTTATGGGTGACACATCCTCTTCTTTACAGGTGGCAGCCTGGCAACTCCTGCCGAAAGTCCAGCAGAGCCCCACTCACACCGGGCCACCCACAAAGCCGTGGACCCTCACACCCTCCCACCAGCACAGCCCCGAGACTGCTGACGGGGCAGAGAATATGGAGTAAGGCACAGCTGCAGGGGCTATTGCTGCCTGGAGTGCTGTTTATATTGACCTCAACCCAGGCACACCTGGGGAGGGCTTGCCGGCAGGGTCAGGCTGCCCAGGTCAGCTAATCCTCAGCCCTCAGGGAATCACATTGCAGAAAATGGACCTCGCTAAGACAGAATATTCGCCAAGGAGAAAAAGGACACAATGCCATTTGCAGCACCGTAGATGAGTCTCGAGGTAATCACGTGACTTGGAGTAAGTCAGAAAGTGAAAGACACATATCATATCATATCACTTATAGGTGTTACCTATAAATTGATACCAGGGCACATATTTCCACGGAGAAGGGCAATCACAGATTCATTAAACAAACTTAGGGTTCACCAAAGGAAAGGTGTGAGGATTGAATTCATTACGATATTGGGGTTAACAGACATATACAAACACAGTAGACGTATATAATCACCAAAGACCTACGGAGTACCAAGAGAAGACTACTCAACATTCTGTCATAACGTACATGGGAAAAGGATCCCAGGAAGAACAGACATATGTATATGTGTAAAAGAACCACCTCTTGCACACCTACAACAAGCTAAACGTTGTACTCAAACTTGCTGTAATAAAAAATAAAAAATTAAATTAAAAACACGAACAAGAAGTAGTGAGACAAACTTGAGGGGCTTTCTCCTGGCACATTCCGTTCTACATTCCAATCTCGAACACGACTTCCATTGAGTCTCTGCTGCCCTAGTAACCAGAATTGGTAAGGGAGAACTGCTGCCACCTTGTGGCCGTTTCACACAACTGCAGGTTTAATGCCAGCGCTAATGGTCAGTGGATATTCCAAATCATTACAGGCCTGTAAATGACACCTGCCCTGAAAACAAATCCTGGGGTCATATATCGACCAAAAAATACAAAAGACGTCCATATTTCAAAACGACAGTTTCAAGAGGCATATTTCACGCACATTAGTGTTCTGCTTCTTTTGCTTTCTTTCTTTCTTTGTTAAAAAAAACGGGAATGGAAAAAGGCAACCCTCAGAATGGGCGAAAACGTTCACAAACGAATCAATGGACAAAGGTTTAATCTCCAATATATATAAACAGCGCAAGCAGCTTAATATTAATAAAACAAACAACCCAATACAAAAATGGGCAGAAGATCTAAAGAGACGTTTCTTCAAAGAAGACACAGAGATGGCCAAGACGCACATGAAAAGCTGCTCAACATCACTAATTATTAGAGAAATGCAAATCAAAACTACAATGAGGTAAGACCTCACACCTGTTAGAATCGGCATCATCAGATAATCTAGAAACAACAAATTCTGGGGAGGGTGTGGACAAAAGGAACCCTCTTCCGCTATTGGTGGGAATGTAAATTGATACAGTCACTATGGAGAACAGTGTGGAGGTTCCTTTAAAAAACTAAAAAGAGAATTACCATAGGATCCAGCAATCCCACTTCTGGGCATATACCCAGAGAAAACCATAAATCACAGAGACACATTCACCACAATGTTCATTGCAGCACTATTTACAATAGCCAGGTTATGGAAGCAACATAAATGCCCACAGACAGACGAATGGATAAAGATGTGGTACATATATAAAATGGAATATTACTCAGCCATAAAAAGGAATGAAACTGGGTCATTTGTAGAGAAGTTGATGGACCTAGAGACTGTCATACAGAGTGAAGTAAGCCAGAAAGAGAAAAACAAATATTGTATATTAATGCCTATATGTGGAACCTAGAAAAATGGTAGAGATGAACTGGTTTGCAGGGCAGAAATAGAGACACAGAGGTAGAGAACAAACGTATGGACACAAAGTGGGGGAAGCCATGGGGTGGTGTTGGTGGGATGACTTGGGAGATTAGGATTGACCTGTATACATGTCTATGCATAAAATAGATAACTAATAATAACCTACTGTATAAATAATAACTAAAATTAAATTTCAAAATTTTAAAAAATAAAATGTAAAAATAAAACAGAAAAAAAGTTCTTCCATTCACACTGATGTATTTATACGAATGAATTATTTCCATGCTTATATCTATAAATACATAAATGAGGAATAAAATCTAACTTGAACCAAAAAAGAAAAAAAAAAACTGAACCTAACAGTTATACAGAGGAAAACACTACCAAGGCACTTGCTCCAGTGGTAAACAATTCTGAAATTAGTCAGAGGTGGGGAATCATCTCCCATACAGCCAGCAGCCCCGCCCACCCACGCAAGGAGCATCCTCATTGCAAAGCTGGGAGACCGTGCCGAGGCCTCTGTGAGTAAACGTGAGCTGAGCCCCAGGCCAGATGCTGCTGAACTGTTCCCACCCTTCCCAGGTGAAACACCTGAATATGTACAAGGGCTTGAAAGCCTAGAGGAAGGGCCGTGGAGCCACACCAGCGACAGCACGCAGGCCAACTTGGTGCCTGCAGGTCAGCCAGGATGGTACTGGCCACGGGCGCTCTTCTGGAAGCTTTCTATTGCCCTGCCTGAGATACCCCTCCTGTCCCGGCCCCCACTCCTTTTTTTCCTTCCTCACCTCAGCCCGGAGAGATATTCCAGTGGAAGTTATGGGTGACACATCCTCTTCTTTACAGGTGGCAGCCTGGCAACTCCTGCCGAAAGTCCAGCAGAGCCCCACTCACACCGGGCCACCCACAAAGCCGTGGACCCTCACACCCTCCCACCAGCACAGCCCCGAGACTGCTGACGGGGCAGAGAATATGGAGTAAGGCACAGCTGCAGGGGCTATTGCTGCCTGGAGTGCTGTTTATATTGACCTCAACCCAGGCACACCTGGGGAGGGCTTGCCGGCAGGGTCAGGCTGCCCAGGTCAGCTAATCCTCAGCCCTCAGGGAATCACATTGCAGAAAATGGACCTCGCTAAGACAGAATATTCGCCAAGGAGAAAAAGGACACAATGCCATTTGCAGCACCGTAGATGAGTCTCGAGGTAATCACGTGAGTTGGAGTAAGTCAGAAAGTGAAAGACACATATCATATCATATCACTTATAGGTGTTACCTATAAATTGATACCAGGGCAGATATTTCCACGGAGAAGGGCAATCACAGATTCATTAAACAAACTTATGGTTCACCAAAGGAAAGGTGTGAGGATTGAATTCATTACGATATTGGGGTTAACAGACAGATACAAACACAGTAGACGTATATAATCACCAAAGACCTACGGAGTACCAAGAGAAGACTACTCAACATTCTGTCATAACGTACATGGGAAAAGGATCCCAGGAAGAACAGACATATGTATATGTGTAAAAGAACCACCTCTTGCACACCTACAACAAGCTAAACGTTGTACTCAAACTTGCTGTAATAAAAAATAAAAAATTAAATTAAAAACACGAACAAGAAGTAGTGAGACAAACTTGAGGGGCTTTCTCCTGGCACATTCCGTTCTACATTCCAATCTCGAACACGACCTTCCATTGAGGCTCTGCTGCCCTAGTAACCAGATTTGGTAAGGGAGAACTGCTGCCACCTTGTGGCCGTTTCACACAAATGCAGGGTTAATGCCAGCGCTAATGGTCAGTGGATATTCCAAATCATTACAGGCCTGTAAATGACACCTGCCCTGAAAACAAATCCTGGGGTCATATATCGACCAAAAAATTCAAAAGACGTCCATATTTCAAAACGACAGTTTCAAGAGGCATATTTCACGCACATTAGTGTTCTGCTTCTTTTGCTTTCTTTCTTTCTTTGTTAAAAAAAACGGGAATGGAAAAAGGCAACCCTCAGAATGGGCGAAAACGTTCACAAACGAATCAATGGACAAAGGTTTAATCTCCAATATATATAAACAGCGCATGCAGCTTAATATTAATAAAACAAACAACCCAATACAAAAATGGGCAGAAGATCTAAAGAGACGTTTCTTCAAAGAAGACACAGAGATGGCCAAGACGCACATGAAAAGCTGCTCAACATCACTAATTATTAGAGAAATGCAAATCAAAACTACAATGAGGTAAGACCTCACACCTGTTAGAATCGGCATCATCAGATAATCTACAAACAACAAATTCTGGGGAGGGTGTGGACAAAAGGAACCCTCTTCCGCTATTGGTGGGAATGTAAATTGATACAGTCACTATGGAGAACAGTATGGAGGTTCCTTTAAAAAACTAAAAAGAGAATTACCATAGGATCCAGCAATCCCACTTCTGGGCATATACCCAGAGAAAACCATAAATCACAGAGACACATTCACCACAATGTTCATTGCAGCACTATTTACAATAGCCAGGTTATGGAAGCAACATAAATGCCCACAGACAGACGAATGGATAAAGATGTGGTACATATATAAAATGGAATATTACTCAGCCATAAAAAGGAATGAAACTGGGTCATTTGTAGAGAAGTTGATGGATCTAGAGACTGTCATACAGAGTGAAGTAAGCCAGAAAGAGAAAAACAAATATTGTATATTAATGCCTATATGTGGAACCTAGAAAAATGGTAGAGATGAACTGGTTTGCAGGGCAGAAATAGAGACACAGAGGTAGAGAACAAACGTATGGACACAAAGTGGGGGAAGCCATGGGGTGGTGGTGGTGGGATGACTTGGGAGATTAGGATTGACCTGTATACATGTCTATGCATAAAATAGATAACTAATAATAACCTATTGTATAAAAAATAACTAAAATTAAATTTCAAAATTTTAAAAAATAAAATGTAAAAATAAAACAGAAAAAATGTTCTTCCATTCACACTGATGTATTTATACGAATGAATTATTTCCATGCTTATATCTATAAATACATAAATGAGGAATAAAATCTAACTTGAACCAAAAAAGAAAAAAAAAAAAAACTGAACCTAACAGTTATACAGAGGAAAACACTACCAAGGCACTTGCTCCAGTGGTAAACAATTCTGAAATTGGTCAGAGGTGGGGAATCATCTCCCATACAGCCAGCAGCCCCGCCCGCCCTCGCCAGGAGCATCCTCATTGCAAAGCTGGGAGACCGTGCCGAGGCCTCTGTGAGTAAACGTGAGCTGAGCCCCAGGCCAGATGCTGCTGAACTGTTCCCACCCTTCCCAGGTGAAACACCTGAATATGTACAAGGGCTTGAAAGCCTAGAGGAAGGGCCGTGGAGCCACACCAGCGACAGCACGCAGGCCAACTTGGTGCCTGCAGGTCAGCCAGGATGGTACTGGCCACGGGCGCTCTTCTGGAAGCTTTCTATTGCCCTGCCTGAGATACCCCTCCTGTCCCGGCCCCCACTCCTTTTTTTCCTTCCTCACCTCAGCCCGGAGAGATATTCCAGTGGAAGTTATGGGTGACACATCCTCTTCTTTACAGGTGGCAGCCTGGCAACTCCTGCCGAAAGTCCAGCAGAGCCCCACTCACACCGGGCCACCCACAAAGCCGTGGACCCTCACACCCTCCCACCAGCACAGCCCCGAGACTGCTGACGGGGCAGAGAATATGGAGTAAGGCACAGCTGCAGGGGCTATTGCTGCCTGGAGTGCTGTTTATATTGACCTCAACCCAGGCACACCTGGGGAGGGCTTGCCGGCAGGGTCAGGCTGCCCAGGTCAGCTAATCCTCAGCCCTCAGGGAATCACATTGCAGAAAATGGACCTCGCTAAGACAGAATATTCGCCAAGGAGAAAAAGGACACAATGCCATTTGCAGCACCGTAGATGAGTCTCGAGGTAATCACGTGACTTGGAGTAAGTCAGAAAGTGAAAGACACATATCATATCATATCACTTATAGGTGTTACCTATAAATTGATACCAGGGCACATATTTCCACGGAGAAGGGCAATCACAGATTCATTAAACAAACTTAGGGTTCACCAAAGGAAAGGTGTGAGGATTGAATTCATTACGATATTGGGGTTAACAGACATATACAAACACAGTAGACGTATATAATCACCAAAGACCTACGGAGTACCAAGAGAAGACTACTCAACATTCTGTCATAACGTACATGGGAAAAGGATCCCAGGAAGAACAGACATATGTATATGTGTAAAAGAACCACCTCTTGCACACCTACAACAAGCTAAACGTTGTACTCAAACTTGCTGTAATAAAAAATAAAAAATTAAATTAAAAACACGAACAAGAAGTAGTGAGACAAACTTGAGGGGCTTTCTCCTGGCACATTCCGTTCTACATTCCAATCTCGAACACGACTTCCATTGAGTCTCTGCTGCCCTAGTAACCAGAATTGGTAAGGGAGAACTGCTGCCACCTTGTGGCCGTTTCACACAACTGCAGGTTTAATGCCAGCGCTAATGGTCAGTGGATATTCCAAATCATTACAGGCCTGTAAATGACACCTGCCCTGAAAACAAATCCTGGGGTCATATATCGACCAAAAAATACAAAAGACGTCCATATTTCAAAACGACAGTTTCAAGAGGCATATTTCACGCACATTAGTGTTCTGCTTCTTTTGCTTTCTTTCTTTCTTTGTTAAAAAAAACGGGAATGGAAAAAGGCAACCCTCAGAATGGGCGAAAACGTTCACAAACGAATCAATGGACAAAGGTTTAATCTCCAATATATATAAACAGCGCATGCAGCTTAATATTAATAAAACAAACAACCCAATACAAAAATGGGCAGAAGATCTAAAGAGACGTTTCTTCAAAGAAGACACAGAGATGGCCAAGACGCACATGAAAAGCTGCTCAACATCACTAATTATTAGAGAAATGCAAATCAAAACTACAATGAGGTAAGACCTCACACCTGTTAGAATCGGCATCATCAGATAATCTAGAAACAACAAATTCTGGGGAGGGTGTGGACAAAAGGAACCCTCTTCCGCTATTGGTGGGAATGTAAATTGATACAGTCACTATGGAGAACAGTGTGGAGGTTCCTTTAAAAAACTAAAAAGAGAATTACCATAGGATCCAGCAATCCCACTTCTGGGCATATACCCAGAGAAAACCATAAATCACAGAGACACATTCACCACAATGTTCATTGCAGCACTATTTACAATAGCCAGGTTATGGAAGCAACATAAATGCCCACAGACAGACGAATGGATAAAGATGTGGTACATATATAAAATGGAATATTACTCAGCCATAAAAAGGAATGAAACTGGGTCATTTGTAGAGAAGTTGATGGACCTAGAGACTGTCATACAGAGTGAAGTAAGCCAGAAAGAGAAAAACAAATATTGTATATTAATGCCTATATGTGGAACCTAGAAAAATGGTAGAGATGAACTGGTTTGCAGGGCAGAAATAGAGACACAGAGGTAGAGAACAAACGTATGGACACAAAGTGGGGGAAGCCATGGGGTGGTGTTGGTGGGATGACTTGGGAGATTAGGATTGACCTGTATACATGTCTATGCATAAAATAGATAACTAATAATAACCTACTGTATAAATAATAACTAAAATTAAATTTCAAAATTTTAAAAAATAAAATGTAAAAATAAAACAGAAAAAAAGTTCTTCCATTCACACTGATGTATTTATACGAATGAATTATTTCCATGCTTATATCTATAAATACATAAATGAGGAATAAAATCTAACTTGAACCAAAAAAGAAAAAAAAAACTGAACCTAACAGTTATACAGAGGAAAACACTACCAAGGCACTTGCTCCAGTGGTAAACAATTCTGAAATTAGTCAGAGGTGGGGAATCATCTCCCATACAGCCAGCAGCCCCGCCCACCCACGCAAGGAGCATCCTCATTGCAAAGCTGGGAGACCGTGCCGAGGCCTCTGTGAGTAAACGTGAGCTGAGCCCCAGGCCAGATGCTGCTGAACTGTTCCCACCCTTCCCAGGTGAAACACCTGAATATGTACAAGGGCTTGAAAGCCTAGAGGAAGGGCCGTGGAGCCACACCAGCGACAGCACGCAGGCCAACTTGGTGCCTGCAGGTCAGCCAGGATGGTACTGGCCACGGGCGCTCTTCTGGAAGCTTTCTATTGCCCTGCCTGAGATACCCCTCCTGTCCCGGCCCCCACTCCTTTTTTTCCTTCCTCACCTCAGCCCGGAGAGATATTCCAGTGGAAGTTATGGGTGACACATCCTCTTCTTTACAGGTGGCAGCCTGGCAACTCCTGCCGAAAGTCCAGCAGAGCCCCACTCACACCGGGCCACCCACAAAGCCGTGGACCCTCACACCCTCCCACCAGCACAGCCCCGAGACTGCTGACGGGGCAGAGAATATGGAGTAAGGCACAGCTGCAGGGGCTATTGCTGCCTGGAGTGCTGTTTATATTGACCTCAACCCAGGCACACCTGGGGAGGGCTTGCCGGCAGGGTCAGGCTGCCCAGGTCAGCTAATCCTCAGCCCTCAGGGAATCACATTGCAGAAAATGGACCTCGCTAAGACAGAATATTCGCCAAGGAGAAAAAGGACACAATGCCATTTGCAGCACCGTAGATGAGTCTCGAGGTAATCACGTGACTTGGAGTAAGTCAGAAAGTGAAAGACACATATCATATCATATCACTTATAGGTGTTACCTATAAATTGCTACCAGGGCAGATATTTCCACGGAGAAGGGCAATCACAGATTCATTAAACAAACTTATGGTTCACCAAAGGAAAGGTGTGAGGATTGAATTCATTACGATATTGGGGTTAACAGACAGATACAAACACAGTAGACGTATATAATCACCAAAGACCTACGGAGTACCAAGAGAAGACTACTCAACATTCTGTCATAACGTACATGGGAAAAGGATCCCAGGAAGAACAGACATATGTATATGTGTAAAAGAACCACCTCTTGCACACCTACAACAAGCTAAACGTTGTACTCAAACTTGCTGTAATAAAAAATAAAAAATTAAATTAAAAACACGAACAAGAAGTAGTGAGACAAACTTGAGGGGCTTTCTCCTGGCACATTCCGTTCTACATTCCAATCTCGAACACGACCTTCCATTGAGGCTCTGCTGCCCTAGTAACCAGATTTGGTAAGGGAGAACTGCTGCCACCTTGTGGCCGTTTCACACAAATGCAGGGTTAATGCCAGCGCTAATGGTCAGTGGATATTCCAAATCATTACAGGCCTGTAAATGACACCTGCCCTGAAAACAAATCCTGGGGTCATATATCGACCAAAAAATTCAAAAGACGTCCATATTTCAAAACGACAGTTTCAAGAGGCATATTTCACGCACATTAGTGTTCTGCTTCTTTTGCTTTCTTTCTTTCTTTGTTAAAAAAAACGGGAATGGAAAAAGGCAACCCTCAGAATGGGCGAAAACGTTCACAAACGAATCAATGGACAAAGGTTTAATCTCCAATATATATAAACAGCGCATGCAGCTTAATATTAATAAAACAAACAACCCAATACAAAAATGGGCAGAAGATCTAAAGAGACGTTTCTTCAAAGAAGACACAGAGATGGCCAAGACGCACATGAAAAGCTGCTCAACATCACTAATTATTAGAGAAATGCAAATCAAAACTACAATGAGGTAAGACCTCACACCTGTTAGAATCGGCATCATCAGATAATCTACAAACAACAAATTCTGGGGAGGGTGTGGACAAAAGGAACCCTCTTCCGCTATTGGTGGGAATGTAAATTGATACAGTCACTATGGAGAACAGTATGGAGGTTCCTTTAAAAAACTAAAAAGAGAATTACCATAGGATCCAGCAATCCCACTTCTGGGCATATACCCAGAGAAAACCATAAATCACAGAGACACATTCACCACAATGTTCATTGCAGCACTATTTACAATAGCCAGGTTATGGAAGCAACATAAATGCCCACAGACAGACGAATGGATAAAGATGTGGTACATATATAAAATGGAATATTACTCAGCCATAAAAAGGAATGAAACTGGGTCATTTGTAGAGAAGTTGATGGATCTAGAGACTGTCATACAGAGTGAAGTAAGCCAGAAAGAGAAAAACAAATATTGTATATTAATGCCTATATGTGGAACCTAGAAAAATGGTAGAGATGAACTGGTTTGCAGGGCAGAAATAGAGACACAGAGGTAGAGAACAAACGTATGGACACAAAGTGGGGGAAGCCATGGGGTGGTGGTGGTGGGATGACTTGGGAGATTAGGATTGACCTGTATACATGTCTATGCATAAAATAGATAACTAATAATAACCTATTGTATAAAAAATAACTAAAATTAAATTTCAAAATTTTAAAAAATAAAATGTAAAAATAAAACAGAAAAAATGTTCTTCCATTCACACTGATGTATTTATACGAATGAATTATTTCCATGCTTATATCTATAAATACATAAATGAGGAATAAAATCTAACTTGAACCAAAAAAGAAAAAAAAAAAAACTGAACCTAACAGTTATACAGAGGAAAACACTACCAAGGCACTTGCTCCAGTGGTAAACAATTCTGAAATTGGTCAGAGGTGGGGAATCATCTCCCATACAGCCAGCAGCCCCGCCCGCCCTCGCCAGGAGCATCCTCATTGCAAAGCTGGGAGACCGTGCCGAGGCCTCTGTGAGTAAACGTGAGCTGAGCCCCAGGCCAGATGCTGCTGAACTGTTCCCACCCTTCCCAGGTGAAACACCTGTATATGTACAAGGGCTTGAAAGCCTAGAGGAAGGGCCGTGGAGCCACACCAGCGACAGCACGCAGGCCAACTTGGTGCCTGCAGGTCAGCCAGGATGGTACTGGCCACGGGCGCTCTTCTGGAAGCTTTCTATTGCCCTGCCTGAGATACCCCTCCTGTCCCGGCCCCCACTCCTTTTTTTCCTTCCTCACCTCAGCCCGGAGAGATATTCCAGTGGAAGTTATGGGTGACACATCCTCTTCTTTACAGGTGGCAGCCTGGCAACTCCTGCCGAAAGTCCAGCAGAGCCCCACTCACACCGGGCCACCCACAAAGCCGTGGACCCTCACACCCTCCCACCAGCACAGCCCCGAGACTGCTGACGGGGCAGAGAATATGGAGTAAGGCACAGCTGCAGGGGCTATTGCTGCCTGGAGTGCTGTTTATATTGACCTCAACCCAGGCACACCTGGGGAGGGCTTGCCGGCAGGGTCAGGCTGCCCAGGTCAGCTAATCCTCAGCCCTCAGGGAATCACATTGCAGAAAATGGACCTCGCTAAGACAGAATATTCGCCAAGGAGAAAAAGGACACAATGCCATTTGCAGCACCGTAGATGAGTCTCGAGGTAATCACGTGACTTGGAGTAAGTCAGAAAGTGAAAGACACATATCATATCATATCACTTATAGGTGTTACCTATAAATTGATACCAGGGCACATATTTCCACGGAGAAGGGCAATCACAGATTCATTAAACAAACTTAGGGTTCACCAAAGGAAAGGTGTGAGGATTGAATTCATTACGATATTGGGGTTAACAGACATATACAAACACAGTAGACGTATATAATCACCAAAGACCTACGGAGTACCAAGAGAAGACTACTCAACATTCTGTCATAACGTACATGGGAAAAGGATCCCAGGAAGAACAGACATATGTATATGTGTAAAAGAACCACCTCTTGCACACCTACAACAAGCTAAACGTTGTACTCAAACTTGCTGTAATAAAAAATAAAAAATTAAATTAAAAACACGAACAAGAAGTAGTGAGACAAACTTGAGGGGCTTTCTCCTGGCACATTCCGTTCTACATTCCAATCTCGAACACGACTTCCATTCAGGCTCTGCTGCCCTAGTAACCAGATTTGGTAAGGGAGAACTGCTGCCACCTTGTGGCCGTTTCACACAACTGCAGGTTTAATGCCAGCGCTAATGGTCAGTGGATATTCCAAATCATTACAGGCCTGTAAATGACACCTGCCCTGAAAACAAATCCTGGGGTCATATATCGACCAAAAAATACAAAAGACGTCCATATTTCAAAACGACAGTTTCAAGAGGCATATTTCACGCACATTAGTGTTCTGCTTCTTTTGCTTTCTTTCTTTCTTTGTTAAAAAAAACGGGAATGGAAAAAGGCAACCCTCAGAATGGGCGAAAACGTTCACAAACGAATCAATGGACAAAGGTTTAATCTCCAATATATATAAACAGCGCATGCAGCTTAATATTAATAAAACAAACAACCCAATACAAAAATGGGCAGAAGATCTAAAGAGACGTTTCTTCAAAGAAGACACAGAGATGGCCAAGACGCACATGAAAAGCTGCTCAACATCACTAATTATTAGAGAAATGCAAATCAAAACTACAATGAGGTAAGACCTCACACCTGTTAGAATCGGCATCATCAGATAATCTAGAAACAACAAATTCTGGGGAGGGTGTGGACAAAAGGAACCCTCTTCCGCTATTGGTGGGAATGTAAATTGATACAGTCACTATGGAGAACAGTGTGGAGGTTCCTTTAAAAAACTAAAAAGAGAATTACCATAGGATCCAGCAATCCCACTTCTGGGCATATACCCAGAGAAAACCATAAATCACAGAGACACATTCACCACAATGTTCATTGCAGCACTATTTACAATAGCCAGGTTATGGAAGCAACATAAATGCCCACAGACAGACGAATGGATAAAGATGTGGTACATATATAAAATGGAATATTACTCAGCCATAAAAAGGAATGAAACTGGGTCATTTGTAGAGAAGTTGATGGATCTAGAGACTGTCATACAGAGTGAAGTAAGCCAGAAAGAGAAAAACAAATATTGTATATTAATGCCTATATGTGGAACCTAGAAAAATGGTAGAGATGAACTGGTTTGCAGGGCAGAAATAGAGACACAGAGGTAGAGAACAAACGTATGGACACAAAGTGGGGGAAGCCATGGGGTGGTGTTGGTGGGATGACTTGGGAGATTAGGATTGACCTGTATACATGTCTATGCATAAAATAGATAACTAATAATAACCTACTGTATAAATAATAACTAAAATTAAATTTCAAAATTTTAAAAAATAAAATGTAAAAATAAAACAGAAAAAAAGTTCTTCCATTCACACTGATGTATTTATACGAATGAATTATTTCCATGCTTATATCTATAAATACATAAATGAGGAATAAAATCTAACTTGAACCAAAAAAGAAAAAAAAAAACTGAACCTAAGAGTTATACAGAGGAAAACACTACCAAGGCACTTGCTCCAGTGGTAAACAATTCTGAAATTAGTCAGAGGTGGGGAATCATCTCCCATACAGCCAGCAGCCCCGCCCACCCACGCAAGGAGCATCCTCATTGCAAAGCTGGGAGACCGTGCCGAGGCCTCTGTGAGTAAACGTGAGCTGAGCCCCAGGCCAGATGCTGCTGAACTGTTCCCACCCTTCCCAGGTGAAACACCTGAATATGTACAAGGGCTTGAAAGCCTAGAGGAAGGGCCGTGGAGCCACACCAGCGACAGCACGCAGGCCAACTTGGTGCCTGCAGGTCAGCCAGGATGGTACTGGCCACGGGCGCTCTTCTGGAAGCTTTCTATTGCCCTGCCTGAGATACCCTCCTGTCCCGGCCCCCACTCCTTTTTTTCCTTCCTCACCTCAGCCCGGAGAGATATTCCAGTGGAAGTTATGGGTGACACATCCTCTTCTTTACAGGTGGCAGCCTGGCAACTCCTGCCGAAAGTCCAGCAGAGCCCCACTCACACCGGGCCACCCACAAAGCCGTGGACCCTCACACCCTCCCACCAGCACAGCCCCGAGACTGCTGACGGGGCAGAGAATATGGAGTAAGGCACAGCTGCAGGGGCTATTGCTGCCTGGAGTGCTGTTTATATTGACCTCAACCCAGGCACACCTGGGGAGGGCTTGCCGGCAGGGTCAGGCTGCCCAGGTCAGCTAATCCTCAGCCCTCAGGGAATCACATTGCAGAAAATGGACCTCGCTAAGACAGAATATTCGCCAAGGAGAAAAAGGACACAATGCCATTTGCAGCACCGTAGATGAGTCTCGAGGTAATCACGTGACTTGGAGTAAGTCAGAAAGTGAAAGACACATATCATATCATATCACTTATAGGTGTTACCTATAAATTGCTACCAGGGCAGATATTTCCACGGAGAAGGGCAATCACAGATTCATTAAACAAACTTATGGTTCACCAAAGGAAAGGTGTGAGGATTGAATTCATTACGATATTGGGGTTAACAGACAGATACAAACACAGTAGACGTATATAATCACCAAAGACCTACGGAGTACCAAGAGAAGACTACTCAACATTCTGTCATAACGTACATGGGAAAAGGATCCCAGGAAGAACAGACATATGTATATGTGTAAAAGAACCACCTCTTGCACACCTACAACAAGCTAAACGTTGTACTCAAACTTGCTGTAATAAAAAATAAAAAATTAAATTAAAAACACGAACAAGAAGTAGTGAGACAAACTTGAGGGGCTTTCTCCTGGCACATTCCGTTCTACATTCCAATCTCGAACACGACTTCCATTCAGGCTCTGCTGCCCTAGTAACCAGATTTGGTAAGGGAGAACTGCTGCCACCTTGTGGCCGTTTCACACAACTGCAGGGTTAATGCCAGCGCTAATGGTCAGTGGATATTCCAAATCATTACAGGCCTGTAAATGACACCTGCCCTGAAAACAAATCCTGGGGTCATATATCGACCAAAAAATTCAAAAGACGTCCATATTTCAAAACGACAGTTTCAAGAGGCATATTTCACGCACATTAGTGTTCTGCTTCTTTTGCTTTCTTTCTTTCTTTGTTAAAAAAAACGGGAATGGAAAAAGGCAACCCTCAGAATGGGCGAAAACGGTCACAAACGAATCAATGGACAAAGGTTTAATCTCCAATATATATAAACAGCGCATGCAGCTTAATATTAATAAAACAAACAACCCAATACAAAAATGGGCAGAAGATCTAAAGAGACGTTTCTTCAAAGAAGACACAGAGATGGCCAAGACGCACATGAAAAGCTGCTCAACATCACTAATTATTAGAGAAATGCAAATCAAAACTACAATGAGGTAAGACCTCACACCTGTTAGAATCGGCATCATCAGATAATCTAGAAACAACAAATTCTGGGGAGGGTGTGGACAAAAGGAACCCTCTTCCGCTATTGGTGGGAATGTAAATTGATACAGTCACTATGGAGAACAGTATGGAGGTTCCTTTAAAAAACTAAAAAGAGAATTACCATAGTATCCAGCAATCCCACTTCTGGGCATATACCGAGAGAAAACCATAAATCACAGAGACACATTCACCACAATGTTCATTGCAGCACTATTTACAATAGCCAGGTTATGGAAGCAACATAAATGCCCACAGACAGACGAATGGATAAAGATGTGGTACATATATAAAATGGAATATTACTCAGCCATAAAAAGGAATGAAACTGGGTCATTTGTAGAGAAGTTGATGGATCTAGAGACTGTCATACAGAGTGAAGTAAGCCAGAAAGAGAAAAACAAATATTGTATATTAATGCCTATATGTGGAACCTAGAAAAATGGTAGAGATGAACTGGTTTGCAGGGCAGAAATAGAGACACAGAGGTAGAGAACAAACGTATGGACACAAAGTGGGGGAAGCCATGGGGTGGTGGTGGTGGGATGACTTGGGAGATTAGGATTGACCTGTATACATGTCTATGCATAAAATAGAAAACTAATAATAACCTACTGTATAAAAAAAATAACTAAAATTAAATTTCAAAATTTTAAAAAATAAAATGTAAAAATAAAACAGAAAAAAAGTTCTTCCATTCACACTGATGTATTTATACGAATGAATTATTTCCATGCTTATATCTATAAATACATAAATGAGGAATAAAATCTAACTTGAACCAAAAAAGAAAAAAAAAACTGAACCTAACAGTTATACAGAGGGAAACACTACCAAGGCACTTGCTCCAGTGGTAAACAATTCTGAAATTGGTCAGAGGTGGGGAATCATCTCCCATACAGCCAGCAGCCCCGCCCGCCCTCGCCAGGAGCATCCTCATTGCAAAGCTGGGAGACCGTGCCGAGGCCTCTGTGAGTTAACGTGAGCTGAGCCAAAGGCCAGCTGCTGCTGAACTGTTCCCACCCTTCCCAGGTGAAACACCTGAATATGTACAAGGGCTTGAAAGCCTAGAGGAAGGGCCGTGGAGCCACACCAGCGACAGCACGCAGGCCAACTTGGTGCCTGCAGGTCAGCCAGGATGGTACTGGCCACGGGCGCTCTTCTGGAAGCTTTCTATTGCCCTGCCTGAGATACCCCTCCTGTCCCGGCCCCCACTCCTTTTTTTTCCTTCCTCACCTCAGCCCGGAGGGATATTCCAGTGCAAGTTATGGGTGACACATCCTCTTCTTTACAGGTGGCAGCCTGGCAACTCCTGCCGAAAGTCCAGCAGAGCCCCACTCACACCGGGCCACCCACAAAGCCGTGGACCCTCACACCCTCCCACCAGCACAGCCCCGAGACTGCTGACGGGGCAGAGGATATGGAGTAAGGCACAGCTGCAGGGGCTATTGCTGCCTGGAGTGCTGTTTATATTGACCTCAACCCAGGCACACCTGGGGAGGGCTTGCCGGCAGGGTCAGGCTGCCCAGGTCAGCTAATCCTCAGCCCTCAGGGAATCACATTGCAGAAAATGGACCTCGCTAAGACAGAATATTCGCCAAGGAGAAAAAGGACACAATGCCATTTGCAGCACCGTAGATGAGTCTCGAGGTAATCACGTGACTTGGAGTAAGTCAGAAAGTGAAAGACACATATCATATCATATCACTTATAGGTGTTACCTATAAATTGCTACCAGGGCAGATATTTCCACGGAGAAGGGCAATCACAGATTCATTAAACAAACTTATGGTTCACCAAAGGAAAGGTGTGAGGATTGAATTCATTACGATATTGGGGTTAACAGACAGATACAAACACAGTAGACGTATATAATCACCAAAGACCTACGGAGTACCAAGAGAAGACTACTCAACATTCTGTCATAACGTACATGGGAAAAGGATCCCAGGAAGAACAGACATATGTATATGTGTAAAAGAACCACCTCTTGCACACCTACAACAAGCTAAACGTTGTACTCAAACTTGCTGTAATAAAAAATAAAAAATTAAATTAAAAACACGAACAAGAAGTAGTGAGACAAACTTGAGGGGCTTTCTCCTGGCACATTCCGTTCTACATTCCAATCTCGAACACGACTTCCATTGAGGCTCTGCTGCCCTAGTAACCAGATTTGGTAAGGGAGAACTGCTGCCACCTTGTGGCCGTTTCACACAACTGCAGGTTTAATGCCAGCGCTAATGGTCAGTGGATATTCCAAATCATTACAGGCCTGTAAATGACACCTGCCCTGAAAACAAATCCTGGGGTCATATATCGACCAAAAAATTCAAAAGACGTCCATATTTCAAAACGACAGTTTCAAGAGGCATATTTCACGCACATTAGTGTTCTGCTTCTTTTGCTTTCTTTCTTTCTTTGTTAAAAAAAACGGGAATGGAAAAAGGCAACCCTCAGAATGGGCGAAAACGTTCACAAACGAATCAATGGACAAAGGTTTAATCTCCAATATATATAAACAGCGCATGCAGCTTAATATTAATAAAACAAACAACCCAATACAAAAATGGGCAGAAGATCTAAAGAGACGTTTCTTCAAAGAAGACACAGAGATGGCCAAGACGCACATGAAAAGCTGCTCAACATCACTAATTATTAGAGAAATGCAAATCAAAACTACAATGAGGTAAGACCTCACACCTGTTAGAATCGGCATCATCAGATAATCTACAAACAACAAATTCTGGGGAGGGTGTGGACAAAAGGAACCCTCTTCCGCTATTGGTGGGAATGTAAATTGATACAGTCACTATGGAGAACAGTATGGAGGTTCCTTTAAAAAACTAAAAAGAGAACTACCATAGTATCCAGCAATCCCACTTCTGGGCATATACCCAGAGAAAACCATAAATCACAGAGACACATTCACCACAATGTTCATTGCAGCACTATTTACAATAGCCAGGTTATGGAAACAACATAAATGCCCTCAGACAGACGAATGGATAAAGATGTGGTACATATATAAAATGGAATATTACTCAGCCATAAAAAGGAATGAAACTGGGTCATTTGTAGAGAAGTTGATGGATCTAGAGACTGTCATACAGAGTGAAGTAAGCCAGAAAGAGAAAAACAAATATTGTATATTAATGCCTATATGTGGAACCTAGAAAAATGGTAGAGATGAACTGGTTTGCAGGGCAGAAATAGAGACACAGAGGTAGAGAACAAACGTATGGACACAAAGTGGGGGAAGCCATGGGGTGGTGGTGGTGGGATGACTTGGGAGATTAGGATTGACCTGTATACATGTCTATGCATAAAATAGAAAACTAATAATAACCTACTGTATAAAAAAAATAACTAAAATTAAATTTCAAAATTTTAAAAAATAAAATGTAAAAATAAAACAGAAAAAAAGTTCTTCCATTCACACTGATGTATTTATACGAATGAATTATTTCCATGCTTATATCTATAAATACATAAATGAGGAATAAAATCTAACTTGAACCAAAAAAGAAAAAAAAAACTGAACCTAACAGTTATACAGAGGGAAACACTACCAAGGCACTTGCTCCAGTGGTAAACAATTCTGAAATTGGTCAGAGGTGGGGAATCATCTCCCATACAGCCAGCAGCCCCGCCCGCCCTCGCCAGGAGCATCCTCATTGCAAAGCTGGGAGACCGTGCCGAGGCCTCTGTGAGTTAACGTGAGCTGAGCCAAAGGCCAGCTGCTGCTGAACTGTTCCCACCCTTCCCAGGTGAAACACCTGAATATGTACAAGGGCTTGAAAGCCTAGAGGAAGGGCCGTGGAGCCACACCAGCGACAGCACGCAGGCCAACTTGGTGCCTGCAGGTCAGCCAGGATGGTACTGGCCACGGGCGCTCTTCTGGAAGCTTTCTATTGCCCTGCCTGAGATACCCCTCCGGTCCCGGCCCCCACTCCTTTTTTTTCCTTCCTCACCTCAGCCCGGAGAGATATTCCAGTGGAAGTTATGGGTGACACATCCTCTTCTTTACAGGTGGCAGCCTGGCAACTCCTGCCGAAAGTCCAGCAGAGCCCCACTCACACCGGGCCACCCACAAAGCCGTGGACCCTCACACCCTCCCATCAGCACAGCCCCGAGACTGCTGACGGGGCAGAGGATATGGAGTAAGGCACAGCTGCAGGGGCTATTGCTGCCTGGAGTGCTGTTTATATTGACCTCAACCCAGGCACACCTGGGGAGGGCTTGCCGGCAGGGTCAGGCTGCCCAGGTCAGCTAATCCTCAGCCCTCAGGGAATCACATTGCAGAAAATGGACCTCGCTAAGACAGAATATTCGCCAGGAGAAAAAGGACACAATGCCATTTGCAGCACCGTAGATGAGTCTCGAGGTAATCACGTGACTTGGAGTAAGTCAGAAAGTGAAAGACACATATCATATCATATCACTTATAGGTGTTACCTATAAATTGCTACCAGGGCAGATATTTCCACGGAGAAGGGCAATCACAGATTCATTAAACAAACTTATGGTTCACCAAAGGAAAGGTGTGAGGATTGAATTCATTACGATATTGGGGTTAACAGACAGATACAAACACAGTAGACGTATATAATCACCAAAGACCTACGGAGTACCAAGAGAAGACTACTCAACATTCTGTCATAACGTACATGGGAAAAGGATCCCAGGAAGAACAGACATATGTATATGTGTAAAAGAACCACCTCTTGCACACCTACAACAAGCTAAACGTTGTACTCAAACTTGCTGTAATAAAAAATAAAAAATTAAATTAAAAACACGAACAAGAAGTAGTGAGACAAACTTGAGGGGCTTTCTCCTGGCACATTCCGTTCTACATTCCAATCTCGAACACGACTTCCATTCAGGCTCTGCTGCCCTAGTAACCAGATTTGGTAAGGGAGAACTGCTGCCACCTTGTGGCCGTTTCACACAACTGCAGGTTTAATGCCAGCGCTAATGGTCAGTGGATATTCCAAATCATTACAGGCCTGTAAATGACACCTGCCCTGAAAACAAATCCTGGGGTCATATATCGACCAAAAAATACAAAAGACGTCCATATTTCAAAACGACAGTTTCAAGAGGCATATTTCACGCACATTAGTGTTCTGCTTCTTTTGCTTTCTTTCTTTCTTTGTTAAAAAAAACGGGAATGGAAAAAGGCAACCCTCAGAATGGGCGAAAACGTTCACAAACGAATCAATGGACAAAGGTTTAATCTCCAATATATATAAACAGCGCATGCAGCTTAATATTAATAAAACAAACAACCCAATACAAAAATGGGCAGAAGATCTAAAGAGACGTTTCTTCAAAGAAGACACAGAGATGGCCAAGACGCACATGAAAAGCTGCTCAACATCACTAATTATTAGAGAAATGCAAATCAAAACTACAATGAGGTAAGACCTCACACCTGTTAGAATCGGCATCATCAGATAATCTAGAAACAACAAATTCTGGGGAGGGTGTGGACAAAAGGAACCCTCTTCCGCTATTGGTGGGAATGTAAATTGATACAGTCACTATGGAGAACAGTGTGGAGGTTCCTTTAAAAAACTAAAAAGAGAATTACCATAGGATCCAGCAATCCCACTTCTGGGCATATACCCAGAGAAAACCATAAATCACAGAGACACATTCACCACAATGTTCATTGCAGCACTATTTACAATAGCCAGGTTATGGAAGCAACATAAATGCCCACAGACAGACGAATGGATAAAGATGTGGTACATATATAAAATGGAATATTACTCAGCCATAAAAAGGAATGAAACTGGGTCATTTGTAGAGAAGTTGATGGATCTAGAGACTGTCATACAGAGTGAAGTAAGCCAGAAAGAGAAAAACAAATATTGTATATTAATGCCTATATGTGGAACCTAGAAAAATGGTAGAGATGAACTGGTTTGCAGGGCAGAAATAGAGACACAGAGGTAGAGAACAAACGTATGGACACAAAGTGGGGGAAGCCATGGGGTGGTGTTGGTGGGATGACTTGGGAGATTAGGATTGACCTGTATACATGTCTATGCATAAAATAGATAACTAATAATAACCTACTGTATAAATAATAACTAAAATTAAATTTCAAAATTTTAAAAAATAAAATGTAAAAATAAAACAGAAAAAAAGTTCTTCCATTCACACTGATGTATTTATACGAATGAATTATTTCCATGCTTATATCTATAAATACATAAATGAGGAATAAAATCTAACTTGAACCAAAAAAGAAAAAAAAAAACTGAACCTAAGAGTTATACAGAGGAAAACACTACCAAGGCACTTGCTCCAGTGGTAAACAATTCTGAAATTAGTCAGAGGTGGGGAATCATCTCCCATACAGCCAGCAGCCCCGCCCACCCACGCAAGGAGCATCCTCATTGCAAAGCTGGGAGACCGTGCCGAGGCCTCTGTGAGTAAACGTGAGCTGAGCCCCAGGCCAGATGCTGCTGAACTGTTCCCACCCTTCCCAGGTGAAACACCTGAATATGTACAAGGGCTTGAAAGCCTAGAGGAAGGGCCGTGGAGCCACACCAGCGACAGCACGCAGGCCAACTTGGTGCCTGCAGGTCAGCCAGGATGGTACTGGCCACGGGCGCTCTTCTGGAAGCTTTCTATTGCCCTGCCTGAGATACCCTCCTGTCCCGGCCCCCACTCCTTTTTTTCCTTCCTCACCTCAGCCCGGAGAGATATTCCAGTGGAAGTTATGGGTGACACATCCTCTTCTTTACAGGTGGCAGCCTGGCAACTCCTGCCGAAAGTCCAGCAGAGCCCCACTCACACCGGGCCACCCACAAAGCCGTGGACCCTCACACCCTCCCACCAGCACAGCCCCGAGACTGCTGACGGGGCAGAGAATATGGAGTAAGGCACAGCTGCAGGGGCTATTGCTGCCTGGAGTGCTGTTTATATTGACCTCAACCCAGGCACACCTGGGGAGGGCTTGCCGGCAGGGTCAGGCTGCCCAGGTCAGCTAATCCTCAGCCCTCAGGGAATCACATTGCAGAAAATGGACCTCGCTAAGACAGAATATTCGCCAAGGAGAAAAAGGACACAATGCCATTTGCAGCACCGTAGATGAGTCTCGAGGTAATCACGTGACTTGGAGTAAGTCAGAAAGTGAAAGACACATATCATATCATATCACTTATAGGTGTTACCTATAAATTGCTACCAGGGCAGATATTTCCACGGAGAAGGGCAATCACAGATTCATTAAACAAACTTATGGTTCACCAAAGGAAAGGTGTGAGGATTGAATTCATTACGATATTGGGGTTAACAGACAGATACAAACACAGTAGACGTATATAATCACCAAAGACCTACGGAGTACCAAGAGAAGACTACTCAACATTCTGTCATAACGTACATGGGAAAAGGATCCCAGGAAGAACAGACATATGTATATGTGTAAAAGAACCACCTCTTGCACACCTACAACAAGCTAAACGTTGTACTCAAACTTGCTGTAATAAAAAATAAAAAATTAAATTAAAAACACGAACAAGAAGTAGTGAGACAAACTTGAGGGGCTTTCTCCTGGCACATTCCGTTCTACATTCCAATCTCGAACACGACTTCCATTCAGGCTCTGCTGCCCTAGTAACCAGATTTGGTAAGGGAGAACTGCTGCCACCTTGTGGCCGTTTCACACAACTGCAGGGTTAATGCCAGCGCTAATGGTCAGTGGATATTCCAAATCATTACAGGCCTGTAAATGACACCTGCCCTGAAAACAAATCCTGGGGTCATATATCGACCAAAAAATTCAAAAGACGTCCATATTTCAAAACGACAGTTTCAAGAGGCATATTTCACGCACATTAGTGTTCTGCTTCTTTTGCTTTCTTTCTTTCTTTGTTAAAAAAAACGGGAATGGAAAAAGGCAACCCTCAGAATGGGCGAAAACGGTCACAAACGAATCAATGGACAAAGGTTTAATCTCCAATATATATAAACAGCGCATGCAGCTTAATATTAATAAAACAAACAACCCAATACAAAAATGGGCAGAAGATCTAAAGAGACGTTTCTTCAAAGAAGACACAGAGATGGCCAAGACGCACATGAAAAGCTGCTCAACATCACTAATTATTAGAGAAATGCAAATCAAAACTACAATGAGGTAAGACCTCACACCTGTTAGAATCGGCATCATCAGATAATCTAGAAACAACAAATTCTGGGGAGGGTGTGGACAAAAGGAACCCTCTTCCGCTATTGGTGGGAATGTAAATTGATACAGTCACTATGGAGAACAGTATGGAGGTTCCTTTAAAAAACTAAAAAGAGAATTACCATAGTATCCAGCAATCCCACTTCTGGGCATATACCGAGAGAAAACCATAAATCACAGAGACACATTCACCACAATGTTCATTGCAGCACTATTTACAATAGCCAGGTTATGGAAGCAACATAAATGCCCACAGACAGACGAATGGATAAAGATGTGGTACATATATAAAATGGAATATTACTCAGCCATAAAAAGGAATGAAACTGGGTCATTTGTAGAGAAGTTGATGGATCTAGAGACTGTCATACAGAGTGAAGTAAGCCAGAAAGAGAAAAACAAATATTGTATATTAATGCCTATATGTGGAACCTAGAAAAATGGTAGAGATGAACTGGTTTGCAGGGCAGAAATAGAGACACAGAGGTAGAGAACAAACGTATGGACACAAAGTGGGGGAAGCCATGGGGTGGTGGTGGTGGGATGACTTGGGAGATTAGGATTGACCTGTATACATGTCTATGCATAAAATAGAAAACTAATAATAACCTACTGTATAAAAAAAATAACTAAAATTAAATTTCAAAATTTTAAAAAATAAAATGTAAAAATAAAACAGAAAAAAAGTTCTTCCATTCACACTGATGTATTTATACGAATGAATTATTTCCATGCTTATATCTATAAATACATAAATGAGGAATAAAATCTAACTTGAACCAAAAAAGAAAAAAAAAACTGAACCTAACAGTTATACAGAGGGAAACACTACCAAGGCACTTGCTCCAGTGGTAAACAATTCTGAAATTGGTCAGAGGTGGGGAATCATCTCCCATACAGCCAGCAGCCCCGCCCGCCCTCGCCAGGAGCATCCTCATTGCAAAGCTGGGAGACCGTGCCGAGGCCTCTGTGAGTTAACGTGAGCTGAGCCAAAGGCCAGCTGCTGCTGAACTGTTCCCACCCTTCCCAGGTGAAACACCTGAATATGTACAAGGGCTTGAAAGCCTAGAGGAAGGGCCGTGGAGCCACACCAGCGACAGCACGCAGGCCAACTTGGTGCCTGCAGGTCAGCCAGGATGGTACTGGCCACGGGCGCTCTTCTGGAAGCTTTCTATTGCCCTGCCTGAGATACCCCTCCTGTCCCGGCCCCCACTCCTTTTTTTTCCTTCCTCACCTCAGCCCGGAGGGATATTCCAGTGCAAGTTATGGGTGACACATCCTCTTCTTTACAGGTGGCAGCCTGGCAACTCCTGCCGAAAGTCCAGCAGAGCCCCACTCACACCGGGCCACCCACAAAGCCGTGGACCCTCACACCCTCCCACCAGCACAGCCCCGAGACTGCTGACGGGGCAGAGGATATGGAGTAAGGCACAGCTGCAGGGGCTATTGCTGCCTGGAGTGCTGTTTATATTGACCTCAACCCAGGCACACCTGGGGAGGGCTTGCCGGCAGGGTCAGGCTGCCCAGGTCAGCTAATCCTCAGCCCTCAGGGAATCACATTGCAGAAAATGGACCTCGCTAAGACAGAATATTCGCCAAGGAGAAAAAGGACACAATGCCATTTGCAGCACCGTAGATGAGTCTCGAGGTAATCACGTGACTTGGAGTAAGTCAGAAAGTGAAAGACACATATCATATCATATCACTTATAGGTGTTACCTATAAATTGCTACCAGGGCAGATATTTCCACGGAGAAGGGCAATCACAGATTCATTAAACAAACTTATGGTTCACCAAAGGAAAGGTGTGAGGATTGAATTCATTACGATATTGGGGTTAACAGACAGATACAAACACAGTAGACGTATATAATCACCAAAGACCTACGGAGTACCAAGAGAAGACTACTCAACATTCTGTCATAACGTACATGGGAAAAGGATCCCAGGAAGAACAGACATATGTATATGTGTAAAAGAACCACCTCTTGCACACCTACAACAAGCTAAACGTTGTACTCAAACTTGCTGTAATAAAAAATAAAAAATTAAATTAAAAACACGAACAAGAAGTAGTGAGACAAACTTGAGGGGCTTTCTCCTGGCACATTCCGTTCTACATTCCAATCTCGAACACGACTTCCATTGAGGCTCTGCTGCCCTAGTAACCAGATTTGGTAAGGGAGAACTGCTGCCACCTTGTGGCCGTTTCACACAACTGCAGGTTTAATGCCAGCGCTAATGGTCAGTGGATATTCCAAATCATTACAGGCCTGTAAATGACACCTGCCCTGAAAACAAATCCTGGGGTCATATATCGACCAAAAAATTCAAAAGACGTCCATATTTCAAAACGACAGTTTCAAGAGGCATATTTCACGCACATTAGTGTTCTGCTTCTTTTGCTTTCTTTCTTTCTTTGTTAAAAAAAACGGGAATGGAAAAAGGCAACCCTCAGAATGGGCGAAAACGTTCACAAACGAATCAATGGACAAAGGTTTAATCTCCAATATATATAAACAGCGCATGCAGCTTAATATTAATAAAACAAACAACCCAATACAAAAATGGGCAGAAGATCTAAAGAGACGTTTCTTCAAAGAAGACACAGAGATGGCCAAGACGCACATGAAAAGCTGCTCAACATCACTAATTATTAGAGAAATGCAAATCAAAACTACAATGAGGTAAGACCTCACACCTGTTAGAATCGGCATCATCAGATAATCTACAAACAACAAATTCTGGGGAGGGTGTGGACAAAAGGAACCCTCTTCCGCTATTGGTGGGAATGTAAATTGATACAGTCACTATGGAGAACAGTATGGAGGTTCCTTTAAAAAACTAAAAAGAGAACTACCATAGTATCCAGCAATCCCACTTCTGGGCATATACCCAGAGAAAACCATAAATCACAGAGACACATTCACCACAATGTTCATTGCAGCACTATTTACAATAGCCAGGTTATGGAAACAACATAAATGCCCTCAGACAGACGAATGGATAAAGATGTGGTACATATATAAAATGGAATATTACTCAGCCATAAAAAGGAATGAAACTGGGTCATTTGTAGAGAAGTTGATGGATCTAGAGACTGTCATACAGAGTGAAGTAAGCCAGAAAGAGAAAAACAAATATTGTATATTAATGCCTATATGTGGAACCTAGAAAAATGGTAGAGATGAACTGGTTTGCAGGGCAGAAATAGAGACACAGAGGTAGAGAACAAACGTATGGACACAAAGTGGGGGAAGCCATGGGGTGGTGGTGGTGGGATGACTTGGGAGATTAGGATTGACCTGTATACATGTCTATGCATAAAATAGAAAACTAATAATAACCTACTGTATAAAAAAAATAACTAAAATTAAATTTCAAAATTTTAAAAAATAAAATGTAAAAATAAAACAGAAAAAAAGTTCTTCCATTCACACTGATGTATTTATACGAATGAATTATTTCCATGCTTATATCTATAAATACATAAATGAGGAATAAAATCTAACTTGAACCAAAAAAGAAAAAAAAAACTGAACCTAACAGTTATACAGAGGGAAACACTACCAAGGCACTTGCTCCAGTGGTAAACAATTCTGAAATTGGTCAGAGGTGGGGAATCATCTCCCATACAGCCAGCAGCCCCGCCCGCCCTCGCCAGGAGCATCCTCATTGCAAAGCTGGGAGACCGTGCCGAGGCCTCTGTGAGTTAACGTGAGCTGAGCCAAAGGCCAGCTGCTGCTGAACTGTTCCCACCCTTCCCAGGTGAAACACCTGAATATGTACAAGGGCTTGAAAGCCTAGAGGAAGGGCCGTGGAGCCACACCAGCGACAGCACGCAGGCCAACTTGGTGCCTGCAGGTCAGCCAGGATGGTACTGGCCACGGGCGCTCTTCTGGAAGCTTTCTATTGCCCTGCCTGAGATACCCCTCCGGTCCCGGCCCCCACTCCTTTTTTTTCCTTCCTCACCTCAGCCCGGAGAGATATTCCAGTGGAAGTTATGGGTGACACATCCTCTTCTTTACAGGTGGCAGCCTGGCAACTCCTGCCGAAAGTCCAGCAGAGCCCCACTCACACCGGGCCACCCACAAAGCCGTGGACCCTCACACCCTCCCATCAGCACAGCCCCGAGACTGCTGACGGGGCAGAGGATATGGAGTAAGGCACAGCTGCAGGGGCTATTGCTGCCTGGAGTGCTGTTTATATTGACCTCAACCCAGGCACACCTGGGGAGGGCTTGCCGGCAGGGTCAGGCTGCCCAGGTCAGCTAATCCTCAGCCCTCAGGGAATCACATTGCAGAAAATGGACCTCGCTAAGACAGAATATTCGCCAGGAGAAAAAGGACACAATGCCATTTGCAGCACCGTAGATGAGTCTCGAGGTAATCACGTGACTTGGAGTAAGTCAGAAAGTGAAAGACACATATCATATCATATCACTTATAGGTGTTACCTATAAATTGCTACCAGGGCAGATATTTCCACGGAGAAGGGCAATCACAGATTCATTAAACAAACTTATGGTTCACCAAAGGAAAGGTGTGAGGATTGAATTCATTACGATATTGGGGTTAACAGACAGATACAAACACAGTAGACGTATATAATCACCAAAGACCTACGGAGTACCAAGAGAAGACTACTCAACATTCTGTCATAACGTACATGGGAAAAGGATCCCAGGAAGAACAGACATATGTATATGTGTAAAAGAACCACCTCTTGCACACCTACAACAAGCTAAACGTTGTACTCAAACTTGCTGTAATAAAAAATAAAAAATTAAATTAAAAACACGAACATGAAGTAGTGAGACAAACTTGAGGGGCTTTCTCCTGGCACATTCCGTTCTACATTCCAATCTCGAACACGACTTCCATTGAGGCTCTGCTGCCCTAGTAACCAGATTTGGTAAGGGAGAACTGCTGCCACCTTGTGGCCGTTTCACACAACTGCAGGTTTAATGCCAGCGCTAATGGTCAGTGGATATTCCAAATCATTACAGGCCTGTAAATGACACCTGCCCTGAAAACAAATCCTGGGGTCATATATCGACCAAAAAATTCAAAAGACGTCCATATTTCAAAACGACAGTTTCAAGAGGCATATTTCACGCACATTAGTGTTCTGCTTCTTTTGCTTTCTTTCTTTCTTTGTTAAAAAAAACGGGAATGGAAAAAGGCAACCCTCAGAATGGGCGAAAACGTTCACAAACGAATCAATGGACAAAGGTTTAATCTCCAATATATATAAACAGCGCATGCAGCTTAATATTAATAAAACAAACAACCCAATACAAAAATGGGCAGAAGATCTAAAGAGACGTTTCTTCAAAGAAGACACAGAGATGGCCAAGACGCACATGAAAAGCTGCTCAACATCACTAATTATTAGAGAAATGCAAATCAAAACTACAATGAGGTAAGACCTCACACCTGTTAGAATCGGCATCATCAGATAATCTACAAACAACAAATTCTGGGGAGGGTGTGGACAAAAGGAACCCTCTTCCGCTATTGGTGGGAATGTAAATTGATACAGTCACTATGGAGAACAGTATGGAGGTTCCTTTAAAAAACTAAAAAGAGAATTACCATAGGATCCAGCAATCCCACTTCTGGGCATATACCCAGAGAAAACCATAAATCACAGAGACACATTCACCACAATGTTCATTGCAGCACTATTTACAATAGCCAGGTTATGGAAGCAACATAAATGCCCACAGACAGACGAATGGATAAAGATGTGGTACATATATAAAATGGAATATTACTCAGCCATAAAAAGGAATGAAACTGGGTCATTTGTAGAGAAGTTGATGGATCTAGAGACTGTCATACAGAGTGAAGTAAGCCAGAAAGAGAAAAACAAATATTGTATATTAATGCCTATATGTGGAACCTAGAAAAATGGTAGAGATGAACTGGTTTGCAGGGCAGAAATAGAGACACAGAGGTAGAGAACAAACGTATGGACACAAAGTGGGGCAAGCCATGTGGTGGTGGTGGTGGGATGACTTGGGAGATTAGGATTGACCTGTATACATGTCTATGCATAAAATAGATAACTAATAATAACCTACTGTATAAAAAAATAACTAAAATTAAATTTCAAAATTTTAAAAAATAAAATGTAAAAATAAAACAGAAAAAAAGTTCTTCCATTCACACTGATGTATTTATACGAATGAATTATTTCCATGCTTATATCTATAAATACATAAATGAGGAATAAAATCTAACTTGAACCAAAAAAGAAAAAAAAAACTGAACCTAACAGTTATACAGAGGAAAACACTACCAAGGCACTTGCTCCAGTGGTAAACAATTCTGAAATTGGTCAGAGGTGGGGAATCATCTCCCATACAGCCAGCAGCCCCGCCCGCCCTCGCCAGGAGCATCCTCATTGCAAAGCTGGGAGACCGTGCCGAGGCCTCTGTGAGTTAACGTGAGCTGAGCCAAAGGCCAGCTGCTGCTGAACTGTTCCCACCCTTCCCAGGTGAAACACCTGAATATGTACAAGGGCTTGAAAGCCTAGAGGAAGGGCCGTGGAGCCACACCAGCGACAGCACGCAGGCCAACTTGGTGCCTGCAGGTCAGCCAGGATGGTACTGGCCACGGGCGCTCTTCTGGAAGCTTTCTATTGCCCTGCCTGAGATACCCCTCCTGTCCCGGCCCCCACTCCTTTTTTTCCTTCCTCACCTCAGCCCGGAGAGATATTCCAGTGGAAGTTATGGGTGACACATCCTCTTCTTTACAGGTGGCAGCCTGGCAACTCCTGCCGAAAGTCCAGCAGAGCCCCACTCACACCGGGCCACCCACAAAGCCGTGGACCCTCACACCCTCCCACCAGCACAGCCCCGAGTCTGCTGACGGGGCAGAGAATATGGAGTAAGGCACAGCTGCAGGGGATATTGCTGCCTGGAGTGCTGTTTATATTGACCTCAACCCAGGCACACCTGGGGAGGGCTTGCCGGCAGGGTCAGGCTGCCCAGGTCAGCTAATCCTCAGCCCTCAGGGAATCACATTGCAGAAAATGGACCTCGCTAAGACAGAATATTCGCCAAGGAGAAAAAGGACACAATGCCATTTGCAGCACCGTAGATGAGTCTCGACGTAATCACGTGACTTGGAGTAAGTCAGAAAGTGAAAGACACATATCATATCATATCACTTATAGGTGTTACCTATAAATTGCTACCAGGGCAGATATTTCCACGGAGAAGGGCAATCACAGATTCATTAAACAAACTTATGGTTCACCAAAGGAAAGGTGTGAGGATTGAATTCATTACGATATTGGGGTTAACAGACAGATACAAACACAGTAGACGTATATAATCACCAAAGACCTACGGAGTACCAAGAGAAGACTACTCAACATTCTGTCATAACGTACATGGGAAAAGGATCCCAGGAAGAACAGACATATGTATATGTGTAAAAGAACCACCTCTTGCACACCTACAACAAGCTAAACGTTGTACTCAAACTTGCTGTAATAAAAAATAAAAAATTAAATTAAAAACACGAACAAGAAGTAGTGAGACAAACTTGAGGGGCTTTCTCCTGGCACATTCCGTTCTACATTCCAATCTCGAACACGACTTCCATTCAGGCTCTGCTGCCCTAGTAACCAGATTTGGTAAGGGAGAACTGCTGCCACCTTGTGGCCGTTTCACACAACTGCAGGGTTAATGCCAGCGCTAATGGTCAGTGGATATTCCAAATCATTACAGGCCTGTAAATGACACCTGCCCTGAAAACAAATCCTGGGGTCATATATCGACCAAAAAATTCAAAAGACGTCCATATTTCAAAACGACAGTTTCAAGAGGCATATTTCACGCACATTAGTGTTCTGCTTCTTTTGCTTTCTTTCTTTCTTTGTTAAAAAAAACGGGAATGGAAAAAGGCAACCCTCAGAATGGGCGAAAACGTTCACAAACGAATCAATGGACAAAGGTTTAATCTCCAATATATATAAACAGCGCATGCAGCTTAATATTAATAAAACAAACAACCCAATACAAAAATGGGCAGAAGATCTAAAGAGACGTTTCTTCAAAGAAGACACAGAGATGGCCAAGACGCACATGAAAAGCTGCTCAACATCACTAATTATTAGAGAAATGCAAATCAAAACTACAATGAGGTAAGACCTCACACCTGTTAGAATCGGCATCATCAGATAATCTACAAACAACAAATTCTGGGGAGGGTGTGGACAAAAGGAACCCTCTTCCGCTATTGGTGGGAATGTAAATTGATACAGTCACTATGGAGAACAGTATGGAGGTTCCTTTAAAAAACTAAAAAGAGAATTACCATAGGATCCAGCAATCCCACTTCTGGGCATATACCCAGAGAAAACCATAAATCACAGAGACACATTCACCACAATGTTCATTGCAGCACTATTTACAATAGCCAGGTTATGGAAGCAACATAAATGCCCACAGACAGACGAATGGATAAAGATGTGGTACATATATAAAATGGAATATTACTCAGCCATAAAAAGGAATGAAACTGGGTCATTTGTAGAGAAGTTGATGGATCTAGAGACTGTCATACAGAGTGAAGTAAGCCAGAAAGAGAAAAACAAATATTGTATATTAATGCCTATATGTGGAACCTAGAAAAATGGTAGAGATGAACTGGTTTGCAGGGCAGAAATAGAGACACAGAGGTAGAGAACAAACGTATGGACACAAAGTGGGGGAAGCCATGGGGTGGTGGTGGTGGGATGACTTGGGAGATTAGGATTGACCTGTATACATGTCTATGCATAAAATAGATAACTAATAATAACCTACTGTATAAAAAAATAACTAAAATTAAATTTCAAAATTTTAAAAAATAAAATGTAAAAATAAAACAGAAAAAAAGTTCTTCCATTCACACTGATGTATTTATACGAATGAATTATTTCCATGCTTATATCTATAAATACATAAATGAGGAATAAAATCTAACTTGAACCAAAAAAGAAAAAAAAAAAACTGAACCTAACAGTTATACAGAGGAAAACACTACCAAGGCACTTGCTCCAGTGGTAAACAATTCTGAAATTGGTCAGAGGTGGGGAATCATCTCCCATACAGCCAGCAGCCCCGCCCGCCCTCGTGAGGAGCATCCTCATTGCAAAGCTGGGAGACCGTGCCGAGGCCTCTGTGAGTAAACCTGAGCTGAGCCAAAGGCCAGCTGCTGCTGAACTGTTCCCACCCTTCCCAGGTGAAACACCTGAATATGTACAAGGGCTTGAAAGCCTAGAGGAAGGGCCGTGGAGCCACACCAGCGACAGCACGCAGGCCAACTTGGTGCCTGCAGGTCAGCCAGGATGGTACTGGCCACGGGCGCTCTTCTGGAAGCTTTCTATTGCCCTGCCTGAGATACCCCTCCTGTCCCGGCCCCCACTCCTTTTTTTCCTTCCTCACCTCAGCCCGGAGAGATATTCCAGTGGAAGTTATGGGTGACACATCCTCTTCTTTACAGGTGGCAGCCTGGCAACTCCTGCCGAAAGTCCAGCAGAGCCCCACTCACACCGGGCCACCCACAAAGCCGTGGACCCTCACACCCTCCCACCAGCACAGCCCCGAGACTGCTGACGGGGCAGAGAATATGGAGTAAGGCACAGCTGCAGGGGCTATTGCTGCCTGGAGTGCTGTTTATATTGACCTCAACCCAGGCACACCTGGGGAGGGCTTGCCGGCAGGGTCAGGCTGCCCAGGTCAGCTAATCCTCAGCCCTCAGGGAATCACATTGCAGAAAATGGACCTCGCTAAGACAGAATATTCGCCAAGGAGAAAAAGGACACAATGCCATTTGCAGCACCGTAGATGAGTCTCGAGGTAATCACGTGACTTGGAGTAAGTCAGAAAGTGAAAGACACATATCATATCATATCACTTATAGGTGTTACCTATAAATTGCTACCAGGGCAGATATTTCCACGGAGAAGGGCAATCACAGATTCATTAAACAAACTTATGGTTCACCAAAGGAAAGGTGTGAGGATTGAATTCATTACGATATTGGGGTTAACAGACAGATACAAACACAGTAGACGTATATAATCACCAAAGACCTACGGAGTACCAAGAGAAGACTACTCAACATTCTGTCATAACGTACATGGGAAAAGGATCCCAGGAAGAACAGACATATGTATATGTGTAAAAGAACCACCTCTTGCACACCTACAACAAGCTAAACGTTGTACTCAAACTTGCTGTAATAAAAAATAAAAAATTAAATTAAAAACACGAACAAGAAGTAGTGAGACAAACTTGAGGGGCTTTCTCCTGGCACATTCCGTTCTACATTCCAATCTCGAACACGACTTCCATTGAGGCTCTGCTGCCCTAGTAACCAGATTTGGTAAGGGAGAACTGCTGCCACCTTGTGGCCGTTTCACACAACTGCAGGTTTAATGCCAGCGCTAAAGGTCAGTGGATATTCCAAATCATTACAGGCCTGTAAATGACACCTGCCCTGAAAACAAATCCTGGGGTCATATATCGACCAAAAAATTCAAAAGACGTCCATATTTCAAAACGACAGTTTCAAGAGGCATATTTCACGCACATTAGTGTTCTGATTCTTTTGCTTTCTTTCTTTCTTTGTTAAAAAAAACGGGAATGGAAAAAGGCAACCCTCAGAATGGGCGAAAACGTTCACAAACGAATCAATGGACAAAGGTTTAATCTCCAATATATATAAACAGCGCATGCAGCTTAATATTAATAAAACAAACAACCCAATACAAAAATGGGCAGAAGATCTAAAGAGACGTTTCTTCAAAGAAGACACAGAGATGGCCAAGACGCACATGAAAAGCTGCTCAACATCACTAATTATTAGAGAAATGCAAATCAAAACTACAATGAGGTAAGACCTCACACCTGTTAGAATCGGCATCATCAGATAATCTACAAACAACAAATTCTGGGGAGGGTGTGGACAAAAGGAACCCTCTTCCGCTATTGGTGGGAATGTAAATTGATACAGTCACTATGGAGAACAGTATGGAGGTTCCTTTAAAAAACTAAAAAGAGAATTACCATAGGATCCAGCAATCCCACTTCTGGGCATATACCCAGAGAAAACCATAAATCACAGAGACACATTCACCACAATGTTCATTGCAGCACTATTTACAATAGCCAGGTTATGGAAGCAACATAAATGCCCACAGACAGACGAATGGATAAAGATGTGGTACATATATAAAATGGAATATTACTCAGCCATAAAAAGGAATGAAACTGGGTCATTTGTAGAGAAGTTGATGGATCTAGAGACTGTCATACAGAGTGAAGTAAGCCAGAAAGAGAAAAACAAATATTGTATATTAATGCCTATATGTGGAACCTAGAAAAATGGTAGAGATGAACTGGTTTGCAGGGCAGAAATAGAGACACAGAGGTAGAGAACAAACGTATGGACACAAAGTGGGGGAAGCCATGGGGTGGTGGTGGTGGGATGACTTGGGAGATTAGGATTGACCTGTATACATGTCTATGCATAAAATAGATAACTAATAATAACCTACTGTATAAAAAAATAACTAAAATTAAATTTCAAAATTTTAAAAAATAAAATGTAAAAATAAAACAGAAAAAAAGTTCTTCCATTCACACTGATGTATTTATACGAATGAATTATTTCCATGCTTATATCTATAAATACATAAATGAGGAATAAAATCTAACTTGAACCAAAAAAGAAAAAAAAAAAACTGAACCTAACAGTTATACAGAGGAAAACACTACCAAGGCACTTGCTCCAGTGGTAAACAATTCTGAAATTGGTCAGAGGTGGGGAATCATCTCCCATACAGCCAGCAGCCCCGCCCGCCCTCGCGAGGAGCATCCTCATTGCAAAGCTGGGAGACCGTGCCGAGGCCTCTGTGAGTAAACGTGAGCTGAGCCAAAGGCCAGCTGCTGCTGAACTGTTCCCACCCTTCCCAGGTGAAACACCTGAATATGTACAAGGGCTTGAAAGCCTAGAGGAAGGGCCGTGGAGCCACACCAGCGACAGCACGCAGGCCAACTTGGTGCCTGCAGGTCAGCCAGGATGGTACTGGCCACGGGCGCTCTTCTGGAAGCTTTCTATTGCCCTGCCTGAGATACCCCTCCTGTCCCGGCCCCCACTCCTTTTTTTCCTTCCTCACCTCAGCCCGGAGAGATATTCCAGTGGAAGTTATGGGTGACACATCCTCTTCTTTACAGGTGGCAGCCTGGCAACTCCTGCCGAAAGTCCAGCAGAGCTCCACTCACACCGGGCCACCCACAAAGCCGTGGACCCTCACACCCTCCCACCAGCACAGCCCCGAGACTGCTGACGGGGCAGAGAATATGGAGTAAGGCACAGCTGCAGGGGCTATTGCTGCCTGGAGTGCTGTTTATATTGACCTCAACCCAGGCACACCTGGGGAGGGCTTGCCGGCAGGGTCAGGCTGCCCAGGTCAGCTAATCCTCAGCCCTCAGGGAATCACATTGCAGAAAATGGACCTCGCTAAGACAGAATATTCGCCAAGGAGAAAAAGGACACAATGCCATTTGCAGCACCGTAGATGAGTCTCGAGGTAATCACGTGACTTGGAGTAAGTCAGAAAGTGAAAGACACATATCATATCATATCACTTATAGGTGTTACCTATAAATTGATACCAGGGCAGATATTTCCACGGAGAAGGGCAATCACAGATTCATTAAACAAACTTATGGTTCACCAAAGGAAAGGTGTGAGGATTGAATTCATTACGATATTGGGGTTAACAGACAGATACAAACACAGTAGACGTATATAATCACCAAAGACCTACGGAGTACCAAGAGAAGACTACTCAACATTCTGTCATAACGTACATGGGAAAAGGATCCCAGGAAGAACAGACATATGTATATGTGTAAAAGAACCACCTCTTGCACACCTACAACAAGCTAAACGTTGTACTCAAACTTGCTGTAATAAAAAATAAAAAATTAAATTAAAAACACGAACAAGAAGTAGTGAGACAAACTTGAGGGGCTTTCTCCTGGCACATTCCATTCTACATTCCAATCTCGAACACGACTTCCATTGAGGCTCTGCTGCCCTAGTAACCAGATTTGGTAAGGGAGAACTGCTGCCACCTTGTGGCCGTTTCACACAACTGCAGGTTTAATGCCAGCGCTAAAGGTCAGTGGATATTCCAAATCATTACAGGCCTGTAAATGACACCTGCCCTGAAAACAAATCCTGGGGTCATATATCGACCAAAAAATTCAAAAGACGTCCATATTTCAAAACGACAGTTTCAAGAGGCATATTTCACGCACATTAGTGTTCTGATTCTTTTGCTTTCTTTCTTTCTTTGTTAAAAAAAACGGGAATGGAAAAAGGCAACCCTCAGAATGGGCGAAAACGTTCACAAACGAATCAATGGACAAAGGTTTAATCTCCAATATATATAAACAGCGCATGCAGCTTAATATTAATAAAACAAACAACCCAATACAAAAATGGGCAGAAGATCTAAAGAGACGTTTCTTCAAAGAAGACACAGAGATGTCCAAGACGCACATGAAAAGCTGCTCAACATCACTAATTATTAGAGAAATGCAAATCAAAACTACAATGAGGTAAGACCTCACACCTGTTAGAATCGGCATCATCAGATAATCTAGAAACAACAAATTCTGGGGAGGGTGTGGACAAAAGGAACCCTCTTCCGCTATTGGTGGGAATGTAAATTGATACAGTAACTATGGAGAACAGTATGGAGGTTCCTTTAAAAAACTAAAAAGAGAATTACCATAGGATCCAGCAATCCCACTTCTGGGCATATACCCAGAGAAAACCATAAATCACAGAGACACATTCACCACAATGTTCATTGCAGGGCTATTTACAATAGCCAGGTTATGGAAGCAACATAAGTGCCCTCAGACAGACGAATGGATAAAGATGTGGTACATATATAAAATGGAATATTACTCAGCCATAAAAAGGAATGAAACTGGGTCATTTGTAGAGAAGTTGATGGATCTAGAGACTGTCATACAGAGTGAAGTAAGCCAGAAAGAGAAAAACAAATATTGTATATTAATGCCTATATGTGGAACCTAGAAAAATGTTAGAGATGAACTGGTTTGCAGGGCAGAAATAGAGACACAGAGGTAGAGAACAAACGTATGGACACAAAGTGGGGGAAGCCATGGGGTGGTGGTGGTGGGATGACTTGGGAGATTAGGATTGACCTGTATACATGTCTATGCATAAAATAGATAACTAATAATAACCTACTGTATAAAAAAATAACTAAAATTAAATTTCAAAATTTTAAAAAATAAAATGTAAATATAAAACAGAAAAAAAGTTCTTCCATTCACACTGATGTATTTATACGAATGAATTATTTCCATGCTTATATCTATAAATACATAAATGAGGAATAAATTCTAACTTGAACCAAAAAAGAAAAAAAAAAAAACTGAACCTAACAGTTATACAGAGGAAAACACTACCAAGGCACTTGCTGCAGTGGTAAACAATTCTGAAATTGGTCAGAGGTGGGGAATCATCTCCCATACAGCCAGCAGCCCCGCCCGCCCTCGCCAGGAGCATCCTCATTGCAAAGCTGGGAGACCGTGCCGAGGCCTCTGTGAGTAAACGTGAGCTGAGCCAAAGGCCAGTTGCTGCTGAACTGTTCCCACCCTTCCCAGGTGAAACACCTGAATATGTACAAGGGCTTGAAAGCCTAGAGGAAGGGCCGTGGAGCCACACCAGCGACAGCACGCAGGCCAACTTGGTGCCTGCAGGTCAGCCAGGATGGTACTGGCCACGGGCGCTCTTCTGGAAGCTTTCTATTGCCCTGCCTGAGATACCCCTCCTGTCCCGGCCCCCACTCCTTTTTTTCCTTCCTCACCTCAGCCCGGAGAGATATTCCAGTGGAAGTTATGGGTGACACATCCTCTTCTTTACAGGTGGCAGCCTGGCAACTCCTGCCGAAAGTCCAGCAGAGCCCCACTCACACCGGGCCACCCACAAAGCCGTGGACCCTCACACCCTCCCACCAGCACAGCCCCGAGACTGCTGACGGGGCAGAGGATATGGAGTAAGGCACAGCTGCAGGGGCTATTGCTGCCTGGAGTGCTGTTTATATTGACCTCAACCCAGGCACACCTGGGGAGGGCTTGCCGGCAGGGTCAGGCTGCCCAGGTCAGCTAATCCTCAGCCCTCAGGGAATCACATTGCAGAAAATGGACCTCGCTAAGACAGAATATTCGCCAAGGAGAAAAAGGACACAATGCCATTTGCAGCACCGTAGATGAGTCTCGAGGTAATCACGTGACTTGGAGTAAGTCAGAAAGTGAAAGACACATATCATATCATATCACTTATAGGTGTTACCTATAAATTGCTACCAGGGCCGATATTTCCACGGAGTAGGGCAATCACAGATTCATTAAACAAACTTATGGTTCACCAAAGGAAAGGTGTGAGGATTGAATTCATTACGATATTGGGGTTAACAGACAGATACAAACACAGTAGACGTATATAATCACCAAAGACCTACGGAGTACCAAGAGAAGACTACTCAACATTCTGTCATAACGTACATGGGAAAAGGATCCCAGGAAGAACAGACATATGTATATGTGTAAAAGAACCACCTCTTGCACACCTACAACAAGCTAAACGTTGTACTCAAACTTGCTGTAATAAAAAATAAAAAATTAAATTAAAAACACGAACAAGAAGTAGTGAGACAAACTTGAGGGGCTTTCTCCTGGCACATTCCGTTCTACATTCCAATCTCGAACACGACTTCCATTGAGTCTCTGCTGCCCTAGTAACCAGAATTGGTAAGGGAGAACTGCTGCCACCTTGTGGCCGTTTCACACAACTGCAGGTTTAATGCCAGCGCTAATGGTCAGGGGATATTCCAAATCATTACAGGCCTGTAAATGACACCTGCCCTGAAAACAAATCCTGGGGTCATATATCGACCAAAAAATTCAAAAGACGTCCATATTTCAAAACGACAGTTTCAAGAGGCATATTTCACGCACATTAGTGTTCTGCTTCTTTTGCTTTCTTTCTTTCTTTGTTAAAAAAAACGGGAATGGAGAAAGGCAACCCTCAGAAAGGGCGAAAACGTTCACAAACGAATCAATGGACAAAGGTTTAATCTCCAATATATATAAACAGCGCATGCAGCTTAATATTAATAAAACAAACAACCCAGTACAAAAATGGGCAGAAGATCTAAAGAGACGTTTCTTCAAAGAAGACACAGAGATGGCCAAGACGCACATGAAAAGCTACTCAACATCACTAATTATTAGAGAAATGCAAATCAAAACTACAATGAGGTAAGACCTCACACCTGTTAGAATCGGCATCATCAGATAATCTACAAACAACAAATTCTGGGGAGGGTGTGGACAAAAGGAACCCTCTTCCGCTATTGGTGGGAATGTAAATTGATACAGTCACTATGGAGAACAGTATGGAGGTTCCTTTAAAAAACTAAAAAGAGAATTACCATAGGATCCAGCAATCCCACTTCTGGGCATATACCCAGAGAAAACCATAAATCACAGAGACACATTCACCACAATGTTCATTGCAGCACTATTTACAATAGCCAGGTTATGGAAGCAACATAAATGCCCACAGACAGACGAATGGATAAAGATGTGGTACATATATAAAATGGAATATTACTCAGCCATAAAAAGGAATGAAACTGGGTCATTTGTAGAGAAGTTGATGGATCTAGAGACTGTCATACAGAGTGAAGTAAGCCAGAAAGAGAAAAACAAATATTGTATATTAATGCCTATATGTGGAACCTAGAAAAATGGTAGAGATGAACTGGTTTGCAGGGCAGAAATAGAGACACAGAGGTAGAGAACAAACGTATGGACACAAAGTGGGGGAAGCCATGGGGTGGTGGTGGTGGGATGACTTGGGAGATTAGGATTGACCTGTATACATGTCTATGCATAAAATAGATAACTAATAATAACCTACTGTATAAAAAAATAACTAAAATTAAATTTCAAAATTTTAAAAAATAAAATGTAAAAATAAAACAGAAAAAAAGTTCTTCCATTCACACTGATGTATTTATACGAATGAATTATTTCCATGCTTATATCTATAAATACATAAATGAGGAATAAAATCTAACTTGAACCAAAAAAGAAAAAAAAAAAAACTGAACCTAACAGTTATACAGAGGAAAACACTACCAAGGCACTTGCTCCAGTGGTAAACAATTCTGAAATTGGTCAGAGGTGGGGAATCATCTCCCATACAGCCAGCAGCCCCGCCCGCCCTCGCCAGGAGCATCCTCATTGCAAAGCTGGGAGACCGTGCCGAGGCCTCTGTGAGTAAACGTGAGCTGAGCCAAAGGCCAGCTGCTGCTGAACTGTTCCCACCCTTCCCAGGTGAAACACCTGAATATGTACAAGGGCTTGAAAGCCTAGAGGAAGGGCCGTGGAGCCACACCAGCGACAGCACGCAGGCCAACTTGGTGCCTGCAGGTCAGCCAGGATGGTACTGGCCACGGGCGCTCTTCTGGAAGCTTTCTATTGCCCTGCCTGAGATACCCCTCCTGTCCCGGCCCCCACTCCTTTTTTTCCTTCCTCACCTCAGCCCGGAGAGATATTCCAGTGGAAGTTATGGGTGACACATCCTCTTCTTTACAGGTGGCAGCCTGGCAACTCCTGCCGAAAGTCCAGCAGAGCCCCACTCACACCGGGCCACCCACAAAGCCATGGACCCTCACACCCTCCCACCAGCACAGCCCCGAGACTGCTGACGGGGCAGAGAATATGGAGTAAGGCACAGCTGCAGGGGCTATTGCTGCCTGGAGTGCTGTTTATATTGACCTCAACCCAGGCACACCTGGGGAGGGCTTGCCGGCAGGGTCAGGCTGCCCAGGTCAGCTAATCCTCAGCCCTCAGGGAATCACATTGCAGAAAATGGACCTCGCTAAGACAGAATATTCGCCAAGGAGAAAAAGGACACAATGCCATTTGCAGCACCGTAGATGAGTCTCGAGGTAATCACGTGACTTGGAGTAAGTCAGAAAGTGAAAGACACATATCATATCATATCACTTATAGGTGTTACCTATAAATTGATACCAGGGCAGATATTTCCACGGAGAAGGGCAATCACAGATTCATTAAACAAACTTATGGTTCACCAAAGGAAAGGTGTGAGGATTGAATTCATTACGATATTGGGGTTAACAGACAGATACAAACACAGTAGACGTATACAATCACCAAAGACCTACGGAGTACCAAGAGAAGACTACTCAACATTCTGTCATAACGTACATGGGAAAAGGATCCCAGGAAGAACAGACATATGTATATGTGTAAAAGAACCACCTCTTGCACACCTACAACAAGCTAAACGTTGTACTCAAACTTTCTGTAATAAAAAATAAAAAATTAAATTAAAAACTCGAACAAGAAGTAGTGAGACAAACTTGAGGGGCTTTCTCCTGGCACATTCCGTTCTACATTCCAATCTCGAACACGACCTTCCATTGAGGCTCTGCTGCCCTAGTAACCAGATTTGGTAAGGGAGAACTGCTGCCACCTTGTGGCCGTTTCACACAACTGCAGGTTTAATGCCAGCGCTAATGGTCAGTGGATATTCCAAATCATTACAGGCCTGTAAATGACACCTGCCCTGAAAACAAATCCTGGGGTCATATATCGACCAAAAAATTCAAAAGACGTACATATTTCAAAACGACAGTTTCAAGAGGCATATTTCACGCACATTAGTGTTCTGCTTCTTTTGCTTTCTTTCTTTCTTTGTTAAAAAAAACGGGAATGGAAAAAGGCAACCCTCAGAATGGGCGAAAACGTTTACAAACGAATCAATGGACAAAGGTTTAATCTCCAATATATATAAACAGCGCATGCAGCTTAATATTAATAAAACAAACAACCCAATACAAAAATGGGCAGAAGATCTAAAGAGACGTTTATTCAAAGAAGACACAGAGATGGCCAAGACGCACATGAAAAGCTGCTCAACATCACTAATTATTAGAGAAATGCAAATCAAAACTACAATGAGGTAAGACCTCACACCTGTTAGAATCGGCATCATCAGATAATCTACAAACAACAAATTCTGGGGAGGGTGTGGACAAAAGGAACCCTCTTCCGCTATTGGTGGGAATGTAAATTGATACAGTCACTATGGAGAACTGTATGGAGGTTCCTTTAAAAAACTAAAAAGAGAATTACCATAGGATCCAGCAATCCCACTTCTGGGCATATACCCAGAGAAAACCATAAATCACAGAGACACATTCACCACAATGTTCATTGCAGCACTATTTACAATAGCCAGGTTATGGAAGCAACATAAATGCCCACAGACAGACGAATGGATAAAGATGTGGTACATATATAAAATGGAATATTACTCAGCCATAAAAAGGAATGAAACTGGGTCATTTGTAGAGAAGTTGATGGATCTAGAGACTGTCATACAGAGTGAAGTAAGCCAGAAAGAGAAAAACAAATATTGTATATTAATGCCTATATGTGGAACCTAGAAAAATGGTAGAGATGAACTGGTTTGCAGGGCAGAAATAGAGACACAGAGGTAGAGAACAAACGTATGGACACAAAGTGGGGGAAGCCATGGGGTGGTGGTGGTGGGATGACTTGGGAGATTAGGATTGACCTGTATACATGTCTATGCATAAAATAGATAACTAATAATAACCTACTGTATAAAAAATAACTAAAATTAAATTTCAAAATTTTAAAAAATAAAATGTAAAAATAAAACAGAAAAAAAGTTCTTCCATTCACACTGATGTATTTATACGAATGAATTATTTCCATGCTTATATCTATAAATACATAAATGAGGAATAAAATCTAACTTGAACCAAAAAAGAAAAAAAAAAAAACTGAACCTAACAGTTATACAGAGGAAAACACTACCAAGGCACTTGCTCCAGTGGTAAACAATTCTGAAATTGGTCAGAGGTGGGGAATCATCTCCCATACAGCCAGCAGCCCCGCCCGCCCTCGCCAGGAGCATCCTCATTGCAAAGCTGGGAGACCGTGCCGAGGCCTCTGTGAGTAAACGTGAGCTGAGCCAAAGGCCAGCTTCTGCTGAACTGTTCCCACCCTTCCCAGGTGAAACACCTGAATATGTACAAGGGCTTGAAAGCCTAGAGGAAGGGCCGTGGAGCCACACCAGCGACAGCACGCAGGCCAACTTGGTGCCTGCAGGTCAGCCAGGATGGTACTGGCCACGGGCGCTCTTCTGGAAGCTTTCTATTGCCCTGCCTGAGATACCCCTCCTGTCCCGGCCCCCACTCCTTTTTTTCCTTCCTCACCTCAGCCCGGAGAGATATTCCAGTGGAAGTTATGGGTGACACATCCTCTTCTTTACAGGTGGCAGCCTGGCAACTCCTGCCGAAAGTCCAGCAGAGCCCCACTCACACCGGGCCACCCACAAAGCCATGGACCCTCACACCCTCCCACCAGCACAGCCCCGAGACTGCTGACGGGGCAGAGAATATGGAGTAAGGCACAGCTGCAGGGGCTATTGCTGCCTGGAGTGCTGTTTATATTGACCTCAACCCAGGCACACCTGGGGAGGGCTTGCCGGCAGGGTCAGGCTGCCCAGGTCAGCTAATCCTCAGCCCTCAGGGAATCACATTGCAGAAAATGGACCTCGCTAAGACAGAATATTCGCCAAGGAGAAAAAGGACACAATGCCATTTGCAGCACCGTAGATGAGTCTCGAGGTAATCACGTGACTTGGAGTAAGTCAGAAAGTGAAAGACACATATCATATCATATCACTTATAGGTGTTACCTATAAATTGATACCAGGGCAGATATTTCCACGGAGAAGGGCAATCACAGATTCATTAAACAAACTTATGGTTCACCAAAGGAAAGGTGTGAGGATTGAATTCATTACGATATTGGGGTTAACAGACAGATACAAACACAGTAGACGTATATAATCACCAAAGACCTACGGAGTACCAAGAGAAGACTACTCAACATTCTGTCATAACGTACATGGGAAAAGGATCCCAGGAAGAACAGACATATGTATATGTGTAAAAGAACCACCTCTTGCACACCTACAACAAGCTAAACGTTGTACTCAAACTTGCTGTAATAAAAAATAAAAAATTAAATTAAAAACTCGAACAAGAAGTAGTGAGACAAACTTGAGGGGCTTTCTCCTGGCACATTCCGTTCTACATTCCAATCTCCAACACGACCTTCCATTGAGGCTCTGCTGCCCTAGTAACCAGATTTGGTAAGGGAGAACTGCTGCCACCTTGTGGCCGTTTCACACAACTGCAGGTTTAATGCCAGCGCTAATGGTCAGTGGATATTCCAAATCATTACAGGCCTGTAAATGACACCTGCCCTGAAAACAAATCCTGGGGTCATATATCGACCAAAAAATTCAAAAGACGTCCATATTTCAAAACGACAGTTTCAAGAGGCATATTTCACGCACATTAGTGTTCTGCTTCTTTTGCTTTCTTTCTTTCTTTGTTAAAAAAAACGGGAATGGAAAAAGGCAACCCTCAGAATGGGCGAAAACGTTCACAAACGAATCAATGGACAAAGGTTTAATCTCCAATATATATAAACAGCGCATGCAGCTTAATATTAATAAAACAAACAACCCAATACAAAAATGGGCAGAAGATCTAAAGAGACGTTTCTTCAAAGAAGACACAGAGATGGCCAAGACGCACATGAAAAGCTGCTCAACATCACTAATTATTAGAGAAATGCAAATCAAAACTACAATGAGGTAAGACCTCACACCTGTTAGAATCGGCATCATCAGATAATCTACAAACAACAAATTCTGGGGAGGGTGTGGACAAAAGGAACCCTCTTCCGCTATTGGTGGGAATGTAAATTGATACAGTCACTATGGAGAACTGTATGGAGGTTCCTTTAAAAAACTAAAAAGAGAATTACCATAGGATCCAGCAATCCCACTTCTGGGCATATACCCAGAGAAAACCATAAATCACAGAGACACATTCACCACAATGTTCATTGCAGCACTATTTACAATAGCCAGGTTATGGAAGCAACATAAATGCCCACAGACAGACGAATGGATAAAGATGTGGTACATATATAAAATGGAATATTACTCAGCCATAAAAAGGAATGAAACTGGGTCATTTGTAGAGAAGTTGATGGATCTAGAGACTGTCATACAGAGTGAAGTAAGCCAGAAAGAGAAAAACAAATATTGTATATTAATGCCTATATGTGGAACCTAGAAAAATGGTAGAGATGAACTGGTTTGCAGGGCAGAAATAGAGACACAGAGGTAGAGAACAAACGTATGGACACAAAGTGGGGGAAGCCATGGGGTGGTGGTGGTGGGATGACTTGGGAGATTAGGATTGACCTGTATACATGTCTATGCATAAAATAGATAACTAATAATAACCTACTGTATAAAAAATAACTAAAATTAAATTTCAAAATTTTAAAAAATAAAATGTAAAAATAAAACAGAAAAAAAGTTCTTCCATTCACACTGATGTATTTATACGAATGAATTATTTCCATGCTTATATCTATAAATACATAAATGAGGAATAAAATCTAACTTGAACCAAAAAAGAAAAAAAAAAAACTGAACCTAACAGTTATACAGAGGAAAACACTACCAAGGCACTTGCTCCAGTGGTAAACAATTCTGAAATTGGTCAGAGGTGGGGAATCATCTCCCATACAGCCAGCAGCCCCGCCCGCCCTCGCCAGGAGCATCCTCATTGCAAAGCTGGGAGACCGTGCCGAGGCCTCTGTGAGTAAACGTGAGCTGAGCCAAAGGCCAGCTTCTGCTGAACTGTTCCCACCCTTCCCAGGTGAAACACCTGAATATGTACAAGGGCTTGAAAGCCTAGAGGAAGGGCCGTGGAGCCACACCAGCGACAGCACGCAGGCCAACTTGGTGCCTGCAGGTCAGCCAGGATGGTACTGGCCACGGGCGCTCTTCTGGAAGCTTTCTATTGCCCTGCCTGAGATACCCCTCCTGTCCCGGCCCCCACTCCTTTTTTTCCTTCCTCACCTCAGCCCGGAGAGATATTCCAGTGGAAGTTATGGGTGACACATCCTCTTCTTTACAGGTGGCAGCCTGGCAACTCCTGCCGAAAGTCCAGCAGAGCCCCACTCACACCGGGCCACCCACAAAGCCATGGACCCTCACACCCTCCCACCAGCACAGCCCCGAGACTGCTGACGGGGCAGAGAATATGGAGTAAGGCACAGCTGCAGGGGCTATTGCTGCCTGGAGTGCTGTTTATATTGACCTCAACCCAGGCACACCTGGGGAGGGCTTGCCGGCAGGGTCAGGCTGCCCAGGTCAGCTAATCCTCAGCCCTCAGGGAATCACATTGCAGAAAATGGACCTCGCTAAGACAGAATATTCGCCAAGGAGAAAAAGGACACAATGCCATTTGCAGCACCGTAGATGAGTCTCGAGGTAATCACGTGTCTTGGAGTAAGTCAGAAAGTGAAAGACACATATCATATCATATCACTTATAGGTGTTACCTATAAATTGATACCAGGGCAGATATTTCCACGGAGAAGGGCAATCACAGATTCATTAAACAAACTTATGGTTCACCAAAGGAAAGGTGTGAGGATTGAATTCATTACGATATTGGGGTTAACAGACAGATACAAACACAGTAGACGTATATAATCACCAAAGACCTACGGAGTACCAAGAGAAGACTACTCAACATTCTGTCATAACGTACATGGGAAAAGGATCCCAGGAAGAACAGACATATGTATATGTGTAAAAGAACCACCTCTTGCACACCTACAACAAGCTAAACGATGTACTCAAACTTGCTGTAATAAAAAATAAAAAATTAAATTAAAAACTCGAACAAGAAGTAGTGAGACAAACTTGAGGGGCTTTCTCCTGGCACATTCCGTTCTACATTCCAATCTCGAACACGACCTTCCATTGAGGCTCTGCTGCCCTAGTAACCAGATTTGGTAAGGGAGAACTGCTGCCACCTTGTGGCCGTTTCACACAACTGCAGGTTTAATGCCAGCGCTAATGGTCAGTGGATATTCCAAATCATTACAGGCCTGTAAATGACACCTGCCCTGAAAACAAATCCTGGGGTCATATATCGACCAAAAAATTCAAAAGACGTCCATATTTCAAAACGACAGTTTCAAGAGGCATATTTCACGCACATTAGTGTTCTGCTTCTTTTGCTTTCTTTCTTTCTTTGTTAAAAAAAACGGGAATGGAAAAAGGCAACCCTCAGAATGGGCGAAAACGTTCACAAACGAATCAATGGACAAAGGTTTAATCTCCAATATATATAAACAGCGCATGCAGCTTAATATTAATAAAACAAACAACCCAATACAAAAATGGGCAGAAGATCTAAAGAGACGTTTCTTCAAAGAAGACACAGAGATGGCCAAGACGCACATGAAAAGCTGCTCAACATCACTAATTATTAGAGAAATGCAAATCAAAACTACAATGAGGTAAGACCTCACACCTGTTAGAATCGGCATCATCAGATAATCTAGAAACAACAAATTCTGGGGAGGGTGTGGACAAAAGGAACCCTCTTCCGCTATTGGTGGGAATGTAAATTGATACAGTCACTATGGAGAACAGTATGGAGGTTCCTTTAAAAAACTAAAAAGAGAATTACCATAGGATCCAGCAATCCCACTTCTGGGCATATACCCAGAGAAAACCATAAATCACAGAGACACATTCACCACAATGTTCATTGCAGCACTATTTACAATAGCCAGGTTATGGAAGCAACCTAAATGCCCACAGACAGACGAATGGATAAAGATGTGGTACATATATAAAATGGAATATTACTCAGCCATAAAAAGGAATGAAACTGGGTCATTTGTAGAGAAGTTGATGGATCTAGAGACTGTCATACAGAGTGAAGTAAGCCAGAAAGAGAAAAACAAATATTGTATATTAATGCCTATATGTGGAACCTAGAAAAATGGTAGAGATGAACTGGTTTGCAGGGCAGAAATAGAGACACAGAGGTAGAGAACAAACGAATGGACACAAAGTGGGGGAAGCCATGTGGTGGTGGTGGTGGGATGACTTGGGAGATTAGGATTGACCTGTATACATGTCTATGCATAAAATAGATAACTAATAATAACCTACTGTATAAATAATAACTAAAATTAAATTTCAAAATTTTAAAAAATAAAATGTAAAAATAAAACAGAAAAAAAGTTCTTCCATTCACACTGATGTATTTATACGAATGAATTATTTCCATGCTTATATCTATAAATACATAAATGAGGAATAAAATCTAACTTGAACCAAAAAACAAAAAAAAAAACTGAACCTAACAGTTATACAGAGGAAAACACTACCAAGGCACTTGCTCCAGTGGTAAACAATTCTGAAATTGGTCAGAGGTGGGGAATCATCTCCCATACAGCCAGCAGCCACGCCCGCCCTCGCCAGGAGCATCCTCATTGCAAAGCTGGTAGACCGTGCCGAGGCCTCTGTGAGTAAACGTGAGCTGAGCCAAAGGCCAGCTGCTGCTGAACTGTTCCCACCCTTCCCAGGTGAAACACCTGAATATGTACAAGGGCTTGAAAGCCTAGAGGAAGGGCCGTGGAGCCACACCAGCGACAGCACGCAGGCCAACTTCGTGCCTGCAGGTCAGCCAGGATGGTACTGGCCACGGGCGCTCTTCTGGAAGCTTTCTATTGCCCTGCCTGAGATACCCCTCCTGTCCCGGCCCCCACTCCTTTTTTTCCTTCCTCACCTCAGCCCGGAGAGATATTCCAGTGGAAGTTATGGGTGACACATCCTCTTCTTTACAGGTGGCAGCCTGGCAACTCCTGCCGAAAGTCCAGCAGAGCCCCACTCACACCGGGCCACCCACAAAGCCGTGGACCCTCACACCCTCCCACCAGCACAGCCCCGAGACTGCTGACGGGGCAGAGGATATGGAGTAAGGCACAGCTGCAGGGGCTATTGCTGCCTGGAGTGCTGTTTATATTGACCTCAACCCAGGCACACCTGGGGAGGGCTTGCCGGCAGGGTCAGGCTGCCCAGGTCAGCTAATCCTCAGCCCTCAGGGAATCACATTGCAGAAAATGGACCTCGCTAAGACAGAATATTCGCCAAGGAGAAAAAGGACACAATGCCATTTGCAGCACCGTAGATGAGTCTCGAGGTAATCACGTGACTTGGAGTAAGTCAGAAAGTGAAAGACACATATCATATCATATCACTTATAGGTGTTACCTATAAATTGCTACCAGGGCCGATATTTCCACGGAGAAGGGCAATCACAGATTCATTAAACAAACTTATGGTTCACCAAAGGAAAGGTGTGAGGATTGAATTCATTACGATATTGGGGTTAACAGACAGATACAAACACAGTAGACGTATATAATCACCAAAGACCTACGGAGTACCAAGAGAAGACTACTCAACATTCTGTCATAACGTACATGGGAAAAGGATCCCAGGAAGAACAGACATATGTATATGTGTAAAAGAACCACCTCTTGCACACCTACAACAAGCTAAACGTTGTACTCAAACTTGCTGTAATAAAAAATAAAAAATTAAATTAAAAACACGAACAAGAAGTAGTGAGACAAACTTGAGGGGCTTTCTCCTGGCACATTCCGTTCTACATTCCAATCTCGAACACGACTTCCATTGAGGCTCTGCTGCCCTAGTAACCAGATTTGGTAAGGGAGAACTGCTGCCACCTTGTGGCCGTTTCACACAACTGCAGGTTTAATGCCAGCACTAATGGTCAGTGGATATTCCAAATCATTACAGGCCTGTAAATGACACCTGCCCTGAAAACAAATCCTGGGGTCATATATCGACCAAAAAATTCAAAAGACGTCCATATTTCAAAACGACAGTTTCAAGAGGCATATTTCACGCACATTAGTGTTCTGCTTCTTTTGCTTTCTTTCTTTCTTTGTTAAAAGAACGGGAATGGAAAAAGGCAACCCTCAGAATGGGCGAAAACGTTCACAAACGAATCAATGGACAAAGGTTCAATCTCCAATATATATAAACAGCGCATGCAGCTTAATATTAATAAAACAAACAACCCAATACAAAAATGGGCAGAAGATCTAAAGAGACGTTTCTTCAAAGAAGACACAGAGATGGCCAAGACGCACATGAAAAGCTGCTCAACATCACTAATTATTAGAGAAATGCAAATCAAAACTACAATGAGGTAAGACCTCACACCTGTTAGAATCGGCATCATCAGATAATCTACAAACAACAAATTCTGGGGAGGGTGTGGACAAAAGGAACCCTCTTCCGCTATTGGTGGGAATGTAAATTGATACAGTCACTATGGAGAACAGTATGGAGGTTCCTTTAAAAAACTAAAAAGAGAATTACCATAGGATCCAGCAATCCCACTTCTGGGCATATACCCAGAGAAAACCATAAATCACAGAGACACATTCACCACAATGTTCATTGCAGCACTATTTACAATAGCCAGGTTATGGAAGCAACATAAATGCCCACAGACAGACGAATGGATAAAGATGTGGTACATATATAAAATGGAATATTACTCAGCCATAAAAAGGAATGAAACTGGGTCATTTGTAGAGAAGTTGATGGATCTAGAGACTGTCATACAGAGTGAAGTAAGCCAGAAAGAGAAAAACAAATATTGTATATTAATGCCTATATGTGGAACCTAGAAAAATGGTAGAGATGAACTGGTTTGCAGGGCAGAAATAGAGACACAGAGGTAGAGAACAAACGTATGGACACAAAGTGGGGGAAGCCATGGGGTGGTGGTGGTGGGATGACTTGGGAGATTAGGATTGACCTGTATACATGTCTATGCATAAAATAGATAACTAATAATAACCTATTGTATAAAAAATAACTAAAATTAAATTTCAAAATTTTAAAAAATAAAATGTAAAAATAAAACAGAAAAAATGTTCTTCCATTCACACTGATGTATTTATACGAATGAATTATTTCCATGCTTATATCTATAAATACATAAATGAGGAATAAAATCTAACTTGAACCAAAAAAGAAAAAAAAAAAACTGAACCTAACAGTTATACAGAGGAAAACACTACCAAGGCACTTGCTCCAGTGGTAAACAATTCTGAAATTGGTCAGAGGTGGGGAATCATCTCCCATACAGCCAGCAGCCCCGCCCGCCCTCGCCAGGAGCATCCTCATTGCAAAGCTGGGAGACCGTGCCGAGGCCTCTGTGAGTAAACGTGAGCTGAGCCAAAGGCCAGCTGCTGCTGAACTGTTCCCACCCTTCCCAGGTGAAACACCTGAATATGTACAAGGGCTTGAAAGCCTAGAGGAAGGGCCGTGGAGCCACACCAGCGACAGCACGCAGGCCAACTTGGTGCCTGCAGGTCAGCCAGGATGGTACTGGCCACGGGCGCTCTTCTGGAAGCTTTCTATTGCCCTGCCTGAGATACCCCTCCTGTCCCGGCCCCCACTCCTTTTTTTCCTTCCTCACCTCAGCCCGGAGAGATATTCCAGTGGAAGTTATGGGTGACACATCCTCTTCTTTACAGGTGGCAGCCTGGCAACTCCTGCCGAAAGTCCAGCAGAGCCCCACTCACACCGGGCCACCCACAAAGCCGTGGACCCTCACACCCTCCCACCAGCACAGCCCCGAGACTGCTGACGGGGCAGAGAATATGGAGTAAGGCACAGCTGCAGGGGCTATTGCTGCCTGGAGTGCTGTTTATATTGACCTCAACCCAGGCACACCTGGGGAGGGCTTGCCGGCAGGGTCAGGCTGCCCAGGTCAGCTAATCCTCAGCCCTCAGGGAATCACATTGCAGAAAATGGACCTCGCTAAGACAGAATATTCGCCAAGGAGAAAAAGGACACAATGCCATTTGCAGCACCGTAGATGAGTCTCGAGGTAATCACGTGACTTGGAGTAAGTCAGAAAGTGAAAGACACATATCATATCATATCACTTATAGGTGTTACCTATAAATTGATACCAGGGCAGATATTTCCACGGAGAAGGGCAATCACAGATTCATTAAACAAACTTATGGTTCACCAAAGGAAAGGTGTGAGGATTGAATTCATTACGATATTGGGGTTAACAGACAGATACAAACACAGTAGACGTATATAATCACCAAAGACCTACGGAGTACCAAGAGAAGACTACTCAACATTCTGTCATAACGTACATGGGAAAAGGATCCCAGGAAGAACAGACATATATATATGTGTAAAAGAACCACCTCTTGCACACCTACAACAAGCTAAACGTTGTACTCAAACTTGCTGTAATAAAAAATAAAAAATTAAATTAAAAACACGAACAAGAAGTAGTGAGACAAACTTGAGGGGCTTTCTCCTGGCACATTCCGTTCTACATTCCAATCTCGAACACGACCTTCCATTGAGGCTCTGCTGCCCTAGTAACCAGATTTGGTAAGGGAGAACTGCTGCCACCTTGTGGCCGTTTCACACAACTGCAGGTTTAATGCCAGCGCTAATGGTCAGTGGATATTCCAAATCATTACAGGCCTGTAAATGACACCTGCCCTGAAAACAAATCCTGGGGTCATATATCGACCAAAAAATTCAAAAGACGGCCATATTTCAAAACGACAGTTTCAAGAGGCATATTTCACGCACATTAGTGTTCTGCTTCTTTTGCTTTCTTTCTTTCTTTGTTAAAAAAAACGGGAATGGAAAAAGGCAACCCTCAGAATGGGCGAAAACGTTCACAAACGAATCAATGGACAAAGGTTTAATCTCCAATATATATAAACAGCGCATGCAGCTTAATATTAATAAAACAAACAACCCAATACAAAAATGGGCAGAAGATCTAAAGAGACGTTTCTTCAAAGAAGACACAGAGATGGCCAAGACGCACATGAAAAGCTGCTCAACATCACTAATTATTAGAGAAATGCAAATCAAAACTACAATGAGGTAAGACCTCACACCTGTTAGAATCGGCATCATCAGATAATCTACAAACAACAAATTCTGGGGAGGGTGTGGACAAAAGGAACCCTCTTCCGCTATTGGTGGGAATGTAAATTGATACAGTCACTATGGAGAACAGTATGGAGGTTCCTTTAAAAAACTAAAAAGAGAATTACCATAGGATCCAGCAATCCCACTTCTGGGCATATACCCAGAGAAAACCATAAATCACAGAGACACATTCACCACAATGTTCATTGCAGCACTATTTACAATAGCCAGGTTATGGAAGCAACCTAAATGCCCACAGACAGACGAATGGATAAAGATGTGGTACATATATAAAATGGAATATTACTCAGCCATAAAAAGGAATGAAACTGGGTCATTTGTAGAGAAGTTGATGGATCTAGAGACTGTCATACAGAGTGAAGTAAGCCAGAAAGAGATAAACAAATATTGTATATTAATGCCTATATGTGGAACCTAGAAAAATGGTAGAGATGAACTGGTTTGCAGGGCAGAAATAGAGACACAGAGGTAGAGAACAAACGTATGGACACAAAGTGGGGGAAGCCATGGGGTGGTGGTGGTGGGATGACTTGGGAGATTAGGATTGACCTGTATACATGTCTATGCATAAAATAGATAACTAATAATAACCTACTGTATAAAAAATAACTAAAATTAAATTTCAAAATTTTAAAAAATAAAATGTAAAAATAAAACAGAAAAAAAGTTCTTCCATTCACACTGATGTATTTATACGAATGAATTATTTCCATGCTTATATCTATAAATACATAAATGAGGAATAAAATCTAACTTGAACCAAAAAAGAAAAAAAAAACTGAACCTAACAGTTATACAGAGGAAAACACTACCAAGGCACTTGCTCCAGTGGTAAACAATTCTGAAATTGGTCAGAGGTGGGGAATCATCTCCCATACAGCCAGCAGCCCCGCCCGCCCACGCAAGGAGCATCCTCATTGCAAAGCTGGGAGACCGTGCCGAGGCCTCTGTGAGTAAACGTGAGCTGAGCCCCAGGCCAGATGCTGCTGAACTGTTCCCACCCTTCCCAGGTGAAACACCTGAATATGTACAAGGGCTTGAAAGCCTAGAGGAAGGGCCGTGGAGCCACACCAGCGACAGCACGCAGGCCAACTTGGTGCCTGCAGGTCAGCCAGGATGGTACTGGCCACGGGCGCTCTTCTGGAAGCTTTCTATTGCCCTGCCTGAGATACCCCTCCTGTCCCGGCCCCCACTCCTTTTTTTCCTTCCTCACCTCAGCCCGGAGAGATATTCCAGTGGAAGTTATGGGTGACACATCCTCTTCTTTACAGGTGGCAGCCTGGCAACTCCTGCCGAAAGTCCAGCAGAGCCCCACTCACACCGGGCCACCCACAAAGCCGTGGACCCTCACACCCTCCAACCAGCACAGCCCCGAGACTGCTGACGGGGCAGAGAATATGGAGTAAGGCACAGCTGCAGGGGCTATTGATGCCTGGTGTGCTGTTTATATTGACCTCAACCCAGGCACACCTGGGGAGGGCTTGCCGGCAGGGTCAGGCTGCCCAGGTCAGCTAATCCTCAGCCCTCAGGGAATCACATTGCAGAAAATGGACCTCGCTAAGACAGAATATTCGCCAAGGAGAAAAAGGACACAATGCCATTTGCAGCACCGTAGATGAGTCTCGAGGTAATCACGTGACTTGGAGTAAGTCAGAAGGTGAAAGACACATATCATATCATATCACTTATAGGTGTTACCTATAAATTGCTACCAGGGCAGATATTTCCACGGAGAAGGGCAATCACAGATTCATTAAACAAACTTATGGTTCACCAAAGGAAAGGTGTGAGGATTGAATTCATTACGATATTGGGGTTAACAGACAGATACAAACACAGTAGACGTATATAATCACCAAAGACCTACGGAGTACCAAGAGAAGACTACTCAACATTCTGTCATAACGTACATGGGAAAAGGATCCCAGGAAGAACAGACATATGTATATGTGAAAAAGAACCACCTCTTGCACACCTACAACAAGCTAAACGTTGTACTCAAACTTGCTGTAATAAAAAATAAAAAATTAAATTAAAAACACGAACAAGAAGTAGTGAGACAAACTTGAGGGGCTTTCTCCTGGCACATTCCGTTCTACATTCCAATCTCGAACACGACTTCCATTCAGGCTCTGCTGCCCTAGTAACCAGATTTGGTAAGGGAGAACTGCTGCCACCTTGTGGCCGTTTCACACAACTGCAGGTTTAATGCCAGCGCTAATGGTCAGTGGATATTCCAAATCATTACAGGCCTGTAAATGACACCTGCCCTGAAAACAAATCCTGGGGTCATATATCGACCAAAAAATACAAAAGACGTCCATATTTCAAAACGACAGTTTCAAGAGGCATATTTCACGCACATTAGTGTTCTGCTTCTTTTGCTTTCTTTCTTTCTTTGTTAAAAAAAACGGGAATGGAAAAAGGCAACCCTCAGAATGGGCGAAAACGTTCACAAACGAATCAATGGACAAAGGTTTAATCTCCAATATATATAAACAGCGCATGCAGCTTAATATTAATAAAACAAACAACCCAATACAAAAATGGGCAGAAGATCTAAAGAGACGTTTCTTCAAAGAAGACACAGAGATGGCCAAGACGCACATGAAAAGCTGCTCAACATCACTAATTATTAGAGAAATGCAAATCAAAACTACAATGAGGTAAGACCTCACACCTGTTAGAATCGGCATCATCAGATAATCTACAAACAACAAATTCTGGGGAGGGTGTGGACAAAAGGAACCCTCTTCCGCTATTGGTGGGAATGTAAATTGATACAGTCACTATGGAGAACTGTATGGAGGTTCCTTTAAAAAACTAAAAAGAGAATTACCATAGGATCCAGCAATCCCACTTCTGGGCATATACCCAGAGAAAACCATAAATCACAGAGACACATTCACCACAATGTTCATTGCAGCACTATTTACAATAGCCAGGTTATGGAAGCAACATAAATGCCCACAGACAGACGAATGGATAAAGATGTGGTACATATATAAAATGGAATATTACTCAGCCATAAAAAGGAATGAAACTGGGTCATTTGTAGAGAAGTTGATGGATCTAGAGACTGTCATACAGAGTGAAGTAAGCCAGAAAGAGAAAAACAAATATTGTATATTAATGCCTATATGTGGAACCTAGAAAAATGGTAGAGATGAACTGGTTTGCAGGGCAGAAATAGAGACACAGAGGTAGAGAACAAACGTATGGACACAAAGTGGGGGAAGCCATGGGGTGGTGGTGGTGGGATGACTTGGGAGATTAGGATTGACCTGTATACATGTCTATGCATAAAATAGATAACTAATAATAACCTACTGTATAAAAAATAACTAAAATTAAATTTCAAAATTTTAAAAAATAAAATGTAAAAATAAAACAGAAAAAAAGTTCTTCCATTCACACTGATGTATTTATACGAATGAATTATTTCCATGCTTATATCTATAAATACATAAATGAGGAATAAAATCTAACTTGAACCAAAAAAGAAAAAAAAAAAACTGAACCTAACAGTTATACAGAGGAAAACACTACCAAGGCACTTGCTCCAGTGGTAAACAATTCTGAAATTGGTCAGAGGTGGGGAATCATCTCCCATACAGCCAGCAGCCCCGCCCGCCCTCGCCAGGAGCATCCTCATTGCAAAGCTGGGAGACCGTGCCGAGGCCTCTGTGAGTAAACGTGAGCTGAGCCAAAGGCCAGCTTCTGCTGAACTGTTCCCACCCTTCCCAGGTGAAACACCTGAATATGTACAAGGGCTTGAAAGCCTAGAGGAAGGGCCGTGGAGCCACACCAGCGACAGCACGCAGGCCAACTTGGTGCCTGCAGGTCAGCCAGGATGGTACTGGCCACGGGCGCTCTTCTGGAAGCTTTCTATTGCCCTGCCTGAGATACCCCTCCTGTCCCGGCCCCCACTCCTTTTTTTCCTTCCTCACCTCAGCCCGGAGAGATATTCCAGTGGAAGTTATGGGTGACACATCCTCTTCTTTACAGGTGGCAGCCTGGCAACTCCTGCCGAAAGTCCAGCAGAGCCCCACTCACACCGGGCCACCCACAAAGCCATGGACCCTCACACCCTCCCACCAGCACAGCCCCGAGACTGCTGACGGGGCAGAGAATATGGAGTAAGGCACAGCTGCAGGGGCTATTGCTGCCTGGAGTGCTGTTTATATTGACCTCAACCCAGGCACACCTGGGGAGGGCTTGCCGGCAGGGTCAGGCTGCCCAGGTCAGCTAATCCTCAGCCCTCAGGGAATCACATTGCAGAAAATGGACCTCGCTAAGACAGAATATTCGCCAAGGAGAAAAAGGACACAATGCCATTTGCAGCACCGTAGATGAGTCTCGAGGTAATCACGTGTCTTGGAGTAAGTCAGAAAGTGAAAGACACATATCATATCATATCACTTATAGGTGTTACCTATAAATTGATACCAGGGCAGATATTTCCACGGAGAAGGGCAATCACAGATTCATTAAACAAACTTATGGTTCACCAAAGGAAAGGTGTGAGGATTGAATTCATTACGATATTGGGGTTAACAGACAGATACAAACACAGTAGACGTATATAATCACCAAAGACCTACGGAGTACCAAGAGAAGACTACTCAACATTCTGTCATAACGTACATGGGAAAAGGATCCCAGGAAGAACAGACATATGTATATGTGTAAAAGAACCACCTCTTGCACACCTACAACAAGCTAAACGATGTACTCAAACTTGCTGTAATAAAAAATAAAAAATTAAATTAAAAACTCGAACAAGAAGTAGTGAGACAAACTTGAGGGGCTTTCTCCTGGCACATTCCGTTCTACATTCCAATCTCGAACACGACCTTCCATTGAGGCTCTGCTGCCCTAGTAACCAGATTTGGTAAGGGAGAACTGCTGCCACCTTGTGGCCGTTTCACACAACTGCAGGTTTAATGCCAGCGCTAATGGTCAGTGGATATTCCAAATCATTACAGGCCTGTAAATGACACCTGCCCTGAAAACAAATCCTGGGGTCATATATCGACCAAAAAATTCAAAAGACGTCCATATTTCAAAACGACAGTTTCAAGAGGCATATTTCACGCACATTAGTGTTCTGCTTCTTTTGCTTTCTTTCTTTCTTTGTTAAAAAAAACGGGAATGGAAAAAGGCAACCCTCAGAATGGGCGAAAACGTTCACAAACGAATCAATGGACAAAGGTTTAATCTCCAATATATATAAACAGCGCATGCAGCTTAATATTAATAAAACAAACAACCCAATACAAAAATGGGCAGAAGATCTAAAGAGACGTTTCTTCAAAGAAGACACAGAGATGGCCAAGACGCACATGAAAAGCTGCTCAACATCACTAATTATTAGAGAAATGCAAATCAAAACTACAATGAGGTAAGACCTCACACCTGTTAGAATCGGCATCATCAGATAATCTAGAAACAACAAATTCTGGGGAGGGTGTGGACAAAAGGAACCCTCTTCCGCTATTGGTGGGAATGTAAATTGATACAGTCACTATGGAGAACAGTATGGAGGTTCCTTTAAAAAACTAAAAAGAGAATTACCATAGGATCCAGCAATCCCACTTCTGGGCATATACCCAGAGAAAACCATAAATCACAGAGACACATTCACCACAATGTTCATTGCAGCACTATTTACAATAGCCAGGTTATGGAAGCAACCTAAATGCCCACAGACAGACGAATGGATAAAGATGTGGTACATATATAAAATGGAATATTACTCAGCCATAAAAAGGAATGAAACTGGGTCATTTGTAGAGAAGTTGATGGATCTAGAGACTGTCATACAGAGTGAAGTAAGCCAGAAAGAGAAAAACAAATATTGTATATTAATGCCTATATGTGGAACCTAGAAAAATGGTAGAGATGAACTGGTTTGCAGGGCAGAAATAGAGACACAGAGGTAGAGAACAAACGAATGGACACAAAGTGGGGGAAGCCATGTGGTGGTGGTGGTGGGATGACTTGGGAGATTAGGATTGACCTGTATACATGTCTATGCATAAAATAGATAACTAATAATAACCTACTGTATAAATAATAACTAAAATTAAATTTCAAAATTTTAAAAAATAAAATGTAAAAATAAAACAGAAAAAAAGTTCTTCCATTCACACTGATGTATTTATACGAATGAATTATTTCCATGCTTATATCTATAAATACATAAATGAGGAATAAAATCTAACTTGAACCAAAAAACAAAAAAAAAAACTGAACCTAACAGTTATACAGAGGAAAACACTACCAAGGCACTTGCTCCAGTGGTAAACAATTCTGAAATTGGTCAGAGGTGGGGAATCATCTCCCATACAGCCAGCAGCCACGCCCGCCCTCGCCAGGAGCATCCTCATTGCAAAGCTGGTAGACCGTGCCGAGGCCTCTGTGAGTAAACGTGAGCTGAGCCAAAGGCCAGCTGCTGCTGAACTGTTCCCACCCTTCCCAGGTGAAACACCTGAATATGTACAAGGGCTTGAAAGCCTAGAGGAAGGGCCGTGGAGCCACACCAGCGACAGCACGCAGGCCAACTTCGTGCCTGCAGGTCAGCCAGGATGGTACTGGCCACGGGCGCTCTTCTGGAAGCTTTCTATTGCCCTGCCTGAGATACCCCTCCTGTCCCGGCCCCCACTCCTTTTTTTCCTTCCTCACCTCAGCCCGGAGAGATATTCCAGTGGAAGTTATGGGTGACACATCCTCTTCTTTACAGGTGGCAGCCTGGCAACTCCTGCCGAAAGTCCAGCAGAGCCCCACTCACACCGGGCCACCCACAAAGCCGTGGACCCTCACACCCTCCCACCAGCACAGCCCCGAGACTGCTGACGGGGCAGAGGATATGGAGTAAGGCACAGCTGCAGGGGCTATTGCTGCCTGGAGTGCTGTTTATATTGACCTCAACCCAGGCACACCTGGGGAGGGCTTGCCGGCAGGGTCAGGCTGCCCAGGTCAGCTAATCCTCAGCCCTCAGGGAATCACATTGCAGAAAATGGACCTCGCTAAGACAGAATATTCGCCAAGGAGAAAAAGGACACAATGCCATTTGCAGCACCGTAGATGAGTCTCGAGGTAATCACGTGACTTGGAGTAAGTCAGAAAGTGAAAGACACATATCATATCATATCACTTATAGGTGTTACCTATAAATTGCTACCAGGGCCGATATTTCCACGGAGAAGGGCAATCACAGATTCATTAAACAAACTTATGGTTCACCAAAGGAAAGGTGTGAGTATTGAATTCATTACGATATTGGGGTTAACAGACAGATACAAACACAGTAGACGTATATAATCACCAAAGACCTACGGAGTACCAAGAGAAGACTACTCAACATTCTGTCATAACGTACATGGGAAAAGGATCCCAGGAAGAACAGACATATGTATATGTGTAAAAGAACCACCTCTTGCACACCTACAACAAGCTAAACGTTGTACTCAAACTTGCTGTAATAAAAAATAAAAAATTAAATTAAAAACACGAACAAGAAGTAGTGAGACAAACTTGAGGGGCTTTCTCCTGGCACATTCCGTTCTACATTCCAATCTCGAACACGACTTCCATTGAGGCTCTGCTGCCCTAGTAACCAGATTTGGTAAGGGAGAACTGCTGCCACCTTGTGGCCGTTTCACACAACTGCAGGTTTAATGCCAGCACTAATGGTCAGTGGATATTCCAAATCATTACAGGCCTGTAAATGACACCTGCCCTGAAAACAAATCCTGGGGTCATATATCGACCAAAAAATTCAAAAGACGTCCATATTTCAAAACGACAGTTTCAAGAGGCATATTTCACGCACATTAGTGTTCTGCTTCTTTTGCTTTCTTTCTTTCTTTGTTAAAAGAACGGGAATGGAAAAAGGCAACCCTCAGAATGGGCGAAAACGTTCACAAACGAATCAATGGACAAAGGTTCAATCTCCAATATATATAAACAGCGCATGCAGCTTAATATTAATAAAACAAACAACCCAATACAAAAATGGGCAGAAGATCTAAAGAGACGTTTCTTCAAAGAAGACACAGAGATGGCCAAGACGCACATGAAAAGCTGCTCAACATCACTAATTATTAGAGAAATGCAAATCAAAACTACAATGAGGTAAGACCTCACACCTGTTAGAATCGGCATCATCAGATAATCTACAAACAACAAATTCTGGGGAGGGTGTGGACAAAAGGAACCCTCTTCCGCTATTGGTGGGAATGTAAATTGATACAGTCACTATGGAGAACAGTATGGAGGTTCCTTTAAAAAACTAAAAAGAGAATTACCATAGGATCCAGCAATCCCACTTCTGGGCATATACCCAGAGAAAACCATAAATCACAGAGACACATTCACCACAATGTTCATTGCAGCACTATTTACAATAGCCAGGTTATGGAAGCAACATAAATGCCCACAGACAGACGAATGGATAAAGATGTGGTACATATATAAAATGGAATATTACTCAGCCATAAAAAGGAATGAAACTGGGTCATTTGTAGAGAAGTTGATGGATCTAGAGACTGTCATACAGAGTGAAGTAAGCCAGAAAGAGAAAAACAAATATTGTATATTAATGCCTATATGTGGAACCTAGAAAAATGGTAGAGATGAACTGGTTTGCAGGGCAGAAATAGAGACACAGAGGTAGAGAACAAACGTATGGACACAAAGTGGGGGAAGCCATGGGGTGGTGGTGGTGGGATGACTTGGGAGATTAGGATTGACCTGTATACATGTCTATGCATAAAATAGATAACTAATAATAACCTATTGTATAAAAAATAACTAAAATTAAATTTCAAAATTTTAAAAAATAAAATGTAAAAATAAAACAGAAAAAATGTTCTTCCATTCACACTGATGTATTTATACGAATGAATTATTTCCATGCTTATATCTATAAATACATAAATGAGGAATAAAATCTAACTTGAACCAAAAAAGAAAAAAAAAAAACTGAACCTAACAGTTATACAGAGGAAAACACTACCAAGGCACTTGCTCCAGTGGTAAACAATTCTGAAATTGGTCAGAGGTGGGGAATCATCTCCCATACAGCCAGCAGCCCCGCCCGCCCTCGCCAGGAGCATCCTCATTGCAAAGCTGGGAGACCGTGCCGAGGCCTCTGTGAGTAAACGTGAGCTGAGCCAAAGGCCAGCTGCTGCTGAACTGTTCCCACCCTTCCCAGGTGAAACACCTGAATATGTACAAGGGCTTGAAAGCCTAGAGGAAGGGCCGTGGAGCCACACCAGCGACAGCACGCAGGCCAACTTGGTGCCTGCAGGTCAGCCAGGATGGTACTGGCCACGGGCGCTCTTCTGGAAGCTTTCTATTGCCCTGCCTGAGATACCCCTCCTGTCCCGGCCCCCACTCCTTTTTTTCCTTCCTCACCTCAGCCCGGAGAGATATTCCAGTGGAAGTTATGGGTGACACATCCTCTTCTTTACAGGTGGCAGCCTGGCAACTCCTGCCGAAAGTCCAGCAGAGCCCCACTCACACCGGGCCACCCACAAAGCCGTGGACCCTCACACCCTCCCACCAGCACAGCCCCGAGACTGCTGACGGGGCAGAGAATATGGAGTAAGGCACAGCTGCAGGGGCTATTGCTGCCTGGAGTGCTGTTTATATTGACCTCAACCCAGGCACACCTGGGGAGGGCTTGCCGGCAGGGTCAGGCTGCCCAGGTCAGCTAATCCTCAGCCCTCAGGGAATCACATTGCAGAAAATGGACCTCGCTAAGACAGAATATTCGCCAAGGAGAAAAAGGACACAATGCCATTTGCAGCACCGTAGATGAGTCTCGAGGTAATCACGTGACTTGGAGTAAGTCAGAAAGTGAAAGACACATATCATATCATATCACTTATAGGTGTTACCTATAAATTGATACCAGGGCAGATATTTCCACGGAGAAGGGCAATCACAGATTCATTAAACAAACTTATGGTTCACCAAAGGAAAGGTGTGAGGATTGAATTCATTACGATATTGGGGTTAACAGACAGATACAAACACAGTAGACGTATATAATCACCAAAGACCTACGGAGTACCAAGAGAAGACTACTCAACATTCTGTCATAACGTACATGGGAAAAGGATCCCAGGAAGAACAGACATATATATATGTGTAAAAGAACCACCTCTTGCACACCTACAACAAGCTAAACGTTGTACTCAAACTTGCTGTAATAAAAAATAAAAAATTAAATTAAAAACACGAACAAGAAGTAGTGAGACAAACTTGAGGGGCTTTCTCCTGGCACATTCCGTTCTACATTCCAATCTCGAACACGACCTTCCATTGAGGCTCTGCTGCCCTAGTAACCAGATTTGGTAAGGGAGAACTGCTGCCACCTTGTGGCCGTTTCACACAACTGCAGGTTTAATGCCAGCGCTAATGGTCAGTGGATATTCCAAATCATTACAGGCCTGTAAATGACACCTGCCCTGAAAACAAATCCTGGGGTCATATATCGACCAAAAAATTCAAAAGACGTCCATATTTCAAAACGACAGTTTCAAGAGGCATATTTCACGCACATTAGTGTTCTGCTTCTTTTGCTTTCTTTCTTTCTTTGTTAAAAAAAACGGGAATGGAAAAAGGCAACCCTCAGAATGGGCGAAAACGTTCACAAACGAATCAATGGACAAAGGTTTAATCTCCAATATATATAAACAGCGCATGCAGCTTAATATTAATAAAACAAACAACCCAATACAAAAATGGGCAGAAGATCTAAAGAGACGTTTCTTCAAAGAAGACACAGAGATGGCCAAGACGCACATGAAAAGCTGCTCAACATCACTAATTATTAGAGAAATGCAAATCAAAACTACAATGAGGTAAGACCTCACACCTGTTAGAATCGGCATCATCAGATAATCTACAAACAACAAATTCTGGGGAGGGTGTGGACAAAAGGAACCCTCTTCCGCTATTGGTGGGAATGTAAATTGATACAGTCACTATGGAGAACAGTATGGAGGTTCCTTTAAAAAACTAAAAAGAGAATTACCATAGGATCCAGCAATCCCACTTCTGGGCATATACCCAGAGAAAACCATAAATCACAGAGACACATTCACCACAATGTTCATTGCAGCACTATTTACAATAGCCAGGTTATGGAAGCAACCTAAATGCCCACAGACAGACGAATGGATAAAGATGTGGTACATATATAAAATGGAATATTACTCAGCCATAAAAAGGAATGAAACTGGGTCATTTGTAGAGAAGTTGATGGATCTAGAGACTGTCATACAGAGTGAAGTAAGCCAGAAAGAGATAAACAAATATTGTATATTAATGCCTATATGTGGAACCTAGAAAAATGGTAGAGATGAACTGGTTTGCAGGGCAGAAATAGAGACACAGAGGTAGAGAACAAACGTATGGACACAAAGTGGGGGAAGCCATGGGGTGGTGGTGGTGGGATGACTTGGGAGATTAGGATTGACCTGTATACATGTCTATGCATAAAATAGATAACTAATAATAACCTACTGTATAAAAAATAACTAAAATTAAATTTCAAAATTTTAAAAAATAAAATGTAAAAATAAAACAGAAAAAAAGTTCTTCCATTCACACTGATGTATTTATACGAATGAATTATTTCCATGCTTATATCTATAAATACATAAATGAGGAATAAAATCTAACTTGAACCAAAAAAGAAAAAAAAAACTGAACCTAACAGTTATACAGAGGAAAACACTACCAAGGCACTTGCTCCAGTGGTAAACAATTCTGAAATTGGTCAGAGGTGGGGAATCATCTCCCATACAGCCAGCAGCCCCGCCCGCCCACGCAAGGAGCATCCTCATTGCAAAGCTGGGAGACCGTGCCGAGGCCTCTGTGAGTAAACGTGAGCTGAGCCCCAGGCCAGATGCTGCTGAACTGTTCCCACCCTTCCCAGGTGAAACACCTGAATATGTACAAGGGCTTGAAAGCCTAGAGGAAGGGCCGTGGAGCCACACCAGCGACAGCACGCAGGCCAACTTGGTGCCTGCAGGTCAGCCAGGATGGTACTGGCCACGGGCGCTCTTCTGGAAGCTTTCTATTGCCCTGCCTGAGATACCCCTCCTGTCCCGGCCCCCACTCCTTTTTTTCCTTCCTCACCTCAGCCCGGAGAGATATTCCAGTGGAAGTTATGGGTGACACATCCTCTTCTTTACAGGTGGCAGCCTGGCAACTCCTGCCGAAAGTCCAGCAGAGCCCCACTCACACCGGGCCACCCACAAAGCCGTGGACCCTCACACCCTCCAACCAGCACAGCCCCGAGACTGCTGACGGGGCAGAGAATATGGAGTAAGGCACAGCTGCAGGGGCTATTGATGCCTGGTGTGCTGTTTATATTGACCTCAACCCAGGCACACCTGGGGAGGGCTTGCCGGCAGGGTCAGGCTGCCCAGGTCAGCTAATCCTCAGCCCTCAGGGAATCACATTGCAGAAAATGGACCTCGCTAAGACAGAATATTCGCCAAGGAGAAAAAGGACACAATGCCATTTGCAGCACCGTAGATGAGTCTCGAGGTAATCACGTGACTTGGAGTAAGTCAGAAGGTGAAAGACACATATCATATCATATCACTTATAGGTGTTACCTATAAATTGCTACCAGGGCAGATATTTCCACGGAGAAGGGCAATCACAGATTCATTAAACAAACTTATGGTTCACCAAAGGAAAGGTGTGAGGATTGAATTCATTACGATATTGGGGTTAACAGACAGATACAAACACAGTAGACGTATATAATCACCAAAGACCTACGGAGTACCAAGAGAAGACTACTCAACATTCTGTCATAACGTACATGGGAAAAGGATCCCAGGAAGAACAGACATATGTATATGTGAAAAAGAACCACCTCTTGCACACCTACAACAAGCTAAACGTTGTACTCAAACTTGCTGTAATAAAAAATAAAAAATTAAATTAAAAACACGAACAAGAAGTAGTGAGACAAACTTGAGGGGCTTTCTCCTGGCACATTCCGTTCTACATTCCAATCTCGAACACGACTTCCATTCAGGCTCTGCTGCCCTAGTAACCAGATTTGGTAAGGGAGAACTGCTGCCACCTTGTGGCCGTTTCACACAACTGCAGGTTTAATGCCAGCGCTAATGGTCAGTGGATATTCCAAATCATTACAGGCCTGTAAATGACACCTGCCCTGAAAACAAATCCTGGGGTCATATATCGACCAAAAAATACAAAAGACGTCCATATTTCAAAACGACAGTTTCAAGAGGCATATTTCACGCACATTAGTGTTCTGCTTCTTTTGCTTTCTTTCTTTCTTTGTTAAAAAAAAGGGAATGGAAAAAGGCAACCCTCAGAATGGGCGAAAACGTTCACAAACGAATCAATGGACAAAGGTTTAATCTCCAATATATATAAACAGCGCATGCAGCTTAATATTAATAAAACAAACAACCCAATACAAAAATGGGCAGAAGATCTAAAGAGACGTTTCTTCAAAGAAGACACAGAGATGGCCAAGACGCACATGAAAAGCTGCTCAACATCACTAATTATTAGAGAAATGCAAATCAAAACTACAATGAGGTAAGACCTCACACCTGTTAGAATCGGCATCATCAGATAATCTACAAACAACAAATTCTGGGGAGGGTGTGGACAAAAGGAACCCTCTTCCGCTATTGGTGGGAATGTAAATTGATACAGTCACTATGGAGAACTGTATGGAGGTTCCTTTAAAAAACTAAAAAGAGAATTACCATAGGATCCAGCAATCCCACTTCTGGGCATATACCCAGAGAAAACCATAAATCACAGAGACACATTCACCACAATGTTCATTGCAGCACTATTTACAATAGCCAGGTTATGGAAGCAACATAAATGCCCACAGACAGACGAATGGATAAAGATGTGGTACATATATAAAATGGAATATTACTCAGCCATAAAAAGGAATGAAACTGGGTCATTTGTAGAGAAGTTGATGGATCTAGAGACTGTCATACAGAGTGAAGTAAGCCAGAAAGAGAAAAACAAATATTGTATATTAATGCCTATATGTGGAACCTAGAAAAATGGTAGAGATGAACTGGTTTGCAGGGCAGAAATAGAGACACAGAGGTAGAGAACAAACGTATGGACACAAAGTGGGGGAAGACATGGGGTGGTGGTGCTGGGATGACTTGGGAGATTAGGATTGACCTGTATACATGTCTATGCATAAAATAGATAACTAATAATAACCTACTGTATAAAAAATAACTAAAATTAAATTTCAAAATTTTAAAAAATAAAATGTAAAAATAAAACAGAAAAAAAGTTCTTCCATTCACACTGATGTATTTATACGAATGAATTATTTCCATGCTTATATCTATAAATACATAAATGAGGAATAAAATCTAACTTGAACCAAAAAAGAAAAAAAAAAACTGAACCTAACAGTTATACAGAGGAAAACACTACCAAGGCACTTGCTCCAGTGGTAAACAATTCTGAAATTGGTCAGAGGTGGGGAATCATCTCCCATACAGCCAGCAGCCCCGCCCGCCCACGCAAGGAGCATCCTCATTGCAAAGCTGGGAGACCGTGCCGAGGCCTCTGTGAGTAAACGTGAGCTGAGCCCCAGGCCAGATGCTGCTGAACTGTTCCCACCCTTCCCAGGTGAAACACCTGAATATGTACAAGGGCTTGAAAGCCTAGAGGAAGGGCCGTGGAGCCACACCAGCGACAGCACGCAGGCCAACTTGGTGCCTGCAGGTCAGCCAGGATGGTACTGGCCACGGGCGCTCTTCTGGAAGCTTTCTATTGCCCTGCCTGAGATACCCCTCCTGTCCCGGCCCCCACTCCTTTTTTTCCTTCCTCACCTCAGCCCGGAGAGATATTCCAGTGGAAGTTATGGGTGACACATCCTCTTCTTTACAGGTGGCAGCCTGGCAACTCCTGCCGAAAGTCCAGCAGAGCCCCACTCACACCGGGCCACCCACAAAGCCGTGGACCCTCACACCCTCCCACCAGCACAGCCCCGAGACTGCTGACAGGGCAGAGAATATGGAATAAGGCACAGCTGCAGGGGCTATTGCTGCCTGGAGTGCTGTTTATATTGACCTCAACCCAGGCACACCTGGGGAGGGCTTGCCGGCAGGGTCAGGCTGCCCAGGTCAGCTAATCCTCAGCCCTCAGGGAATCACATTGCAGAAAATGGACCTCGCTAAGACAGAATATTTGCCAAGGAGAAAAAGGACACAATGCCATTTGCAGCACCGTAGATGAGTCTCGAGGTAATCACGTGACTTGGAGTAAGTCAGAAAGTGAAAGACACATATCATATCATATCACTTATAGGTGTTACCTATAAATTGATACCAGGGCAGATATTTCCACGGAGAAGGGCAATCACAGATTCATTAAACAAACTTATGGTTCACTAAAGGAAAGTTGTGAGGATTGAATTCATTACGATATTGGGGTTAACAGACAGATACAAACACAGAAGACGTATATAATCACCAATGACCTACGGAGTACCAAGAGAAGACTACTCAACATTCTGTCATAACGTACATGGGAAAAGGATCCCAGGAAGAACAGACATATGTATATGTGTAAAAGAACCACCTCTTGCACACCTACAACAAGCTAAACGTTGTACTCAAACTTGCTGTAATAAAAAATAAAAAATTAAATTAAAAACACGAACAAGAAGTAGTGAGACAAACTTGAGGGTCTTTCTCCTGGCACATTCCGTTCTACATTCCAATCTCGAACACGACTTCCATTGAGGCTCTGCTGCCCTAGTAACCAGATTTGGTAAGGGAGAACTGCTGCCACCTTGTGGCCGTTTCACACAACTGCAGGTTTAATGCCAGCGCTAATGGTCAGTGGATATTCCAAATCATTACAGGCCTGTAAATGACACCTGCCCTGAAAACAAATCCTGGGGTCATATATCGACCAAAAAATTCAAAAGACGTCCATATTTCAAAACGACAGTTTCAAGAGGCATATTTCACGCACATTAGTGTTCTGCTTCTTTTGCTTTCTTTCTTTCTTTGTTAAAAAAAACGGGAATGGAAAAAGGCAACCCTCAGAATGGGCGAAAACGTTCACAAACGAATCAATGGACAAAGGTTCAATCTCCAATATATATAAACAGCGCATGCAGCTTAATATTAATAAAACAAACAACCCAATACAAAAATGGGCAGAAGATCTAAAGAGACGTTTCTTCAAAGAAGACACAGAGATGGCCAAGACGCACATGAAAAGCTGCTCAACATCACTAATTATTAGAGAAATGCAAATCAAAACTACAATGAGGTAAGACCTCACACCTGTTAGAATCGGCATCATCAGATAATCTAGAAACAACAAATTCTGGGGAGGGTGTGGACAAAAGGAACCCTCTTCCGCTATTGGTGGGAATGTAAATTGATACAGTCACTATGGAGAACAGTATGGAGGTTCCTTTAAAAAACTAAAAAGAGAATTACCATAGGATCCAGCAATCCCACTTCTGGGCATATACCCAGAGAAAACCATAAATCACAGAGACACATTCACCACAATGTTCATTGCAGCACTATTTACAATAGCCAGGTTATGGAAGCAACATAAATGCCCACAGACAGACGAATGGATAAAGATGTGGTACATATATAAAATGGAATATTACTCAGCCATAAAAAGGAATGAAACTGGGTCATTTGTAGAGAAGTTGATGGATCTAGAGACTGTCATACAGAGTGAAGTAAGCCAGAAAGAGAAAAACAAATATTGTATATTAATGCCTATATGTGGAACCTAGAAAAATGGTAGAGATGAACTGGTTTGCAGGGCAGAAATAGAGACACAGAGGTAGAGAACAAACGTATGGACACAAAGTGGGGGAAGCCATGGGGTGGTGGTGGTGGGATGACTTGGGAGATTAGGATTGACCTGTATACATGTCTATGCATAAAATAGATAACTAATAATAACATATTGTATAAAAAATAAATAAAATTAAATTTCAAAATTTTAAAAAATAAAATGTAAAAATAAAACAGAAAAAATGTTCTTCCATTCACACTGATGTATTTATACGAATGAATTATTTCCATGCTTATATCTATAAATACATAAATGAGGAATAAAATCTAACTTGAACCAAAAAAGAAAAAAAAAAAAACTGAACCTAACAGTTATACAGAGGAAAACACTACCAAGGCACTTGCTCCAGTGGTAAACAATTCTGAAATTGGTCAGAGGTGGGGAATCATCTCCCATACAGCCAGCAGCCCCGCCCGCCCTCGCCAGGAGCATCCTCATTGCAAAGCTGGGAGACCGTGCCGAGGCCTCTGTGAGTAAACGTGAGCTGAGCCCCAGGCCAGATGCTGCTGAACTGTTCCCACCCTTCCCAGGTGAAACACCTGAATATGTACAAGGGCTTGAAAGCCTAGAGGAAGGGCCGTGGAGCCACACCAGCGACAGCACGCAGGCCAACTTGGTGCCTGCAGGTCAGCCAGGATGTTACTGGACACGGGCGCTCTTCTGGAAGCTTTCTATTGCCCTGCCTGAGATACCCCTCCTGTCCTGGCCCCCACTCCTTTTTTTCCTTCCTCACCTCAGCCCGGAGAGATATTCCAGTGGAAGTTATGGGTGACACATCCTCTTCTTTACAGGTGGCAGCCTGGCAACTCCTGCCGAAAGTCCAGCAGAGCCCCACTCACACCGGGCCACCCACAAAGCCGTGGACCCTCACACCCTCCCACCAGCACAGCCCCGAGACTGCTGACGGGGCAGAGGATATGGAGTAAGGCACAGCTGCAGGGGCTATTGCTGCCTGGAGTGCTGTTTATATTGACCTCAACCCAGGCACACCTGGGGAGGGCTTGCCGGCAGGGTCAGGCTGCCCAGGTCAGCTAATCCTCAGCCCTCAGGGAATCACATTGCAGAAAATGGACCTCGCTAAGACAGAATGTTCGCCAAGGAGAAAAAGGACACAATGCCATTTGCAGCACCGTAGATGAGTCTCGAGGTAATCACGTGACTTGGAGTAAGTCAGAAAGTGAAAGACACATATCATATCATATCACTTATAGGTGTTACCTATAAATTGATACCAGGGCAGATATTTCCACGGAGAAGGGCAATCACAGATTCATTAAACAAACTTATGGTTCACCAAAGGAAAGGTGTGAGGATTGAATTCATTACGATATTGGGGTTAACAGACAGATACAAACACAGTAGACGTATATAATCACCAAAGACCTACGGAGTACCAAGAGAAGACTACTCAACATTCTGTCATAACGTACATGGGAAAAGGATCCCAGGAAGAACAGACATATGTATATGTGTAAAAGAACCACCTCTTGCACACCTACAACAAGCTAAACGTTGTACTCAAACTTGCTGTAATAAAAAATAAAAAATTAAATTAAAAACACGAACAAGAAGTAGTGAGACAAACTTGAGGGGCTTTCTCCTGGCACATTCCGTTCTACATTCCAATCTCGAACACGACTTCCATTGAGGCTCTGCTGCCCTAGTAACCAGATTTGGTAAGGGAGAACTGCTGCCACCTTGTGGCCGTTTCACACAACTGCAGGTTTAATGCCAGCGCTAATGGTCAGTGGATATTCCAAATCATTACAGGCCTGTAAAGGACACCTGCCCTGAAAACAAATCCTGGGGTCATATATCGACCAAAAAATTCAAAAGACGTCCATATTTCAAAACGACAGTTTCAAGAGGCATATTTCACGCACATTAGTGTTCTGCTTCTTTTGCTTTCTTTCTTTCTTTGTTAAAAAAAACGGGAATGGAAAAAGTCAACCCTCAGAATGGGCGAAAACGTTCACAAACGAATCAATGGACAAAGGTTTAATCTCCAATATATATAAACAGCGCATGCAGCTTAATATTAATAAAACAAACAACCCAATACAAAAATGGGCAGAAGATCTAAAGAGACGTTTCTTCAAAGAAGACACAGAGATGGCCAAGACGCACGTGAAAAGCTGCTCAACATCACTAATTATTAGAGAAATGCAAATCAAAACTACAATGAGGTAAGACCTCACACCTGTTAGAATCGGCATCATCAGATAATCTACAAACAACAAATTCTGGGGAGGGTGTGGACAAAAGGAACCCTCTTCCGCTATTGGTGGGAATGTAAATTGATACAGTCACTATGGAGAACAGTATGGAGGTTCCTTTAAAAAACTAAAAAGAGAATTACCATAGGATCCAGCAATCCCACTTCTGGGCATATACCCAGAGAAAACCATAAATCACAGAGACACATTCACCACAATGTTCATTGCAGCACTATTTACAATAGCCAGGTTATGGAAGCAACATAAATGCCCACAGACAGACGAATGGATAAAGATGTGGTACATATATAAAATGGAATATTACTCAGCCATAAAAAGGAATGAAACTGGGTCATTTGTAGAGAAGTTGATGGATCTAGAGACTGTCATACAGAGTGAAGTAAGCCAGAAAGAGAAAAACAAATATTGTATATTAATGCCTATATGTGGAACCTAGAAAAATGGTAGAGATGAACTGGTTTGCAGGGCAGAAATAGAGACACAGAGGTAGAGAACAAACGTATGGACACAAAGTGGGGGAAGCCATGGCGTGGTGGTGGTGGGATGACTTGGGAGATTAGGATTGACCTGTATACATGTCTATGCATAAAATAGATAACTAATAATAACATATTGTATAAAAAATAAATAAAATTAAATTTCAAAATTTTAAAAAATAAAATGTAAAAATAAAACAGAAAAAATGTTCTTCCATTCACACTGATGTATTTATACGAATGAATTATTTCCATGCTTATATCTATAAATACATAAATGAGGAATAAAATCTAACTTGAACCAAAAAAGAAAAAAAAAAAAACTGAACCTAACAGTTATACAGAGGAAAACACTACCAAGGCACTTGCTCCAGTGGTAAACAATTCTGAAATTGGTCAGAGGTGGGGAATCATCTCCCATACAGCCAGCAGCCCCGCCCGCCCTCGCCAGGAGCATCCTCATTGCAAAGCTGGGAGACCGTGCCGAGGCCTCTGTGAGTAAACGTGAGCTGAGCCCCAGGCCAGATGCTGCTGAACTGTTCCCACCCTTCCCAGGTGAAACACCTGAATATGTACAAGGGCTTGAAAGCCTAGAGGAAGGGCCGTGGAGCCACACCAGCGACAGCACGCAGGCCAACTTGGTGCCTGCAGGTCAGCCAGGATGGTACTGGACACGGGCGCTCTTCTGGAAGCTTTCTATTGCCCTGCCTGAGATACCCCTCCTGTCCTGGCCCCCACTCCTTTTTTTCCTTCCTCACCTCAGCCCGGAGAGATATTCCAGTGGAAGTTATGGGTGACACATCCTCTTCTTTACAGGTGGCAGCCTGGCAACTCCTGCCGAAAGTCCAGCAGAGCCCCACTCACACCGGGCCACCCACAAAGCCGTGGACCCTCACACCCTCCCACCAGCACAGCCCCGAGACTGCTGACGGGGCAGAGGATATGGAGTAAGGCACAGCTGCAGGGGCTATTGCTGCCTGGAGTGCTGTTTATATTGACCTCAACCCAGGCACACCTGGGGAGGGCTTGCCGGCAGGGTCAGGCTGCCCAGGTCAGCTAATCCTCAGCCCTCAGGGAATCACATTGCAGAAAATGGACCTCGCTAAGACAGAATGTTCGCCAAGGAGAAAAAGGACACAATGCCATTTGCAGCACCGTAGATGAGTCTCGAGGTAATCACGTGACTTGGAGTAAGTCAGAAAGTGAAAGACACATATCATATCATATCACTTATAGGTGTTACCTATAAATTGATACCAGGGCAGATATTTCCACGGAGAAGGGCAATCACAGATTCATTAAACAAACTTATGGTTCACCAAAGGAAAGGTGTGAGGATTGAATTCATTACGATATTGGGGTTAACAGACAGATACAAACACAGTAGACGTATATAATCACCAAAGACCTACGGAGTACCAAGAGAAGACTACTCAACATTCTGTCATAACGTACATGGGAAAAGGATCCCAGGAAGAACAGACATATGTATATGTGTAAAAGAACCACCTCTTGCACACCTACAACAAGCTAAACGTTGTACTCAAACTTGCTGTAATAAAAAATAAAAAATTAAATTAAAAACACGAACAAGAAGTAGTGAGACAAACTTGAGGGGCTTTCTCCTGGCACATTCCGTTCTACATTCCAATCTCGAACACGACTTCCATTGAGGCTCTGCTGCCCTAGTAACCAGATTTGGTAAGGGAGAACTGCTGCCACCTTGTGGCCGTTTCACACAACTGCAGGTTTAATGCCAGCGCTAATGGTCAGTGGATATTCCAAATCATTACAGGCCTGTAAAGGACACCTGCCCTGAAAACAAATCCTGGGGTCATATATCGACCAAAAAATTCAAAAGACGTCCATATTTCAAAACGACAGTTTCAAGAGGCATATTTCACGCACATTAGTGTTCTGCTTCTTTTGCTTTCTTTCTTTCTTTGTTAAAAAAAACGGGAATGGATAAAGGCAACCCTCAGAATGGGCGAAAACGTTCACAAACGAATCAATGGACAAAGGTTTAATCTCCAATATATATAAACAGCGCATGCAGCTTAATATTAATAAAACAAACAACCCAATACAAAAATGGGCAGAAGATCTAAAGAGACGTTTCTTCAAAGAAGACACAGAGATGGCCAAGACGCACATGAAAAGCTGCTCAACATCACTAATTATTAGAGAAATGCAAATCAAAACTACAATGAGGTAAGACCTCACACCTGTTAGAATCGGCATCATCAGATAATCTACAAACAACAAATTCTGGGGAGGGTGTGGACAAAAGGAACCCTCTTCCGCTATTGGTGGGAATGTAAATTGATACAGTCACTATGGAGAACAGTGTGGAGGTTCCTTTAAAAAACTAAAAAGAGAATTACCATAGGATCCAGCAATCCCACTTCTGGGCATATACCCAGAGAAAACCATAAATCACAGAGACACATTCACCACAATGTTCATTGCAGCACTATTTACAATAGCCAGGTTATGGAAACAACATAAATGCCCACAGACAGACGAATGGATAAAGATGTGGTACATATATAAAATAGCATATTACTCAGCCATAAAAAGGAATGAAACTGGGTCATTTGTAGAGAAGTTGATGGATCTAGAGACTGTCATTAGGAGTGAAGTAAGCCAGAAAGAGAAAAACAAATATTGTATATTAATGCCTATATGTGGAACCTAGAAAAATGGTAGAGATGAACTGGTTTGCAGGGCAGAAATAGAGACACAGAGGTAGAGAACAAACGTATGGACACAAAGTGGGGGAAGCCATGTGGTGGTGGTGGTGGGATGACCTGGGAGATTAGGATTGACCTGTATACATGTCTATGCATAAAATAGATAACTAATAATAACCTACTGTATAAAAAAATAACTAAAATTAAATTTCAAAATTTTAAAAAATAAAATGTAAAAATAAAACAGAAAAAAAGTTCTTCCATTCACACTGATGTATTTATACGAATGAATTATTTCCATGCTTATATCTATAAATACATAAATGAGGAATAAAATCTAACTTGAAACAAAAAAGAAAAAAAAAACTGAACCTAACAGTTATACAGAGGAAAACACTACCAAGGCACTTGCTCCAGTGGTAAACAATTCTGAAATTGGTCAGAGGTGGGGAATCATCTCCCATACAGCCAGCAGCCCCGCCCGCCCACGCAAGGAGCATCCTCATTGCAAAGCTGGGAGACCGTGCCGAGGCCTCTGTGAGTAAACGTGAGCTGAGCCCCAGGCCAGATGCTGCTGAACTGTTCCCACCCTTCCCAGGTGAAACACCTGAATATGTACAAGGGCTTGAAAGCCTAGAGGAAGGGCCGTGGAGCCACACCAGCGACAGCACGGAGGCCAACTTGGTGCCTGCAGGTCAGCCAGGATGGTACTGGCCACGGGCGCTCTTCTGGAAGCTTTCTATTGCCCTGCCTGAGATACCCCTCCTGTCCCGGCCCCCACTCCTTTTTTTCCTTCCTCACCTCAGCCCGGAGAGATATTCCAGTGGAAGTTATGGGTGACACATCCTCTTCTTTACAGGTGGCAGCCAGGCAACTCCTGCCGAAAGTCCAGCAGAGCCCCACTCACACCGGGCCACCCACAAAGCCGTGGACCCTCACACCCTCCCACCAGCACAGCCCCGAGACTGCTGACGGGGCAGAGGATATGGAGTCAGGCACAGCTGCAGGGACTATTGCTGCCTGGAGTGCTGTTTATATTGACCTCAACCCAGGCACACCTGGGGAGGGCTTGCCGGCAGGGTCAGGCTGCCCAGGTCAGCTAATCCTCAGCCCTCAGGGAATCACATTGCAGAATATGGACCTCGCTAAGACAGAATATTCGCCAAGGAGAAAAAGGACACAATGCCATTTGCAGCACCGTAGATGAGTCTCGAGGTAATCACGTGACTTGGAGTAAGTCAGAAAGTGAAAGACACATATCATATCATATCACTTATAGGTGTTACCTATAAATTGATACCAGGGCAGATATTTCCACGGAGAAGGGCAATCACAGATTCATTAAACAAACTTATGGTTCACCAAAGGAAAGGTGTGAGGATTGAATTCATTACGATATTGGGGTTAACAGACAGATACAAACGCAGTAGACGTATATAATCACCAAAGACCTACGGAGTACCAAGAGAAGACTACTCAACATTCTGTCATAACGTACATGGGAAAAGGATCCCAGGAAGAACAGACATATGTATATGTGTAAAAGAACCACCTCTTGCACACCTACAACAAGCTAAACGTTGTACTCAAACTTGCTGTAATAAAAAATAAAAAATTAAATTAAAAACACGAACAAGAAGTAGTGAGAAAACTTGAGGGGCTTTCTCCTGGCACATTCCGTTCTACATTCCAATCTCGAACATGACTTCCATTGAGGCTCTGCTGCCCTAGTAACCAGATTTGGTAAGGGAGAACTGCTGCCACCTTGTGGCCGTTTCACACAACTGCAGGTTTAATGCCAGCGCTAATGGTCAGTGGATATTCCAAATCATTACAGGCCTGTAAATGACACCTGCCCTGAAAACAAATCCTGGGGTCATATATCGACCAAAAAATTCAAAAGACGTCCATATTTCAAAACGACAGTTTCAAGAGGCATATTTCACGCACATTAGTGTTCTGCTTCTTTTGCTTTCTTTCTTTCTTTGTTAAAAAAAACGGGAATGGAAAAAGGCAACCCTCAGAATGGGCGAAAACGTTCACAAACGAATCAATGGACAAAGGTTTAATCTCCAATATATATAAACAGCTCATGCAGCTTAATATTAATAAAACAAACAACCCAATACAAAAATGGGCAGAAGATCTAAAGAGACGTTTCTTCAAAGAAGACACAGAGATGGCCAAGACGCACATGAAAAGCTGCTCAACATCACTAATTATTAGAGAAATGCAAATCAAAACTACAATGAGGTAAGACCTCACACCTGTGAGAATCGGCCTCATCAGATAATCTAGAAACAACAAATTCTGGGGAGGTTGTGGACAAAAGGAACCCTCTTCCGCTATTGGTGGGAATGTAAATTGATACAGTCACTATGGAGAACAGTATGGAGGTTCCTTTAAAAAACTAAAAAGAGAATTACCATAGGATCCAGCAATCCCACTTCTGGGCATATACCCAGAGAAAACCATAAATCACAGAGACACATTCACCACAATGTTCATTGCAGCACTATTTACAATAGCCAGGTTATGGAAGCAACATAAATGCCCACAGACAGACGAATGGATAAAGATGTGGTACATATATAAAATGGAATATTACTCAGCCATAAAAAGGAATGAAACTGGGTCATTTGTAGAGAAGTTGATGGATCTAGAGACTGTCATACAGAGTGAAGTAAGCCAGAAAGAGAAAAACAAATATTGTATATTAATGCCTATATGTGGAACCTAGAAAAATGGTAGAGATGAACTGGTTTGCAGGGCAGAAATAGAGACACAGAGGTAGAGAACAAACGTATGGACACAAAGTGGGGGAAGCCATGGGGTGGTGGTGGTGGGATGACTTGGGAGATTAGGATTGACCTGTATACATGTCTATGCATAAAATAGATAACTAATAATAACCTACTGTATAAAAAATTAACTAAAATTAAATTTCAAAATTTTAAAAAATAAAATGTAAAAATAAAACAGAAAAAAAGTTCTTCCATTCACACTGATGTATTTATACGAATGAATTATTTCCATGCTTATATCTATAAATACATAAATGAGGAATAAAATCTAACTTGAACCAAAAAAGAAAAAAAAAACTGAACCTAACAGTTATACAGAGGAAAACACTACCAAGGCACTTGTGCCAGTGGTAAACAATTCTGAAATTGGTCAGAGGTGGGGAATCATCTCCCATACAGCCAGCAGCCCCGCCCGCCCTCGCCAGGAGCATCCTCATTGCAAAGCTGGGAGACCGTGCCGAGGCCTCTGTGAGTAAACGTGAGCTGAGCCCCAGGCCAGCTGCTGCTGAACTGTTCCCACCCTTCCCAGGTGAAACACCTGAATATGTACAAGGGCTTGAAAGCCTAGAGGAAGGGCCGTGGAGCCACACCAGCGACAGCACGCAGGCCAACTTGGTGCCTGCAGGTCAGCCAGGATGGTACTGGCCACGGGCGCTCTTCTGGAAGCTTTCTATTGCCCTGCCTGAGATACCCCTCCTGTCCCGGCCCCCACTCCTTTTTTTCCTTCCTCACCTCAGCCCGGAGAGATATTCCAGTGGAAGTTATGGGTGACACATCCTCTTCTTTACAGGTGGCAGCCTGGCAACTCCTGCCGAAAGTCCAGCAGAGCCCCACTCACACCGGACCACCCACAAAGCCGTGGACCCTCACACCCTCCCACCAGCACAGCCCCGAGACTGCTGACGGGGCAGAGAATATGGAGTAAGGCACAGCTGCAGGGGCTATTGATGCCTGGAGTGCTGTTTATATTGACCTCAACCCAGGCACACCTGGGGAGGGCTTGCCGGCAGGGTGAGGCTGCCCAGGTCAGCTAATCCTCAGCCCTCAGGGAATCACATTGCAGAAAATGGACCTCGCTAAGACAGAATATTCGCCAAGGAGAAAAAGGACACAATGCCATTTGTAGCACCGTAGATGAGTCTCGAGGTAATCACGTGACTTGGAGTAAGTCAGAAAGTGAAAGACACATATCATATCATATCACTTATAGGTGTTACCTATAAATTGATACCAGGGCAGATATTTCCACGGAGAAGGTCAATCACAGATTCATTAAACAAACTTATGGTTCACCAAAGGAAAGGTGTGAGGATTGAATTCATTACGATATTGGGGTTAACAGACAGATACAAACACAGTAGACGTATATAATCACCAAAGACCTACGGAGTACCAAGAGAAGACTACTCAACATTCTGTCATAACGTACATGGGAAAAGGATCCCAGGAAGAACAGACATATGTATATGTGTAAAAGAACCACCTCTCGCACACCTACAACAAGCTAAACGTTGTACTCAAACTTGCTGTAATAAAAAATAAAAAATTAAATTAAAAACACGAACAAGAAGTAGTGAGACAAACTTGAGGGGCTTTCTCCTGGCACATTCCGTTCTACATTCCAATTTCGAACACGACTTCCATTGAGGCTCTGCTGCCCTAGTAACCAGATTTGGTAAGGGAGAACTGCTGCCACCTTGTGGCCGTTTCACACAACTGCAGGTTTAATGCCAGCGCTAATGGTCAGTGGATATTCCAAATCATTACAGGCCTGTAAATGACACCTGCCCTGAAAACAAATCCTGGGGTCATATATCGACCAAAAAATTCAAAAGACGTCCATATTTCAAAACGACAGTTTCAAGAGGCATATTTCACGCACATTAGTGTTCTGCTTCTTTTGCTTTCTTTCTTTCTTTGTTAAAAAAAACGGGAATGGAAAAAGGCAACCCTCAGAATGGGCGAAAACGTTCACAAACGAATCAATGGACAAAGGTTTAATCTCCAATATATATAAACAGCGCATGCAGCTTAATATTAATAAAACAAACAACCCAATACAAAAATGGGCAGAAGATCTAAAGAGACGTTTCTTCAAAGAAGACACAGAGATGGCCAAGACGCACATGAAAAGCTGCTCAACATCACTAATTATTAGAGAAATGCAAATCAAAACTACAATGAGGTAAGACCTCACACCTGTTAGAATCGGCATCATCAGATAATCTACAAACAACAAATTCTGGGGAGGGTGTGGACAAAAGGAACCCTCTTCCGCTATTGGTGGGAATGTAAATTGATACAGTCACTATGGAGAACAGTATGGAGGTTCCTTTAAAAAACTAAAAAGAGAATTACCATAGGATCCAGCAATCCCACTTCTGGGCATATACCCAGAGAAAACCATAAATCACAGAGACACATTCACCACAATGTTCATTGCAGCACTATTTACAATAGCCAGGTTATGGAAGCAACCTAAATGGCCACAGACAGACGAATGGATAAAGATGTGGTACATATATAAAATGGAATATTACTCAGCCATAAAAAGGAATGAAACTGGGTCATTTGTAGAGAAGTTGATGGATCTAGAGACTGTCATACAGAGTGAAGTAAGTCAGAAAGAGAAAAACAAATATTGTATATTAATGCCTATATGTGGAACCTAGAAAAATGGTAGAGATGAACTTGTGCCTGCAGGTCAGCCAGGATGGTACTGGCCACGGGCGCTCTTCTGGAAGCTTTCTATTGCCCTGCCTGAGATACCCCTCCTGTCCCGGCCCCCACTCCTTTTTTTCCTTCCTCACCTCAGCCCGGAGAGATATTCCAGTGGAAGTTATGGGTGACACATCCTCTTCTTTACAGGTGGCAGCCTGGCAACTCCTGCCGAAAGTCCAGCAGAGCCCCACTCACACCGGGCCACCCACAAAGCCGTGGACCCTCACACCCTCCCACCAGCACAGCCCCGAGACTGCTGACGGGGCAGAGGATATGGAGTCAGGCACAGCTGCAGGGACTATTGCTGCCTGGAGTGCTGTTTATATTGACCTCAACCCAGGCACACCTGGGGAGGGCTTGCCGGCAGGGTCAGGCTGCCCAGGTCAGCTAATCCTCAGCCCTCAGGGAATCACATTGCAGAAAATGGACCTCGCTAAGACAGAATATTCGCCAAGGAGAAAAAGGACACAATGCCATTTGCAGCACCGTAGATGAGTCTCGAGGTAATCACGTGACTTGGAGTAAGTCAGAAAGTGAAAGACACATATCATATCATATCACTTATAGGTGTTACCTATAAATTGATACCAGGGCAGATATTTCCACGGAGAAGGGCAATCACAGATTCATTAAACAAACTTATGGTTCACCAAAGGAAAGGTGTGAGGATTGAATTCATTACGATATTGGGGTTAACAGACAGATACAAACACAGTAGACGTATATAATCACCAAAGACCTACGGAGTACCAAGAGAAGACTACTCAACATTCTGTCATAACGTACATGGGAAAAGGATCCCAGGAAGAACAGACATATGTATATGTGTAAAAGAACCACCTCCCGCACACCTACAACAAGCTAAACGTTGTACTCAAACTTGCTGTAATAAAAAATAAAAAATTAAATTAAAAACACGAACAAGAAGTAGTGAGACAAACTTGAGGGGCTTTCTCCTGGCACATTCCGTTCTACATTCCAATCTCGAACACGACTTCCATTGAGGCTCTGCTGCCCTAGTAACCAGATTTGGTAAGGGAGAACTGCTGCCACCTTGTGGCCGTTTCACACAACTGCAGGTTTAATGCCAGCGCTAATGGTCAGTGGATATTCCAAATCATTACAGGCCTGTAAATGACACCTGCCCTGAAAACAAATCCTGGGGTCATATATCGACCAAAAAATTCAAAAGACGTCCATATTTCAAAACGACAGTTTCAAGAGGCATATTTCACGCACATTAGTGTTCTGCTTCTTTTGCTTTCTTTCTTTCTTTGTTAAAAAAAACGGGAATGGAAAAAGGCAACCCTCAGAATGGGCGAAAACGTTCACAAACGAATCAATGGACAAAGGTTTAATCTCCAATATATATAAACAGCGCATGCAGCTTAATATTAATAAAACAAACAACCCAATACAAAAATGGGCAGAAGATCTAAAGAGACGTTTCTTCAAAGAAGACACAGAGATGGCCAAGACGCACATGAAAAGCTGCTCAACATCACTAATTATTAGAGAAATGCAAATCAAAACTACAATGAGGTAAGACCTCACACCTGTTAGAATCGGCATCATCAGATAATCTACAAACAACAAATTCTGGGGAGGGTGTGGACAAAAGGAACCCTCTTCCGCTATTGGTGGGAATGTAAATTGATACAGTCACTATGGAGAACAGTATGGAGGTTCCTTTAAAAAACTAAAAAGAGAATTACCATAGGATCCAGCAATCCCACTTCTGGGCATATACCCAGAGAAAACCATAAATCACAGAGACACATTCACCACAATGTTCATTGCAGCACTATTTACAATAGCCAGGTTATGGAAGCAACCTAAATGGCCACAGACAGACGAATGGATAAAGATGTGGTACATATATAAAATGGAATATTACTCAGCCATAAAAAGGAATGAAACTGGGTCATTTGTAGAGAAGTTGATGGATCTAGAGACTGTCATACAGAGTGAAGTAAGTCAGAAAGAGAAAAACAAATATTGTATATTAATGCCTATATGTGGAACCTAGAAAAATGGTAGAGATGAACTTGTGCCTGCAGGTCAGCCAGGATGGTACTGGCCACGGGCGCTCTTCTGGAAGCTTTCTATTGCCCTGCCTGAGATACCCCTCCTGTCCCGGCCCCCACTCCTTTTTTTCCTTCCTCACCTCAGCCCGGAGAGATATTCCAGTGGAAGTTATGGGTGACACATCCTCTTCTTTACAGGTGGCAGCCTGGCAACTCCTGCCGAAAGTCCAGCAGAGCCCCACTCACACCGGGCCACCCACAAAGCCGTGGACCCTCACACCCTCCCACCAGCACAGCCCCGAGACTGCTGACGGGGCAGAGGATATGGAGTAAGGCACAGCTGCAGGGGCTATTGCTGCCTGGAGTGCTGTTTATATTGACCTCAACCCAGGCACACCTGGGGAGGGCTTGCCGGCAGGGTCAGGCTGCCCAGGTCAGCTAATCCTCAGCCCTCAGGGAATCACATTGCAGAAAATGGACCTCGCTAAGACAGAATATTCGCCAAGGAGAAAAAGGACACAATGCCATTTGCAGCACCGTAGATGAGTCTCGAGGTAATCACGTGACTTGGAGTAAGTCAGAAAGTGAAAGACACATATCATATCATATCACTTATAGGTGTTACCTATAAATTGATACCAGGGCAGATATTTCCACGGAGAAGGGCAATCACAGATTCATTAAACAAACTTATGGTTCACCAAAGGAAAGGTGTGAGGATTGAATTCATTACGATATTGGGGTTAACAGAGAGATACAAACACAGTAGACGTATATAATCACCAAAGACCTACGGAGTACCAAGAGAAGACTACTCAACATTCTGTCATAACGTACATGGGAAAAGGATCCCAGGAAGAACAGACATATGTATATGTGTAAAAGAACCACCTCTTGCACACCTACAACAAGCTAAACGTTGTACTCAAACTTGCTGTAATAAAAAATAAAAAATTAAATTAAAAACACGAACAAGAAGTAGTGAGACAAACTTGAGGGGCTTTCTCCTGGCACATTCCGTTCTACATTCCAATCTAGAACACGACTTCCATTGAGGCTCTGCTGCCCTAGTAACCAGATTTGGTAAGGGAGAACTGCTGCCACCTTGTGGCCGTTTCACACAACTGCAGGTTTAATGCCAGCGCTAATGGTCAGTGGATATTCCAAATCATTACAGGCCTGTAAATGACACCTGCCCTGAAAACAAATCCTGGGGTCATATATCGACCAAAAAATTCAAAAGACGTCCATATTTCAAAACGACAGTTTCAAGAGGCATATTTCACGCACATTAGTGTTCTGCTTCTTTTGCTTTCTTTCTTTCTTTGTTAAAAAAAACGGGAATGGAAAAAGGCAACCCTCAGAATGGGCGAAAACGTTCACAAACGAATCAATGGACAAAGGTTTAATCTCCAATATATATAAACAGCGCATGCAGCTTAATATTAATAAAACAAACAACCCAATACAAAAATGGGCAGAAGATCTAAAGAGACGTTTCTTCAAAGAAGACACAGAGATGGCCAAGACGCACATGAAAAGCTGCTCAACATCACTAATTATTAGAGAAATGCAAATCAAAACTACAATGAGGTAAGACCTCACACCTGTTAGAATCGGCATCATCAGATAATCTACAAACAACAAATTCTGGGGAGGGTGTGGACAAAAGGAACCCTCTTCCGCTATTGGTGGGAATGTAAATTGATACAGTCACTATGGAGAACAGTGTGGAGGTTCCTTTAAAAAACTAAAAAGAGAATTACCATAGGATCCAGCAATCCCACTTCTGGGCATATACCCAGAGAAAACCATAAATCACAGAGACACATTCACCACAATGTTCATTGCAGCACTATTTACAATAGCCAGGTTATGGAAGCAACATAAATGCCCACAGACAGACGAATGGATAAAGATGTGGTACATATATAAAATGGCATATTACTCAGCCATAAAAAGGAATGAAACTGGGTCATTTGTAGAGAAGTTGATGGATCTAGAGACTGTCATTAGGAGTGAAGTAAGCCAGAAAGAGAAAAACAAATATTGTATATTAATGCCTATATGTGGAACCTAGAAAAATGGTAGAGATGAACTGGTTTGCAGGGCAGAAATAGAGACACAGAGGTAGAGAACAAACGTATGGACACAAAGTGGGGGAAGCCACGTGGTGGTGGTGGTGGGATGACTTGGGAGATTAGGATTGACCTGTATACATGTCTATGCATAAAATAGATAACTAATAATAACCTACTGTATAAAAAAATAACTAAAATTAAATTTCAAAATTTTAAAAAATAAAATGTAAAAATAAAACAGAAAAAAAGTTCTTCCATTCACACTGATGTATTTATACGAATGAATTATTTCCATGCTTATATCTATAAATACATAAATGAGGAATAAAATCTAACTTGAACCAAAAAAGAAAAAAAAAACTGAACCTAACAGTTATACAGAGGAAAACACTACCAAGGCACTTGCTCCAGTGGTAAACAATTCTGAAATTGGTCAGAGGTGGGGAATCATCTCCCATACAGCCAGCAGCCCCGCCCGCCCACGCAAGGAGCATCCTCATTGCAAAGCTGGGAGACCGTGCCGAGGCCTCTGTGAGTAAACGTGAGCTGAGCCCCAGGCCAGATGCTGCTGAACTGTTCCCACCCTTCCCAGGTGAAACACCTGAATATGTACAAGGGCTTGAAAGCCTAGAGGAAGGGCCGTGGAGCCACACCAGCGACAGCACGCAGGCCAACTTGGTGCCTGCAGGTCAGCCAGGATGGTACTGGCCACGGGCTCTCTTCTGGAAGCTTTCTATTGCCCTGCCTGAGATACCCCTCCTGTCCCGGCCCCCACTCCTTTTTTTCCTTCCTCACCACAGCCCGGAGAGATATTCCAGTGGAAGTTATGGGTGACACATCCTCTTCTTTACAGGTGGCAGCCAGGCAACTCCTGCCGAAAGTCCAGCAGAGCCCCACTCACACCGGGCCAACCACAAAGCCGTGGACCCTCACACCCTCCCACCAGCACAGCCCCGAGACTGCTGACGGGGCAGAGGATATGGAGTCAGGCACAGCTGCAGGGACTATTGCTGCCTGGAGTGCTGTTTATATTGACCTCAACCCAGGCACACCTGGGGAGGGCTTGCCGGCAGGGTCAGGCTGCCCAGGTCAGCTAATCCTCAGCCCTCAGGCAATCACATTGCAGAATATGGACCTCGCTAAGACAGAATATTCGCCAAGGAGAAAAAGGACACAATGCCATTTGCAGCACCGTAGATGAGTCTCGAGGTAATCACGTGACTTGGAGTAAGTCAGAAAGTGAAAGACACATATCATATCATATCACTTATAGGTGTTACCTATAAATTGATACCAGGGCAGATATTTCCACGTAGAAGGGCAATCACAGATTCATTAAACAAACTTATGGTTCACCAAAGGAAAGGTGTGAGGATTGAATTCATTACGATATTGGGGTTAACAGACAGATACAAACGCAGTAGACGTATATAATCACCAAAGACCTACGGAGTACCAAGAGAAGACTACTCAACATTCTGTCATAACGTACATGGGAAAAGGATCCCAGGAAGAACAGACATATGTATATGTGTAAAAGAACCACCTCTTGCACACCTACAACAAGCTAAACGTTGTACTCAAACTTGCTGTAATAAAAAATAAAAAATTAAATTAAAAACACGAACAAGAAGTAGTGAGACAAACTTGAGGGTCTTTCTCCTGGCACATTCCGTTCTACATTCCAATCTCGAACAGGACTTCCATTGAGGCTCTGCTGCCCTAGTAACCAGATTTGGTAAGGGAGAACTGCTGCCACCTTGTGGCCGTTTCACACAACTGCAGGTTTAATGCCAGCGCTAATGGTCAGTGGATATTCCAAATCATTACAGGCCTGTAAATGACACCTGCCCTGAAAACAAATCCTGGGGTCATATATCGACCAAAAAATTCAAAAGACGTCCATATTTCAAAACGACAGTTTCAAGAGGCATATTTCACGCACATTAGTGTTCTGCTTCTTTTGCTTTCTTTCTTTCTTTGTTAAAAAAAACGGGAATGGAAAAAGGCAACCCTCAGAATGGGCGAAAACGTTCACAAACGAATCAATGGACAAAGGTTTAATCTCCAATATATATAAACAGCTCATGCAGCTTAATATTAATAAAACAAACAACCCAATACAAAAATGGGCAGAAGATCTAAAGAGACGTTTCTTCAAAGAAGACACAGAGATGGCCAAGACGCACATGAAAAGCTGCTCAACATCACTAATTATTAGAGAAATGCAAATCAAAACTACAATGAGGTAAGACCTCACACCTGTGAGAATCGGCCTCATCAGATAATCTAGAAACAACAAATTCTGGGGAGGGTGTGGACAAAAGGAACCCTCTTCCGCTATTGGTGGGAATGTAAATTGATACAGTCACTATGGAGAACAGTATGGAGGTTCCTTTAAAAAACTAAAAAGAGAATTACCATAGGATCCAGCAATCCCACTTCTGGGCATATACCCAGAGAAAACCATAAATCACAGAGACACATTCACCACAATGTTCATTGCAGCACTATTTACAATAGCCAGGTTATGGAAGCAACATAAATGCCCACAGACAGACGAATGGATAAAGATGTGGTACATATATAAAATGGAATATTACTCAGCCATAAAAAGGAATGAAACTGGGTCATTTGTAGAGAAGTTGATGGATCTAGAGACTGTCATACAGAGTGAAGTAAGCCAGAAAGAGAAAAACAAATATTGTATATTAATGCCTATATGTGGAACCTAGAAAAATGGTAGAGATGAACTGGTTTGCAGGGCAGAAATAGAGACACAGAGGTAGAGAACAAACGTATGGACACAAAGTGGGGGAAGCCATGGGGTGGTGGTGGTGGGATGACTTGGGAGATTAGGATTGACCTGTATACATGTCTATGCATAAAATAGATAACTAATAATAACCTACTGTATAAAAAATAACTAAAATTAAATTTCAAAATTTTAAAAAATAAAATGTAAAAATAAAACAGAAAAAAAGTTCTTCCATTCACACTGATGTATTTATACGAATGAATTATTTCCATGCTTATATCTATAAATACATAAATGAGGAATAAAATCTAACTTGAACCAAAAAAGAAAAAAAAAAAACTCAACCTAACAGTTATACAGAGGAAAACACTACCAAGGCACTTGCTCCAGTGGTAAACAATTCTGAAATTGGTCAGAGGTGGGGAATCATCTCCCATACAGCCAGCAGCCCCGCCCGCCCTCGCCAGGAGCATCCTCATTGCAAAGCTGGGAGACCGTGCCGAGGCCTCTGTGAGTAAACGTGAGCTGAGCCCCAGGCCAGCTGCTGCTGAACTGTTCCCACCCTTCCCAGGTGAAACACCTGAATATGTACAAGGGCTTGAAAGCCTAGAGGAAGGGCCGTGGAGCCACACCAGCGACAGCACGCAGGCCAACTTGGTGCCTGCAGGTCAGCCAGGATGGTACTGGCCACGGGCGCTCTTCTGGAAGCTTTCTATTGCCCTGCCTGAGATACCCCTCCTGTCCCGGCCCCCACTCCTTTTTTTCCTTCCTCACCTCAGCCCGGAGAGATATTCCAGTGGAAGTTATGGGTGACACATCCTCTTCTTTACAGGTGGCAGCCTGGCAACTCCTGCCGAAAGTCCAGCAGAGCCCCACTCACACCGGACCACCCACAAAGCCGTGGACCCTCACACCCTCCCACCAGCACAGCCCCGAGACTGCTGACGGGGCAGAGAATATGGAGTAAGGCACAGCTGCAGGGGCTATTGCTGCCTGGAGTGCTGTTTATATTGACCTCAACCCAGGCACACCTGGGGAGGGCTTGCCGGCAGGGTGAGGCTGCCCAGGTCAGCTATTCCTCAGCCCTCAGGGAATCACATTGCAGAAAATGGACCTCGCTAAGACAGAATATTCGCCAAGGAGAAAAAGGACACAATGCCATTTGTAGCACCGTAGATGAGTCTCGAGGTAATCACGTGACTTGGAGTAAGTCAGAAAATGAAAGACACATATCATATCATATCACTTATAGGTGTTACCTATAAATTGATACCAGGGCAGATATTTCCACGGAGAAGGGCAATCACAGATTCATTAAACAAACTTAGGGTTCACCAAAGGAAAGGTGTGAGGATTGAATTCATTACGATATTGGGGTTAACAGACAGATACAAACACAGTAGACGTATATAATCACCAAAGACCTACGGAGTACCAAGAGAAGACTACTCAACATTCTGTCATAACGTACATGGGAAAAGGATCCCAGGAAGAACAGACATATGTATATGTGTAAAAGAACCACCTCTCGCACACCTACAACAAGCTAAACGTTGTACTCAAACTTGCTGTAATAAAAAATAAAAAATTAAATTAAAAACACGAACAAGAAGTAGTGAGACAAACTTGAGGGGCTTTCTCCTGGCACATTCCGTTCTACATTCCAATCTCGAACACGACTTCCATTGAGGCTCTGCTGCCCTAGTAACCAGATTTGGTAAGGGAGAACTGCTGCCACCTTGTGGCCGTTTCACACAACTGCAGGTTTAATGCCAGCGCTAATGGTCAGTGGATATTCCAAATCATTACAGGCCTGTAAATGACACCTGCCCTGAAAACAAATCCTGGGGTCATATATCGACCAAAAAATTCAAAAGACGTCCATATTTCAAAACGACAGTTTCAAGAGGCATATTTCACGCACATTAGTGTTCTGCTTCTTTTGCTTTCTTTCTTTCTTTGTTAAAAAAAACGGGAATGGAAAAAGGCAACCCTCAGAATGGGCGAAAACGTTCACAAACGAATCAATGGACAAAGGTTTAATCTCCAATATATATAAACAGCGCATGCAGCTTAATATTAATAAAACAAACAACCCAATACAAAAATGGGCAGAAGATCTAAAGAGACGTTTCTTCAAAGAAGACACAGAGATGGCCAAGACGCACATGAAAAGCTGCTCAACATCACTAATTATTAGAGAAATGCAAATCAAAACTACAATGAGGTAAGACCTCACACCTGTTAGAATCGGCATCATCAGATAATCTACAAACAACAAATTCTGGGGAGGGTGTGGACAAAAGGAACCCTCTTCCGCTATTGGTGGGAATGTAAATTGATACAGTCACTATGGAGAACAGTATGGAGGTTCCTTTAAAAAACTAAAAAGAGAATTACCATAGGATCCAGCAATCCCACTTCTGGGCATATACCCAGAGAAAACCATAAATCACAGAGACACATTCACCACAATGTTCATTGCAGCACTATTTACAATAGCCAGGTTATGGAAGCAACCTAAATGGCCACAGACAGACGAATGGATAAAGATGTGGTACATATATAAAATGGAATATTACTCAGCCATAAAAAGGAATGAAACTGGGTCATTTGTAGAGAAGTTGATGGATCTAGAGACTGTCATACAGAGTGAAGTAAGTCAGAAAGAGAAAAACAAATATTGTATATTAATGCCTATATGTGGAACCTTGAAAAATGGTAGAGATGAACTTGTGCCTGCAGGTCAGCCAGGATGGTACTGGCCACGGGCGCTCTTCTGGAAGCTTTCTATTGCCCTGCCTGAGATACCCCTCCTGTCCCGGCCCCCACTCCTTTTTTTCCTTCCTCACCTCAGCCCGGAGAGATATTCCAGTGGAAGTTATGGGTGACACATCCTCTTCTTTACAGGTGGCAGCCTGGCAACTCCTGCCGAAAGTCCAGCAGAGCCCCACTCACACCGGGCCACCCACAAAGCCGTGGACCCTCACACCCTCCCACCAGCACAGCCCCGAGACTGCTGACGGGGCAGAGGATATGGAGTCAGGCACAGCTGCAGGGACTATTGCTGCCTGGAGTGCTGTTTATATTGACCTCAACCCAGGCACACCTGGGGAGGGCTTGCCGGCAGGGTCAGGCTGCCCAGGTCAGCTAATCCTCAGCCCTCAGGGAATCACATTGCAGAATATGGACCTCGCTAAGACAGAATATTCGCCAAGGAGAAAAAGGACACAATGCCATTTGCAGCACCGTAGATGAGTCTCGAGGTAATCACGTGACTTGGAGTAAGTCAGAAAGTGAAAGACACATATCATATCATATCACTTATAGGTGTTACCTATAAATTGATACCAGGGCAGATATTTCCACGGAGAAGGGCAATCACAGATTCATTAAACAAACTTATGGTTCACCAAAGGAAAGGTGTGAGGATTGAATTCATTACGATATTGGGGTTAACAGACAGATACAAACACAGTAGACGTATATAATCACCAAAGACCTACGGAGTACCAAGAGAAGACTACTCAACATTCTGTCATAACGTACATGGGAAAAGGATCCCAGGAAGAACAGACATATGTATATGTGTAAAAGAACCACCTCTCGCACACCTACAACAAGCTAAACGTTGTACTCAAACTTGCTGTAATAAAAAATAAAAAATTAAATTAAAAACACGAACAAGAAGTAGTGAGACAAACTTGAGGGGCTTTCTCCTGGCACATTCCGTTCTACATTCCAATCTCGAACACGACTTCCATTGAGGCTCTGCTGCCCTAGTAACCAGATTTGGTAAGGGAGAACTGCTGCCACCTTGTGGCCGTTTCACACAACTGCAGGTTTAATGCCAGCGCTAATGGTCAGTGGATATTCCAAATCATTACAGGCCTGTAAATGACACCTGCCCTGAAAACAAATCCTGGGGTCATATATCGACCAAAAAATTCAAAAGACGTCCATATTTCAAAACGACAGTTTCAAGAGGCATATTTCACGCACATTAGTGTTCTGCTTCTTTTGCTTTCTTTCTTTCTTTGTTAAAAAAAACGGGAATGGAAAAAGGCAACCCTCAGAATGGGCGAAAACGTTCACAAACGAATCAATTGACAAAGGTTTAATCTCCAATATATATAAACAGCGCATGCAGCTTAATATTAATAAAACAAACAACCCAATACAAAAATGGGCAGAAGATCTAAAGAGACGTTTCTTCAAAGAAGACACAGAGATGGCCAAGACGCACATGAAAAGCTGCTCAACATCACTAATTATTAGAGAAATGCAAATCAAAACTACAATGAGGTAAGACCTCACACCTGTTAGAATCGGCATCATCAGATAATCTACAAACAACAAATTCTGGGGAGGGTGTGGACAAAAGGAACCCTCTTCCGCTATTGGTGGGAATGTAAATTGATACAGTCACTATGGAGAACAGTATGGAGGTTCCTTTAAAAAACTAAAAAGAGAATTACCATAGGATCCAGCAATCCCACTTCTGGGCATATACCCAGAGAAAACCATAAATCACAGAGACACATTCACCACAATGTTCATTGCAGCACTATTTACAATAGCCAGGTTATGGAAGCAACATAAATGCCCACAGACAGACGAATGGATAAAGATGTGGTACATATATAAAATGGAATATTACACAGCCATAAAAAGGAATGAAACTGGGTCATTTGTAGAGAAGTTGATGGATCTAGAGACTGTCATACAGAGTGAAGTAAGCCAGAAAGAGAAAAACAAATATTGTATATTAATGCCTATATGTGGAACCTAGAAAAATGGTAGAGATGAACTGGTTTGCAGGGCAGAAATAGAGACACAGAGGTAGAGAACAAACGTATGGACACAAAGTGGGGGAAGCCATGGGGTGGTGGTGGTGGGATGACTTGGGAGATTAGGATTGACCTGTATACATGTCTATGCATAAAATAGATAACTAATAATAACCTACTGTATAAAAAAATAACTAAAATTAAATTTCAAAATTTTAAAAAATAAAATGTAAAAATAAAACAGAAAAAAAGTTCTTCCATTCACACTGATGTATTTATACGAATGAATTATTTCCATGCTTATATCTATAAATACATAAATGAGGAATAAAATCTAACTTGAACCAAAAAAGAAAAAAAAAAACTGAACCTAACAGTTATACAGAGGAAAACACTACCAAGGCACCTGCTCCAGTGGTAAACAATTCTAAAATTGGTCAGAGGTGGGGAATCATCTCCCATACAGCCAGCAGCCCCGCCCGCCCTCGCCAGGAGCATCCTCATTGCAAAGCTGGGAGACCGTGCCGAGGCCTCTGTGAGTAAACGTGAGCTGAGCCCCAGGCCAGATGCTGCTGAACTCTTCCCACCCTTCCCAGGTGAAACACCTGAATATGTACAAGGGCTTGAAAGCCTAGAGGAAGGGCCGTGGAGCCACACCAGCGACAGCACGCAGGCCAACTAGGTGCCTGCAGGTCAGCCAGGATGGTTCTGGCCACGGGCGCTCTTCTGGAAGCTTTCTATTGCCCTGCCTGAGATACCCCTCCTGTCCCGGCCCCCACTTCTTTTTTTCCTTCCTCACCTCAGCCCGCAGAGATATTCCAGTGGAAGTTATGGGTGACACATCCTCTTCTTTACAGGTGGCAGCCTGGCAACTCCTGCCGAAAGTCCAGCAGAGCCCCACTCACACCGGGCCACCCACAAAGCCGTGGACCCTCACACCCTCCCACCAGCACAGCCCCGAGACTGCTGACGGGGCAGAGGATATGGAGTCAGGCACAGCTGCAGGGGCTATTGCTGCCTGGAGTGCTGTTTATATTGACCTCAACCCAGGCACACCTGGGGAGGGCTTGCCGGCAGGCTCAGGCGGCCCAGGTCAGCTAATCCTCAGCCCTCAGGGAATCACATTGCAGAATATGGACCTCGCTAAGACAGAATATTCGCCAAGGAAAAAAAGGACACAATGCCATTTGCAGCACCGTAGATGAGTCTCGAGGTAATCACGTGACTTGGAGTAAGTCAGAAAGTGAAAGACACATATCATATCATATCACTTATAGGTGTTACCTATAAATTGATACCAGGGCAGATATTTCCACGGAGAAGGGCAATCACAGATTCATTAAACAAACTTATGGTTCACCAAAGGAAAGGTGTGAGGATTGAATTCATTACGATATTGGGGTTAACAGACAGATACAAACACAGTAGACGTATATAATCACCAAAGACCTACGGAGTACCAAGAGAAGACTACTCAACATTCTGTCATAACGTACATGGGAAAAGGATCCCAGGAAGAACAGACATATGTATATGTGTAAAAGAACCACCTCTTGCACACCTACAACAAGCTAAATGTTGTACTCAAACTTGCTGTAATAAAAAATAAAAAATTAAATTAAAAACACGAACAAGAAGTAGTGAGACACACTTGAGGGGCTTTCTCCTGGCACATTCCGTTCTACATTCCAATCTAGAACACGACTTCCATTGAGGCTCTGCTGCCCTAGTAACCAGATTTGGTAAGGGAGAACTGCTGCCACCTGGTGGCCGTTTCACACAACTGCAGGTTTAATGCCAGCGCTAATGGTCAGTGGATATTCCAAATCATTACAGGCCTGTAAATGACACCTGCCCTGAAAACAAATCCTGGGGTCATATATCGACCAAAAAATTCACAAGACGTCCATATTTCAAAACGACAGTTTCAAGAGGCATATTTCACGCACATTAGTGTTCTGCTTCTTTTGCTTTCTTTCTTTCTTTGTTAAAAAAAACGGGAATGGAAAAAGGCAACCCTCAGAATGGGCGAAAACGTTCACAAACGAATCAATGGACAAAGGTTTAATCTCCAATATATATAAACAGCGCATGCAGCTTAATATTAATAAAACAAACAACCCAATACAAAAATGGGCAGAAGATCTAAAGAGACGTTTCTTCAAAGAAGACACAGAGATGGCCAAGACGCACATGAAAAGCTGCTCAACATCACTAATTATTAGAGAAATGCAAATCAAAACTACAATGAGGTAAGACCTCACACCTGTTAGAATCGGCATCATCAGATAATCTACAAACAACAAATTCTGGGGAGGGTGTGGACAAAAGGAACCCTCTTCCGCTATTGGTGGGAATGTAAATTGATACAGTCACTATGGAGAACAGTATGGAGGTTCCTTTAAAAAACTAAAAAGAGAATTACCATAGGATCCTGCAATCCCACTTCTGGGCATATACCCAGAGAAAACCATAAATCACAGAGACACATTCACCACAATGTTCATTGCAGCACTATTTACAATAGCCAGGTTATGGAAGCAACATAAATGCCCACAGACAGACGAATGGATAAAGATGTGGTACATATATAAAATGGAATATTACTCAGCCATAAAAAGGAATGAAACTGGGTCATTTGTAGAGAAGTTGATGGATCTAGAGACTGTCATACAGAGTGAAGTAAGCCAGAAAGAGAAAAACAAATATTGTATATTAATGCCTATATGTGGAACCTAGAAAAATGGTAGAGATGAACTGGTTTGCAGGGCAGAAATAGAGACACAGAGGTAGAGAACAAACGTATGGACACAAAGTGGGGGAAGCCATGGGGTGGTGGTGGTGGGATGACTTGGGAGATTAGGATTGACCTGTATACATGTCTATGCATAAAATAGATAACTAATAATAACCTACTGTATAAAAAAATAACTAAAATTAAATTTCAAAATTTTAAAAAATAAAATGTAAAAATAAAACAGAAAAAAAGTTCTTCCATTCACACTGATGTATTTATACGAATGAATTATTTCCATGCTTATATCTATAAATTCATAAATGAGGAATAAAATCTAACTTGAACCAAAAAAGAAAAAAAAAACTGAACCTAACAGTTATACAGAGGAAAACACTACCAAGGCACTTGCTCCAGTGGTAAACAATTCTGAAATTGGTCAGAGGTGGGGAATCATCTCCCATACAGCCAGCAGCCCCGCCCACCCACGCAAGGAGCATCCTCATTTCAAAGCTGGGAGACCGTGCCGAGGCCTCTGTGAGTAAACGTGAGCTGAGCCCCAGGCCAGATGCTGCTGAACTGTTCCCACCCTTCCCAGGTGAAACACCTGAATATGTACAAGGGCTTGAAAGCCTAGAGGAAGGGCCGTGGAGCCACACCAGCGACAGCACGCAGGCCAACTAGGTGCCTGCAGGTCAGCCAGGATGGTACTGGCCACGGGCGCTCTTCTGGAAGCTTTCTATTGCCCTGCCTGAGATACCCCTCCTGTCCCGGCCCCCACTTCTTTTTTTCCTTCCTCACCTCAGCCCGCAGAGATATTCCAGTGGAAGTTATGGGTGACACATCCTCTTCTTTACAGGTGGCAGCCTGGCAACTCCTGCCGAAAGTCCAGCAGAGCCCCACTCACACCGGGCCACCCACAAAGCCGTGGACCCTCACACCCTCCCACCAGCACAGCCCCGAGACTGCTGACGGGGCAGAGGATATGGAGTCAGGCACAGCTGCAGGGGCTATTGCTGCCTGGAGTGCTGTTTATATTGACCTCAACCCAGGCACACTTGGGGAGGGCTTGCCGGCAGGCTCAGGCGGCCCAGGTCAGCTAATCCTCAGCCCTCAGGGAATCACATTGCAGAATATGGACCTCGCTAAGACAGAATATTCGCCAAGGAAAAAAAGGACACAATGCCATTTGCAGCACCGTAGATGAGTCTCGAGGTAATCACGTGACTTGGAGTAAGTCAGAAAGTGAAAGACACATATCATATCATATCACTTATAGGTGTTACCTATAAATTGATACCAGGGCAGATATTTCCACGGAGAAGGGCAATCACAGATTCATTAAACAAACTTATGGTTCACCAAAGGAAAGGTGTGAGGATTGAATTCATTACGATATTGGGGTTAACAGACAGATATAAACACAGTAGACGTATATAATCACCAAAGACCTACGGAGTACCAAGAGAAGACTACTCAACATTCTGTCATAACGTACATGGGAAAAGGATCCCAGGAAGAACAGACATATGTATATGTGTAAAAGAACCACCTCTTGCACACCTACAACAAGCTAAACGTTGTACTCAAACTTGCTGTAATAAAAAATAAAAAATTAAATTAAAAACACGAACAAGAAGTAGTGAGACACACTTGAGGGGCTTTCTCCTGGCACATTCCGTTCTACTTTCCAATCTAGAACACGACTTCCATTGAGGCTCTGCTGCCCTAGTAACCAGATTTGGTAAGGGAGAACTGCTGCCACCTGGTGGCCGTTTCACACAACTGCAGGTTTAATGCCAGCGCTAATGGTCAGTGGATATTCCAAATCATTACAGGCCTGTAAATGACACCTGCCCTGAAAACAAATCCTGGGGTCATATATCGACCAAAAAATTCAAAAGACGTCCATATTTCAAAACGACAGTTTCAAGAGGCATATTTCACGCACATTAGTGTTCTGCTTCTTTTGCTTTCTTTCTTTCTTTGTTAAAAAAAACGGGAATGGAAAAAGGCAACCCACAGAATGGGCGAAAACGTTCACAAACGAATCAATGGACAAAGGTTTAATCTCCAATATATATAAACAGCTCATGCAGCTTAATATTAATAAAACAAACAACCCAATAAAAAAAATGGGCAGAAGATCTAAAGAGACGTTTCTTCAAAGAAGACACAGAGATGGCCAAGACGCACATGAAAAGCTGCTCAACATCACTAATTATTAGAGAAATGCAAATCAAAACTACAATGAGGTAAGACCTCACACCTCTTAGAATCGGCATCATCAGATAATCTACAAACAACAAATTCTGGGGAGGGTGTGGACAAAAGGAACCCTCTTCCGCTATTGGTGGGAATGTAAATTGATACAGTCACTATGGAGAACAGTATGGAGGTTCCTTTAAATAACTAAAAAGAGAATTACCATAGGATCCAGCAATCCCACTTCTGGGCATATACCCAGAGAAAACCATAAATCACAGAGACACATTCACCACAATGTTCATTGCAGCACTATTTACAATAGCCAGGTTATGGAAGCAACATAAATGCCCACAGACAGACGAATGGATAAAGATGTGGTACATATATAAAATGGAATATTACTCAGCCATAAAAAGGAATGAAACTGGGTCATTTGTAGAGAAGTTGATGGATGTAGAGACTGTCATACAGAGTGAAGTAAGCCAGAAAGAGAAAAACAAATATTGTATATTAATGCCTATATGTGGAACCTAGAAAAATGGTAGAGATGAACTGGTTTGCAGGGCAGAAATAGAGACACAGAGGTAGAGAACAAACGTATGGACACAAAGTGGGGGAAGCCATGGGGTGGTGGTGGTGGGATGACTTGGGAGATTAGGATTGACCTGTATACATGTCTATGCATAAAATAGATAACTAATAATAACCTACTGTATAAAAAAAATAACTAAAATTAAATTTCAAAATTTTAAAAAATAAAATGTAAAAATAAAACAGAAAAAAAGTTCTTCCATTCACACTGATGTATTTATACGAATGAATTATTTCCATGCTTATATCTATAAATACATAAATGAGGAATAAAATCTAACTTGAACCAAAAAAGAAAAAAAAAACTGAACCTAAGAATTATACAGAGGAAAACACTACCAAGGCACTTGCTCCAGTGGTAAACAATTCTGAAATTGGTCAGAGGTGGGGAATCATCTCCCATACAGCCAGCAGCCCCGCCCGCCCACGCAAGGAGCATCCTCATTGCAAAGCTGGGAGACCGTGCCGAGGCCTCTGTGAGTAAACGTGAGCTGAGCCCCAGGCCAGATGCTGCTGAACTGTTCCCACCCTTCCCAGGTGAAACACCTGAATATGTACAAGGGCTTGAAAGCCTAGAGGAAGGGCCGTGGAGCCACACCAGCGACAGCACGCAGGCCAACTTGGTGCCTGCAGGTCAGCCAGGATGGTACTGGCCACGGGCGCTCTTCTGGAAGCTTTCTATTGCCCTGCCTGAGATACCCCTCCTGTCCCGGCCCCCACTCCTTTTTTTCCTTCCTCACCTCAGCCCGGAGAGATATTCCAGTGGAAGTTATGGGTGACACATCCTCTTCTTTACAGGTGGCAGCCTGGCAACTCCTGCCGAAAGTCCAGCAGAGCCCCACTCACACCGGGCCACCCACAAAGCCGTGGACCCTCACACCCTCCCACCAGCACAGCCCCGAGACTGCTGACGTGGCAGAGAATATGGAGTCAGGCACAGCTGCAGGGGCTATTGCTGCCTGGAGTGCTGTTTATATTGACCTCAACCCAGGCACACCTGTGGAGGGCTTGCCGGCACGGTCAGGCTGCCCAGGTCAGCTAATCCTCAGCCCTCAGGGAATCACATTGCAGAAAATGGACCTCGCTAAGTCAGAATATTCGCCAAGGAAAAAAAGCACACAATGCCATTTGCAGCACCGTAGATGAGTCTCGAGGTAATCACGTGACTTGGAGTAAGTCAGAAAGTGAAAGACACATATCATATCATATCACTTATAGGTGTTACCTATAAATTGATACCAGGGCAGATATTTCCACGGAGAAGGGCAATCACAGATTCATTAAACAAACTTATGGTTCACCAAAGGAAAGGTGTGAGGATTGAATTCATTACGATATTCGTGTTAACAGACAGATACAAACACAGTAGACGTATATAACCACCAAAGACATACGGAGTATCAAGAGAAGACTACTCAACATTCTGTCATAACGTACATGGGAAAAGGATCCCAGGAAGAACAGACATATGTATATGTGTAAAAGAACCACCCCTTGCACACCTACAACAAGCTAAACGTTGTACTCAAACTTGCTGTAATAAAAAATAAAAAATTAAATTAAAAACACGAACAAGAAGTAGTGAGACAAACTTGAGGGTCTTTCTCCTGGCACATTCCGTTCTACATTCCAATCTAGAACACGACTTCCATTGAGGCTCTGCTGCCCTAGTAACCAGATTTGGTAAGGGAGAACTGCTGCCACCTTGTGGCCGTTTCACACAACTGCAGGTTTAATGCCAGCGCTAATGGTCAGTGGATATTCCAAATCATTACAGGCCTGTAAATGACACCTGCCCTGAAAACAAATCCTGGGGTCCTATATCGACCAAAAAATTCAAAAGACGTCCATATTTCAAAACGACAGTTTCAAGAGGCATATTTCACGCACATTAGTGTTCTGCTTCTTTTGCTTTCTTTCTTTCTTTGTTAAAAGAACGGGAATGGAAAAAGGCAACCCTCAGAATGTGCAAAAACGTTCACAAACGAATCAATGGACAAAGGTTTAATCTCCAATATATATAAACAGCTCATGCAGCTTAATATTAATAAAACAAACAACCCAATACAAAAATGGGCAGAAGATCTAAAGAGACGTTTCTTCAAAGAAGACACAGAGATGGCCAAGACGCACATGAAAAGCTGCTCAACATCACTAATTATTAGAGAAATGCAAATCAAAACTACAATGAGGTAAGACCTCACACCTGTTAGAATCGGCATCATCAGATAATCTACAAACAACAAATTCTGGGGAGGGTGTGGACAAAAGGAACCCTCTTCCGCTATTGGTGGGAATGTAAATTGATACAGTCACTATGGAGAACAGTATGGAGGTTCCTTTAAAAAACTAAAAAGAGAATTACCATAGGATCCAGCAATCCCACTTCTGGGCATATACCCTGAGAAAACCATAAATCACAGAGACACATTCACCACAATGTTCATTGCAGCACTATTTACAATAGCCAGGTTATGGAAGCAACATAAATGCCCACAGACAGACGAATGGATAAAGATGTGGTACATATATAAAATGGAATATTACTCAGCCATAAAAAGGAATGAAACTGGGTCATTTGTAGAGAAGTTGATGGATCTAGAGACTGTCATACAGAGTGAAGTAAGCCAGAAAGAGAAAAACAAATATTGTATATTAATGCCTATATGTGGAACCTAGAAAAATGGTAGAGATGAACTGGTTTGCAGGGCAGAAATAGAGACACAGAGGTAGAGAACAAACGTATGGACACAAAGTGGGGGAAGCCATGGGGTGGTGGTGGTGGGATGAGTTGGGAGATTAGGATTGACCTGTATACATGTCTATGCATAAAAGAGATAACTAATAATAACCTACTGTATAAAAAAATAACTAAAATTAAATTTCAAAATTTTAAAAAATAAAATGTAAAAATAAAACAGAAAAAAAGTTCTTCCATTCACACTGATGTATTTATACGAATGAATTTTTTCCATGCTTATATCTATAAATACATAAATGAGGAATAAAATCTAACTTGAACCAAAAAAGAAAAAAAAAAAAACTGAACCTAACAGTTATACAGAGGAAAACACTACCAAGGCACTTGCTCCAGTGGTAAACAATTCTGAAATTGGTCAGAGGTGGGGAATCATCTCCCATACAGCCAGCAGCCCCGCCCGCCCACGCAAGGAGCGTCCTCATTGCAAAGCTGGGAGACCGTGCCGAGGCCTCTGTGAGTAAACGTGAGCTGAGCCCCAGGCCAGATGCTGCTGAACTGTTCCCACCCTTCCCAGGTGAAACACCTGAATATGTACAAGGGCTTGAAAGCCTAGAGGAAGGGCCGTGGAGCCACACCAGCGACAGCACGCAGGCCAACTTGGTGCCTGCAGGTCAGCCAGGATGGTACTGGCCACGGGCGCTCTTCTGGAAGCTTTCTATTGCCCTGCCTGAGATAACCCTCCTGTCACGGCCCCCACTCCATTTTTTCCTTCCTCACCTCAGCCCGGAGAGATATTCCAGTGGAAGTTATGGGTGACACATCCTCTTCTTTACAGGTGGCAGCCTGGCAACTCCTGCCGAAAGTCCAGCAGAGCCCCACTCACACCGGGCCCCCCACAAAGCCGTGGACCCTCACACCCTCCCACCAGCACAGCCCCGAGACTGCTGACGGGGCAGAGAATATGGAGTAAGGCACAGCTGCAGGGACTATTGCTGCCTGGAGTGCTGTTTATATTGACCTCAACGCAGGCACACCTGGGGAGGGCTTGCCGGCAGGGTCAGGCTGCCCAGGTCAGCTAATCCTCCGCCCTCAGGGAATCACATTGCAGAAAATGGACCTCGCTAAGACAGAATATTCGCCAAGGAGAAAAAGGACACAATGCCATTTGCAGCACCGTAGATGAGTCTCGAGGTAATCACGTGACTTGGAGTAAGTCAGAAAGTGAAAGACACATATCATATCATATCACTTATAGGTGTTACCTATAAATTGATACCAGGGCAGATATTTCCACGGAGAAGGGCAATCACAGATTCATTAAACAAACTTATGGTTCACCAAAGGAAAGGTGTGAGGATTGAATTCATTACGATATTGGGGTTAACAGACAGATACAAACACAGTAGACGTATATAATCACCAAAGACCTACGGAGTACCAAGAGAAGACTACTCAACATTCTGTCATAAAGTACATGGGAAAAGGATCCCAGGAAGAACAGACATATGTATATGTGTAAAAGAACCACCTCTTGCACACCTACAACAAGCTAAACGTTGTACTCAAACTTGCTGTAATAAAAAATAAAAAATTAAATTAAAAACACGAACAAGAAGTAGTGAGACACACTTGAGGGGCTTTCTCCTGGCACATTCCGTTCTACATTCCAATCTAGAACACGACTTCCATTGAGGCTCTGCTGCCCTAGTAACCAGATTTGGTAAGGGAGAACTGCTGCCACCTTGTGGCCGTTTCACACAACAGCAGCTTTAATGCCAGCGCTAATGGTCAGTGGATATTCCAAATCATTACAGGCCTGTAAATGACACCTGCCCTGAAAACAAATCCTGGGGTCCTATATCGTGCACAAAATTCAAAAGACGTCCATATTTCAAAACGACAGTTTCAAGAGGCATATTTCACGCACATTAGTGTTCTGCTTCTTTTGCTTTCTTTCTTTCTTTGTTAAAAAAACGGGAATGGAAAAAGGCAACCCTCAGAATGGGCGAAAACGTTCACAAACGAATCAATGGACAAAGGTTTAATCTCCAATATATATAAACAGCGCATGCAGCTTAATATTAATAAAACAAACAACCCAATACAAAAATGGGCAGAAGATCTAAAGAGACGTTTCTTCAAAGAAGACACAGAGATGGCCAAGACGCACATGAAAAGCTGCTCAACATCACTAATTATTAGAGAAATGCAAATCAAAACTACAATGAGGTAAGACCTCACACCTGTTAGAATCGGCATCATCAGATAATCTACAAACAACAAATTCTGGGGAGGGTGTGGACAAAAGGAACCCTCTTCCGCTATTGGTGGGAATGTAAATTGATACAGTCACTATGGAGAACAGTATGGAGGTTCCTTTAAAAAACTAAAAAGAGAATTACCATAGGATCCAGCAATCCCACTTCTGGGCATATACCCAGAGAAAACCATAAATCACAGAGACACATTCACCACAATGTTCATTGCAGCAATATTTACAATAGCCAGGTTATGGAAGCCACCTAAATGGCCACAGACAGACGAATGGATAAAGATGTGGTACATATATAAAATGGAATATTACTCAGCCATAAAAAGGAATGAAACTGGGTCATTTGTAGAGAAGTTGATGGATCTAGAGACTGTCATACAGAGTGAAGTAAGCCAGAAAGAGAAAAACAAATATTGTATATTAATGCCTATATGTGGAACCTAGAAAAATGGTAGAGATAAACTGGTTTGCAGGGCAGAAATAGAGACACAGAGGTAGAGAACAAACGTATGGACACAAAGTGGGGGAAGCCATGGGGTGGTGGTGGTGGGATGAGTTGGGAGATTAGGATTGACCTGTATACATGTCTATGCATAAAATAGATAACTAATAATAACCTACTGTATAAAAAAAATAATTAAAATTAAATTTCAAAATTTTAAAAAATAAAATGTAAAAATAAAACAGAATAAAAGTTCTTCCATTCACACTGATGTATTTATACGAATGAATTATTTCCATGCTTATATCTATAAATACATAAATGAGGAATAAAATCTAACTTGAACCAAAAAAGAAAAAAAAAACTGAACCTAAGAATTATACAGAGGAAAACACTACCAAGGCACTTGCTCCAGTGGTAAACAATTCTGAAATTGGTCAGAGGTGGGGAATCATCTCCCATACAGCCAGCAGCCCCGCCCGCCCACGCAAGGAGCATCCTCATTGCAAAGCTGGGAGACCGTGCCGAGGCCTCTGTGAGTAAACGTGAGCTGAGCCCCAGGCCAGATGCTGCTGAACTCTTCCCACCCTTCCCAGGTGAAACACCTGAATATGTACAAGGGCTTGAAAGCCTAGAGGAAGGGCCGTGGAGCCACACCAGCGACAGCACGCAGGCCAACTTGGTGCCTGCAGGTCAGCCAGGATGGTACTGGCCACGGGCGCTCTTCTGGAAGCTTTCTATTGCCCTGCCTGAGATACCCCTCCTGTCCCGGCCCCCACTCCTTTTTTTCCTTCCTCACCTCAGCCCGGAGAGATATTCCAGTGGAAGTTATGGGTGACACATCCTCTTCTTTACAGGTGGCAGCCTGGCAACTCCTGCCGAAAGTCCAGCAGAGCCCCACTCACACCGGGCCACCCACAAAGCCGTGGACCCTCACACCCTCCCACCAGCACAGCCCCGAGACTGCTGACGTGGCAGAGAATATGGGGACAGGCACAGCTGCAGGGGCTATTGCTGCCTGGAGTGCTGTTTATATTGACCTCAACCCAGGCACACCTGGGGAGGGCTTGCCGGCAGGGTCAGGCTGCCCAGGTCAGCTAATCCTCAGCCCTCAGGGAATCACATTGCAGAAAATGCACCTCGCTAAGACAGAATATTCGCCAAGGAGAAAAAGGACACAATGCCATTTGCAGCACCGTAGATGAGTCTCGAGGTAATCACGTGACTTGGAGTAAGTCAGAAAGTGAAAGACACATATCATATCATATCACTTATAGGTGTTACCTATAAATTGATACCAGGGCAGATATTTCCACGGAGAAGGGCAATCACAGATTCATTAAACAAACTTATGGTTCACCAAAGGAAAGGTGTGAGGATTGAATTCATTACGATATTGGGGTTAACAGACTGATACAAACACAGTAGACGTATATAATCACCAAAGACCTACGGAGTACCAAGAGAAGACTACTCAACATTCTGTCATAACGTACATGGGAAAAGGATCCCAGGAAGAACAGACATATGTATATGTGTAAAAGAACCACCTCTTGCACACCTACAACAAGCTAAACGTTGTACTCAAACTTGCTGTAATAAAAAATAAAAAATTAAATTAAAAACACGAACAAGAAGTAGTGAGACAAACTTGAGGGGCTTTCTCCTGGCACATTCCGTTCTACATTCCAATCTAGAAAGCGACTTCCATTGAGGCTCTGCTGCCCTAGTAACCAGATTTGGTAAGGGAGAACTGCTGCCACCTTGTGGCCGTTTCACACAACTGCAGGTTTAATGCCAGCGCTAATGGTCAGTGGATATTCCAAATCATTACAGGCCTGTAAATGACACCTGCCCTGAAAACAAATCCTGGGGTCATATATCGACCAAAAAATTCAAAAGACGTCCATATTTCAAAACGACAGTTTCAAGAGGCATATTTCACGCACATTAGTGTTCTGCTTCTTTTGCTTTCTTTCTTTCTTTGTTAAAAAAACGGGAATGGAAAAAGGCAACCCTCAGAATGGGCGAAAACGTTCACAAAGGAATCAATGGACAAAGGTTTAATCTCCAATATATATAAACAGCTCATGCAGCTTAATATTAATAAAACAAACAACCCAATACAAAAATGGGCAGAAGATCTAAAGAGACGTTTCTTCAAAGAAGACACAGAGATGGCCAAGACGCACATGAAAAGCTGCTCAACATCACTAATTATTAGAGAAATGCAAATCAAAACTACAATGAGGTAAGACCTCACACCTGTTAGAATCGGCATCATCAGATAATCTACAAACAACAAATTCTGGGGAGGGTGTGGACAAAAGGAACCCTCTTCCGCTATTGGTGGGAATGTAAATTGATACAGTCACTATGGAGAACAGTATGGAGGTTCCTTTAAAACACTCAAAAGAGAATTACCATAGGATCCAGCAATCCCACTTCTGGGCATATACCCAGAGAAAACCATAAATCACAGAGACACATTCACCACAATGGTCATTGCAGCACTATTTACAATAGCCAGGTAATGTAAGCAACCTAAATGCCCACAGACAGACGAATGGATAAAGATGTGGTACATATATAAAATGGAATATTACTCAGCCATAAAAAGGAATGAAACTGGGTCATTTGTAGAGAAGTTGATGGATCTAGAGACTGTCATACAGAGTGAAGTCAGTCAGAAAGAGAAAAACAAATATTGTATATTAATGCCTATATGTGGAACCTAGAAAAATGGTACAGATGAACTGGTTTACAGGGCAGAAATAGAGACACAGAGGTAGAGAACAAACGTATGGACACAAAGTGGGGGAAGCCATAGGGTGGTGGTGGTGGGATGAGTTGGGCGATTGGGATTGACCTGTATACATGTTTAAGCATAAAATAAATAACTACTAATAACCTAGTGTATAAAAAAATAAATAAAATTAAATTTCAAAATTTTAAGAAATAAAATGTAAAAATAAAACAGAAAAAATGTTCTTCCATTCACACTGATGTATTTATACGAATGAATTATTTCCATGCTTATATCTATAAATACATAAATGAGGAATAAAATCTAACTTGAACCAAAAAAGAAAAAAAAAACTGAACCTAAGAATTATACAGAGGAAAACACTACCAAGGCACTTGCTCCAGTGGTAAACAATTCTGAAATTGGTCAGAGGTGGGGAATCATCTCCCATACAGCCAGCAGCCCCACCCGCCCACGCAAATAGCATCCTCATTGCAAAGCTGGGATACCGTGCCAAGGCCTCTGTGAGTAAACGTGAGCTGAGCCCCAGGCCAGATGCTGCTGAACTCTTCCCACCCTTCCCAGGTGAAACACCTGAATATGTACAAGGGCTTGAAAGCCTAGAGGAAGGGCCGTGGAGCCACACCAGCGACAGCACACAGGCCAACTTGGTGCCTGCAGGTCAGCCAGGATGGTACTGGCCACGGGCGCTCTTCTGGAAGCTTTCTATTGCCCTGCCTGAGATACCCCTCCTGTCCCGGCCCCCACTCCTTTTTTTCCTTCCTCATCTCAGCCCGGAGAGATATTCCAGTGGAAGTTATGGGTGACACATCCTCTTCTTTACAGGTGGCAGCCTGGCAACTCCTGCCGAAAGTCCAGCAGAGCCCCACTCACACCGGGCCACCCACAAAGCCGTGGACCCTCACACCCTCCCACCAGCACAGCCCCGAGACTGCTGACGGGGCAGAGAATATGGAGTAAGGCACAGCTGCAGGGGCTATTGCTGCCTGGAGTGCTGTTTATATTGACCTCAACCCAGGCACACCTGGGGAGGGCTTGCCGGCAGGGTCAGGCTGCCCAGGTCAGCTAATCCTCAGCCCTCAGGGAATCACATTGCAGAAAATGGACCTCGCTAAGACAGAATATTCGCCAAGGAGAAAAAGGACACAATGCCATTTGCAGCACCGTAGATGAGTCTCGAGGTAATCACGTGACTTGGAGTAAGTCAGAAAGTGAAAGACACATATCATATCATATCACTTATAGGTGTTACCTATAAATTGATACCAGGGCAGATATTTCCACGGAGAAGGGCAATCACAGATTCATTAAACAAACTTATGGTTCACCAAAGGAAAGGTGTGAGGATTGAATTCATTACGATATTGGGGTTAACAGACATATACAAACACAGTAGACTTATATAATCACCAAAGACCTATGGAGTACCAAGAGAAGACTACTCAACATTCTGTCATAACGTACATGGGAAAAGGATCCCAGGAAGAACAGACATATGTATATGTGTAAAAGAACCAGCTCTTGCACACCTACAACATGCTAAACGTTGTACTCAAACTTGCTGTAATAAAAAATAAAAAAATGAATTAAAAACACGAACAAGAAGTAGTGAGACAAACTTGAGGGGCTTTCTCCTGGCACATTCCGTTCTACATTCCAATCTAGAACGCGACTTCCATTGAGGCTCTGCTGCCCTAGTAACCAGATTTGGTAAGGGAGAACTGCTGCCACCTTGTGGCCGTTTCACACAACTGCAGGTTTAATGCCAGCGCTAATGGTCAGTGGATATTCCAAATCATTACAGGCCTGTAAATGACACCTGCCCTGAAAACAAATCCTGGGGTCATATATCGACCAAAAAATTCAAAAGACGTCCATATTTCAAAACGACAGTTTCAAGAGGCATATTTCACGCACATTAGTGTTCTGCTTCTTTTGCTTTCTTTCTTTCTTTGTTAAAAGAACGGGAATGGAAAAAGGCAACCCTCAGAATGTGCAAAAACGTTCACAAACGAATCAATGGACAAAGGTTTAATCTCCAATATATATAAACAGCTCATGCAGCTTAATATTAATAAAACAAACAACCCAATACAAAAATGGGCAGAAGATCTAAAGAGACGTTTCTTCAAAGAAGACACAGAGATGGCCAAGACGCACATGAAAAGCTGCTCAACATCACTAATTATTAGAGAAATGCAAATCAAAACTACAATGGGGTAAGACCTCACACCTGTTAGAATCGGCATCATCAGATAATCTACAAACAACAAATTCTGGGGAGGGTGTGGACAAAAGGAACCCTCTTCCGCTATTGGTGGGAATGTAAATTGATACAGTCACTATGGAGAACAGTATGGAGGTTCCTTTAAAACACTCAAAAGAGAATTACCATAGGATCCAGCAATCCCACTTCTGGGCATATACCCAGAGAAAACCATAAATCACAGAGACACATTCACCACAATGGTCATTGCAGCACTATTTACAATAGCCAGGTAATGGAAGCAACCTAAATGCCCACAGACAGACGAATGGATAAAGATGTGGTACATATATAAAATGGAATATTACTCAGCCATAAAAAGGAATGAAACTGGGTCATTTGTAGAGAAGTTGATGGATCTAGAGACTGTCATACAGAGTGAAGTCAGTCAGAAAGAGAAAAACAAATATTGTATATTAATGCCTATATGTGGAACCTAGAAAAATGGTACAGATGAACTGGTTTACAGGGCAGAAATAGAGACACAGAGGTAGAGAACAAACGTATGGACACAAAGTGGGGGAAGCCATAGGGTGGTGGTGGTGGGATGAGTTGGGCGATTGGGATTGACCTGTATACATGTTTAAGCATAAAATAAATAACTACTAATAACCTAGTGTATAAAAAAATAAATAAAATTAAATTTCAAAATTTTAAGAAATAAAATGTAAAAATAAAACAGAAAAAAAGTTCTTCCATTCACACTGTTGTATTTATACGAATGAATTATTTCCATGCTTATATCTATAAATACATAAATGAGGAATAAAATCTAACTTGAACCAAAAAAGAAAAAAAAAACTGAACCTAAGAATTATACAGAGGAAAACACTACCAAGGCACTTGCTCCAGGGGTAAACAATTCTGAAATTGGTCAGAGGTGGGGAATCATCTCCCATACAGCCAGCAGCCCCACCCGCCCACGCAAATAGCATCCTCATTGCAAAGCTGGGAGACCGTGCCAAGGCCTCTGTGAGTAAACGTGAGCTGAGCCCCAGGCCAGATGCTGCTGAACTCTTCCCACCCTTCCCAGGTGAAACACCTGAATATGTACAAGGGCTTGAAAGCCTAGAGGAAGGGCCGTGGAGCCACACCAGCGACAGCACGCAGGCCAACTTGGTGCCTGCAGGTCAGCCAGGATGGTACTGGCCACGGGCGCTCTTCTGGAAGCTTTCTATTGCCCTGCCTGAGATACCCCTCCTGTCCCGGCCCCCAATCCTTTTTTTCCTTCCTCATCTCAGCCCGGAGAGATATTCCAGTGGAAGTTATGGGTGACACATCCTCTTCTTTACAGGTGGCAGCCTGGCAACTCCTGCCGAAAGTCCAGCAGAGCCCCACTCACACCGGGCCACCCACAAAGCCGTGGACCCTCACACCCTCCCACCAGCACAGCCCCGAGACTGCTGACGGGGCAGAGAATATGGAGTAAGGCACAGCTGCAGGGGCTATTGCTGCCTGGAGTGCTGTTTATATTGACCTCAACCCAGGCACACCTGGGGAGGGCTTGCCGGCAGGGTCAGGCTGCCCAGGTCAGCTAATCCTCAGCCCTCAGGGAATCACATTGCAGAAAATGGACCTCGCTAAGACAGAATATTCGCCAAGGAGAAAAAGGACACAATGCCATTTGCAGCACCGTAGATGAGTCTCGAGGTAATCACGTGACTTGGAGTAAGTCAGAAAGTGAAAGACACATATCATATCATATCACTTATAGGTGTTACCTATAAATTGATACCAGGGCAGATATTTCCACGGAGAAGGGCAATCACAGATTCATTAAACAAACTTATGGTTCACCAAAGGAAAGGTGTGAGGATTGAATTCATTACGATATTGGGGTTAACAGACATATACAAACACAGTAGACTTATATAATCACCAAAGACCTATGGAGTACCAAGAGAAAACTACTCAACATTCTGTCATAACGTACATGGGAAAAGGATCCCAGGAAGAACAGACATATGTATATGTGTAAAAGAACCAGCTCTTGCACACCTACAACATGCTAAACGTTGTACTCAAACTTGCTGTAATAAAAAATAAAAAAATGAATTAAAAACACGAACAAGAAGTAGTGAGACAAACTTGAGGGGCTTTCTCCTGGCACATTCCGTTCTACATTCCAATCTAGAACACGACTTCCATTGAGGCTCTGCTGCCCTAGTAACCAGATTTGGTAAGGGAGAACTGCTGCCACCTTGTGGCCGTTTCACACAACTGCAGGTTTAATGCCAGCGCTAATGGTCAGTGGATATTCCAAATCATTACAGGCCTGTAAATGACACCTGCCCTGAAAACAAATCCTGGGGTCATATATCGACCAAAAAATTCAAAAGACGTCCATATTTCAAAACGACAGTTTCAAGAGGCATATTTCACGCACATTAGTGTTCTGCTTCTTTTGCTTTCTTTCTTTCTTTGTTAAAAGAACGGGAATGGAAAAAGGCAACCCTCAGAATGTGCAAAAACGTTCACAAACGAATCAATGGACAAAGGTTTAATCTCCAATATATATAAACAGCTCATGCAGCTTAATATTAATAAAACAAACAACCCAATACAAAAATGGGCAGAAGATCTAAAGAGACGTTTCTTCAAAGAAGACACAGAGATGGCCAAGACGCACATGAAAAGCTGCTCAACATCACTAATTATTAGAGAAATGCAAATCAAAACTACAATGGGGTAAGACCTCACACCTGTTAGAATCGGCATCATCAGATAATCTACAAACAACAAATTCTGGGGAGGGTGTGGACAAAAGGAACCCTCTTCCGCTATTGGTGGGAATGTAAATTGATACAGTCACTATGGAGAACAGTATGGAGGTTCCTTTAAAACACTCAAAAGAGAATTACCATAGGATCCAGCAATCCCACTTCTGGGCATATACCCAGAGAAAACCATAAATCACAGAGACACATTCACCACAATGGTCATTGCAGCACTATTTACAATAGCCAGGTAATGGAAGCAACCTAAATGCCCACAGACAGACGAATGGATAAAGATGTGGTACATATATAAAATAGAATATTACTCAGCCATAAAAAGGAATGAAACTGGGTCATTTGTAGAGAAGTTGATGGATCTAGAGACTGTCATACAGAGTGAAGTCAGTCAGAAAGAGAAAAACAAATATTGTATATTAATGCCTATATGTGGAACCTAGAAAAATGGTACAGATGAACTGGTTTACAGGGCAGAAATAGAGACACAGAGGTAGAGAACAAACGTATGGACACAAAGTGGGGGAAGCCATAGGGTGGTGGTGGTGGGATGAGTTGGGCCATTGGGATTGACCTGTATACATGTTTAAGCATAAAATAAATAACTACTAATAACCTAGTGTATAAAAAAATAAATAAAATTAAATTTCAAAATTTTAAGAAATAAAATGTAAAAATAAAACAGAAAAAAAGTTCTTCCATTCACACTGATGTATTTATACGAATGAATTATTTCCATGCTTATATGTATAAATACATAAATGAGGAATAAAATGTAACTTGAACCAAAAAAGAAAAAAAAAACTGAACCTAAGAATTATACAGAGGAAAACACTACCAAGGCACTTGCTCCAGTGGTAAACAATTCTGAAATTGGTCAGAGGTGGGGAATCATCTCCCATACAGCCAGCAGCCCCGCCCGCCCACGCAAGGAGCATCCTCATTGCAAAGCTGGGAGACCGTGCCGAGGCCTCTGTGAGTAAACGTGAGCTGAGCCCCAGGCCAGCTGCTGCTGAACTCTTCCCACCCTTCCCAGGTGAAACACCTGAATATGTACAAGGGCTTGAAAGCCTAGAGGAAGGGCCGTGGAGCCACACCAGCGACAGCACGCAGGCCAACTTGGTGCCTGCAGGTCAGCCAGGATGGTACTGGCCACGGGCGCTCTTCTGGAAGCTTTCTATTGCCCTGCCTGAGATACCCCTCCTGTCCCGGCCCCCACTCCTTTTTTTCCTTCCTCACCTCAGCCCGGAGAGATATTCCAGTGGAAGTTATGGGTGACACATCCTCTTCTTTACAGGTGGCAGCCTGGCAACTCCTGCCGAAAGTCCAGCAGAGCCCCACTCACACCGGGCCACCCACAAAGCCGTGGACCCTCACACCCTCCCAACAGCACAGCCCCGAGACTGCTGACGGGGAAGAGAATATGGAGTCAGGCACAGCTGCAGGCGCTATTGCTGCCTGGAGTGTTGTTTATATTGACCTCAACCCAGGCACACCTGGGGAGGGCTTGCCGGCAGGGTGAGGCTGCCCAGGTCAGCTAATCCTCAGCCCTCAGGGAATCACATTGCAGAAAATGGACCTCGCTAAGACAGAATATTCGCCAAGGAGAAAAAGGACACAATGCCATTTGCAGCACCGTAGATGAGTCTCGAGGTAATCACGTGACTTGGAGTAAGTCAGAAAGTGAAAGACACATATCATATCATATCACTTATAGGTGTTACCTATAAATTGATACCAGGGCAGATATTTCCACGGAGAAGGGCAATCACAGATTCATTAAACAAACTTATGGTTCACCAAAGGAAAGGTGTCAGGATTGAATTCATTACGATATTGGGGTTAACAGACATATACAAACACAGTAGACGTATATAATCACCAAAGACCTACGGAGTACCAAGAGAAGACTACTCAACATTCTGTCATAACGTACATGGGAAAAGGATCCCAGGAAGAACAGACATATGTATATGTGTAAAAGAACCACCTATTGCACACCTACAACAAGCTAAACGTTGTACTCAAACTTGCTGTAATAAAAAATAAAAAATTAGGGGCTTCCCTGGTGGCGCAGTGGTTGAGAGTCCGCCTGCCGATGCAGGGGACACGGGTTCGTGCCCCTATCCCGGAAGATCCCACATGCCGCGCAGCGGCTGGGCCCGCGAGCCATGGCCGCGGAGCCTGTGTGTCCGGAGCCTGTGCTCCACAACGGGAGAGGCCACAGCAGTGAGAGGCCCGCGTACAGCAAAAAAAAATAAAAAAAAATAAAATAAAATAAAATAAAATAAAATAAAAAAATAAAAAATTAAATTAAAAACACGAACAAGAAGTAGTGAGACAAATTTGAGGGGTTTTCTCCTGGCACATTCCGTTCTACATTCCAATCTAGAACGCGACTTCCATTGAGGCTCTGCTGCCCTAGTAACCAGATTTGGTAAGGGAGAACTGCTGCCACCTTGTGGCCGTTTCACACAACTGCAGGTTTAATGCCAGCGCTAATGGTCAGTGGATATTCCAAATCATTACAGGCCTGTAAATGACACCTGCCCTGAAAACAAATCCTGGGGTCATATATCGACCAAAAAATTCAAAAGACGTCCATATTTCAAAACGACAGTTTCAAGAGGCATATTTCACGCACATTAGTGTTCTGCTTCTTTTGCTTTCTTTCTTTCTTTGTTAAAAAAAACGGGAATGGAAAAAGGCAACCCTCAGAATGGGCGAAAACGTTCACAAATGAATCAATGGACAAAGGTTTAATCTCCAATATATATAAACAGCTCATGCAGCTTAATATTAATAAAACAAACAACCCAATACAAAAGTGGGCAGAAGATCTAAAGAGACGTTTCTTCAAAGAAGACACAGAGATGGCCAAGACGCACATGAAAAGCTGCTCAACATCACTAATTATTAGAGAAATGCAAATCAAAACTACAATGAGGTAAGACCTCACACCTGTTAGAATCGGCATCATCAGATAATCTACAAACAACAAATTCTGGGGAGGGTGTGGACAAAAGGAACCCTCTTCCGCTATTGGTGGGAATGTAAATTGATACAGTCACTATGGAGAACAGTATGGAGGTTCCTTTAAAAAACTAAAAAGAGAATTACCATAGGATCCAGCAATCCCACTTCTGGGCATATACCCAGAGAAAACCATAAATCACAGAGACACATTCACCACAATGTTCATTGCAGCACTATTTACAATAGCCAGGTTATGGAAGCAACATAAATGCCCACAGACAGATGAATGGATAAAGATGTGGTACATATATAAAATGGAATATTACTCAGCCATAAAAAGGAATGAAACTGGGTCATTTGTAGAGAAGTTGATGGATCTAGAGACTGTCATACAGAGTGAAGTAAGCCAGAAAGAGAAAAACAAATATTGTATATTAATGCCTATATGTGGAACCTAGAAAAATGGTAGAGATGAACTGGTTTGCAGGGCAGAAATAGAGACACAGAGGTAGAGAACAAACGTATGGACACAAAGTGGGGGAAGCCATGGGGTGGTGGTGGTGGGATGACTTGGGAGATTAGGATTGACCTGTATACATGTCTATGCATAAAATAGATAACTAATAATAACCTACTGTATAAAAAAATAACTAAAATTAAATTTCAAAATTTTAAAAAATAAAATGTAAAAATAAAACAGAAAAAAAGTTCTTCCATTCACACTGATGTATTTATAGGAATGAATTATTTCCATGCTTATATCTATAAATACATAAATGAGGAATAAAATCTAACTTGAACCAAAAAAGAAAAAAAAAAAAAACTGAACCTAACAGTTATACAGAGGAAAACACTACCAAGGCACTTGCTCCAGTGGTAAACAATTCTGAAATTGGTCAGAGGTGGGGAATCATCTCCCATACAGCCAGCAGCCCCGCCCGCCCTCGCCAGGAGCATCCTCATTGCAAAGCTGGGGGACCGTGCCGAGGCCTCTGTGAGGAAACGTGAGCTGAGCCCCAGGCCAGCTGCTGCTGAACTCTTCCCACCCTTCCCAGGTGAAACACCTGAATATGTACAAGGGCTTGAAAGCCTAGAGGAAGGGCCGTGGAGCCACACCAGCGACAGCACGCAGGCCAACTTGGTGCCTGCAGGTCAGCCAGGATGGTACTGGCCACAGGCGCTCTTCTGGAAGCTTTCTATTGCCCTGCCTGAGATACCCCTCCTGTCCCGGCCCCCACTCCTTTTTTTCCTTTCTCACCTCAGCCCGGAGAGATATTCCAGTGGAAGTTATGGGTGACACATCCTCTTCTTTACAGGTGGCAGCCTGGCAACTCCTGCCGAAAGTCCAGCAGAGCCCCACTCACACCGGGCCACCCACAAAGCCGTGGACCCTCACACCCTCCCACCAGCACAGCCCCGAGACTGCTGACGGGGCAGAGAATATGGAGTAAGGCACAGCTGCAGGGACTATTGCTGCCTGGAGTGCTGTTTATATTGACCTCAACCCAGGCACACCTGGGGAGGGCTTGCCGGCAGGGTCAGGCTGCCCAGGTCAGCTAATCCTCAGCCCTCAGGGAATCACATTGCAGAAAATGGACCTCGCTAAGACAGAATATTCGCCAAGGAGAAAAAGGACACAATGCCATTTGCAGCACCGTAGATGAGTCTCGAGGTAATCACGTGACTTGGAGTAAGTCAGAAAGTGAAAGACACATATCATATCATATCACTTATAGGTGTTACCTATAAATTGATACCAGGGCAGATATTTCCACGGAGAAGGGCAATCACAGATTCATTAAACAAACTTATGGTTCACCAAAGGAAAGGTGTGAGGATTGAATTCATTACGATATTGGGGTTAACAGACAGATACAAACACAGTAGACGTATATAATCACCAAAGACCTACGGAGTACCAAGAGAAGACTACTCAACATTCTGTCATAACGTACATGGGAAAAGGATCCCAGGAAGAACAGACATATGTATATGTGTAAAAGAACCACCTCTTGCACACCTACAACAAGCTAAACGTTGTACTCAAACTTGCTGTAATAAAAAATAAAAAATTAAATTAAAAACACGAACAAGAAGTAGTGAGACAAACTTGAGGGGCTTTCTCCTGGCACATTCCGTTCTACATTCCAATCTCGAACACGACTTCCATTGAGGCTCTGCTGCCCTAGTAACCAGATTTGGTAAGGGAGAACTGCTGCCACCTTGTGGCCGTTTCACACAACTGCAGGTTTAATGCCAGCACTAATGGTCAGTGGATATTCCAAATCATTACAGGCCTGTAAATGACACCTGCCCTGAAAACAAATCCTGGGGTCCTATATCGACCAAAAAATTCAAAAGACGTCCATATTTCAAAACGACAGTTTCAAGAGGCATATTTCACGCACATTAGTGTTCTGCTTCTTTTGCTTTCTTTCTTTCTTTGTTAAAAAAACGGGAATGGAAAAAGGCAACCCTCAGAATGGGCGAAAACGTTCACAAACGAATCAATGGACAAAGGTTTAATCTCCAATATATATAAACAGCGCATGCAGCTTAATATTAATAAAACAAACAACCCAATACAAAAATGGGCAGAAGATCTAAAGAGACGTTTCTTCAAAGAAGACACAGAGATGGCCAAGACGCACATGAAAAGCTGCTCAACATCACTAATTATTAGAGAAATGCAAATCAAAACTACAATGAGGTAAGACCTCACACCTGTTAGAATCGGCATCATCAGATAATCTACAAACAACAAATTCTGTGGAGGGTGTGGACAAAAGGAACCCTCTTCCGCTACTGGTGGGAATGTAAATTGATACAGTCACTATGGAGAACAGTATGGAGGTTCCTTTAAAAAACTAAAAAGAGATGTACCATAGGATCCAGCAATCCCACTTCTGGGCATATACCCAGAGAAAACCATAAATCACAGAGACACATTCACCACAATGTTCATTGCAGCACTATTTACAATAGCCAGGTTATGGAAGCAACATAAATGCCCACAGACAGACGAATGGATAAAGATGTGGTACATATATAAAATGGAATATTACTCAGCCATAAAAAGGAATGAAACTGGGTCATTTGTAGAGAAGTTGATGGATCTAGAGACTGTCATACAGAGTGAAGTAAGCCAGAAAGAGAAAAACAAATATTGTATATTAATGCCTATATGTGGAACCTAGAAAAATGGTAGAGATGAACTGGTTTGCAGGGCAGAAATAGAGACACAGAGGTAGAGAACAAACGTATGGACAAAAAGTGGGGGAAGCCATGGGGTGGTGGTGGTGGGATGAGTTGGGAGATTAGGATTGACCTGTATACATGTCTATGCATAAAATAGATAACTAATAATAACCTACTGTATAAAATAATAACTAAAATTAAATTTCAAAATTTTAAAAAATAAAATGTAAAAATAAAACAGAAAAAAAGTTCTTCCATTCACACTGATGTATTTATACGAATGAATTATTTCCATGCTTATATCTATAAATACATAAATGAGGAATAAAATCTAACTTGAACCAAAAAAGAAAAAAAAAACAGAACCTAAGAATTATACAGAGGAAAACACTACCAAGGCACTTGCTCCAGTGGTAAACAATTCTGAATTTGGTCAGAGGTGGGGAATCATCTCCCATACAGCCAGCAGCCCCGCCCGCCCACGCAAGGAGCATCCTCATTGCAAAGCTGGGAGACCGTGCCGAGGCCTCTGTGAGTAAACGTGAGCTGAGCCCCAGGCCAGATGCTGCTGAACTCTTCCCACCCTTCCCAGGTGAAACACCTGAATATGTACAAGGGCTTGAAAGCCTAGAGGAAGGGCCGTGGAGCCACACCAGCGACAGCACGCAGGCCAACTTGGTGCCTGCAGGTCAGCCAGGATGGTACTGGCCACGGGCGCTCTTCTGGAAGCTTTCTATTGCCCTGCCTGAGATACCCCTCCTGTCCCGGCCTCCACTCCTTTTTTTCCTTCCTCACCTCAGCCCGGAGAGATATTCCAGTGGAAGTTATGGGTGACACATCCTCTTCTTTACAGGTGGCAGCCTGGCAACTCCTGCCGAAAGTCCAGCAGAGCCCCACTCACACCGGGCCACCCACAAAGCCGTGGACCCTCACACCCTCCCACCAGCACAGCCCCGAGACAGCTGACGTGGCAGAGAATATGGAGTCAGGCACAGCTGCAGGGGCTATTGCTGCCTGGAGTGCTGTTTATATTGACCTCAACCCAGGCACACCTGGGGAGGGCTTGCCGGCAGGGTCAGGCTGCCCAGGTCAGCTAATCCTCAGCCCTCAGGGAATCACATTGCAGAAAATGGACCTCGCTAAGACAGAATATTCGCCAAGGAGAAAAAGGACACAATGCCATTTGCAGCACCGTAGATGAGTCTCGAGGTAATCACGTGACTTGGAGTAAGTCAGAAAGTGAAAGACACATATCATATCATATCACTTATAGGTGTTACCTATAAATTGCTACCAGGGCAGATATTTCCACGGAGAAGGGCAATCACAGATTCATTAAACAAACTTATGGTTCACCAAAGGAAAGTTGTGAGGATTGAATTCATTACGATATTGGGGTTAACAGACAGATACAAACACAGTAGACGTATATAATCACCAAAGACCTACGGAGTACCAAGAGAAGACTACTCAACATTCTGTCATAACGTACATGGGAAAAGGATCCCAGGAAGAACAGACATATGTATATGTGTAAAAGAACCACCTCTTGCACACCTACAACAAGCTAAACGTTGTACTCAAACTTGCTGTAATAAAAAATAAAAAATTAAATTAAAAACACGAACAAGAAGTAGTGAGACAAACTTGAGGGGCTTTCTCCTGGCACATTCCGTTCTACATTCCAATCTAGAAAGCGACTTCCATTGAGGCTCTGCTGCCCTAGTAACCAGATTTGGTAAGGGAGAACTGCTGCCACCTTGTGGCCGTTTCACACAACAGCAGCTTTAATGCCAGCGCTAATGGTCAGTGGATATTCCAAATCATTACAGGCCTGTAAATGACACCTGCCCTGAAAACAAATCCTGGGGTCATATATCGACCAAAAAATTCAGAAGACGTCCATATTTCAAAACGACAGTTTCAAGAGGCATATTTCACGCACATTAGTGTTCTGCTTCTTTTGCTTTCTTTCTTTCTTTGTTAAAAAAAACGGGAATGGAAAAAGGCAACCCTCAGAATGGGCGAAAACGTTCACAAATGAATCAATGGACAAAGGTTTAATCTCCAATACATATAAACAGCTCATGCAGCTTAATATTAATAAAACAAACAACCCAATACAAAAATGGGCAGAAGATCTAAAGAGACGTTTCTTCAAAGAAGACACAGAGATGGCCAAGACGCACATGAAAAGCTGCTCAACATCACTAATTATTAGAGAAATGCAAATCAAAACTACAATGAGGTAAGACCTCACACCTGTTAGAATCGGCATCATCAGATAATCTACAAACAACAAATTCTGGGGAGGGTGTGGACAAAAGGAACCCTCTTCCGCTATTGGTGGGAATGTAAATTGATACAGTCACTATGGAGAACAGTATGGAGGTTCCTTTAAAAAACTAAAAAGAGAATTACCATAGGATCCAGCAATCCCACTTCTGGGCATATACCCAGAGAAAACCATAAATCACAGAGACACATTCACCACAATGTTCATTGCAGCACTATTTACAATAGCCAGGTAATGGAAGCAACCTAAATGCCCACAGACAGACGAATGGATAAAGATGTGGTACATATATAAAATGGAATATTACTCAGCCATAAAAAGGAATGAAACTGGGTCATTTGTAGAGAAGTTGATGGATCTAGAGACTGTCATACAGAGTGAAGTAAGCCAGAAAGAGAAAAACAAATATTGTATATTAATGCCTATATGTGGAACCTAGAAAAATGGTAGAGATGAACTGGTTTGCAGGGCAGAAATAGAGACACAGAGGTAGAGAACAAACGTATGGACACAAAGTGGGGGAAGCCATGGGGTGGTGGTGGTGGGATGAGTTGGGAGATTAGGATTGACCTGTATACATGTCTATGCATAAAATAGATAACTAATAATAACCTACTGTATAAAAAAATAACTAAAATTAAATTTCAAAATTTTAAAAAATAAAATGTAAAAATAAAACAGAAAAAAAGTTCTTCCATTCACACTGATGTATTTATACGAATGAATTATTTCCATGCTTATATCTATAAATACATAAATGAGGAATAAAATCTAACTTGAACCAAAAAAGAAAAAAAAAACTGAACCTAACAGTTATACAGAGGAAAACACTACCAAGGCACTTGCTCCACTGGTAAACAATTCTGAAATTGGTCAGAGGTGGGGAATCATCTCCCATACAGCCAGCAGCCCCGCCCGCACACGCAAGGAGCATCCTCATTGCAAAGCTGGGAGACCGTGCCGAGGCCTCTGTGAGTAAACGTGAGCTGAGCCCCAGGCCAGATGCTGCTGAACTGTTCCCACCCTTCCCAGGTGAAACACCTGAATATATACAAGGGCTTGAAAGCCTAGAGGAAGGGCCGTGGAGCCACACCAGCGACAGCACGCAGGCCAACTTGGTGCCTGCAGGTCAGCCAGGATGGTACTGGCCACGGGCGCTCTTCTGGAAGCTTTATATTGCCCTGCCTGAGATAACCCTCCTGTCCCGGCCCCCACTCCTTTTTCTCCTTCCTCACCTCAGCCCGGAGAGATATTCCAGTGGAAGTTATGGGTGACACATCCTCTTCTTTACAGGTGGCAGCCTGGCAACTCCTGCCGAAAGTCCAGCAGAGCCCCACTAACACCGGGCCACCCACAAAGCCGTGGACCCTCACACCCTCCCACCAGCACAGCCCCGAGACTGCTGACGGGGCAGAGAATATGGAGTAAGGCACAGCTGCAGGGGCTATTGATGCCTGGAGTGCTGTTTATATTGACCTCAACCCAGGCACACCTGGGGAGGGCTTGCCGGCAGGGTCAGGCTGCCCAGGTCAGCTAATCCTCAGCCCTCAGGGAATCACATTGCAGAAAATGGACCTCGCTAAGACAGAATATTCGCCAAGGAGAAAAAGGACACAATGCCATTTGCAGCACCGTAGATGAGTCTCGAGGTAATCACGTGACTTGGAGTAAGTCAGAAAGTGAAAGACACATATCATATCATATCACTTATAGGTGTTACCTATAAATTGCTACCAGGGCAGATATTTCCACGGAGAAGGGCAATCACAGATTCATTAAACAAACTTATGGTTCACCAAAGGAAAGGTGTGAGGATTGAATTCATTACGATATTGGGGTTAACAGACAGATACAAACACAGTAGACGTATATAATCACCAAAGACCTACGGAGTACCAAGAGAAGACTACTCAACATTCTGTCATAACGTACATGGGAAAAGGATCCCAGGAAGAACAGACATATGTATATGTGTAAAAGAACCACCTCTTGCACACCTACAACAAGCTAAACGTTGTACTCAAACTTGCTGTAATAAAAAATAAAAAATTAAATTAAAAACACGAACAAGAAGTAGTGAGACAAACTTGAGGGGCTTTCTCCTGGCACATTCCGTTCTACATTCCAATCTAGAAAGCGACTTCCATTGAGGCTCTGCTGCCCTAGTAACCAGATTTGGTAAGGGAGAACTGCTGCCACCTTGTGGCCGTTTCACACAACAGCAGCTTTAATGCCAGCGCTAATGGTCAGTGGATATTCCAAATCATTACAGGCCTGTAAATGACACCTGCCCTGAAAACAAATCCTGGGGTCATATATCGACCAAAAAATTCAGAAGACGTCCATATTTCAAAACGACAGTTTCAAGAGGCATATTTCACGCACATTAGTGTTCTGCTTCTTTTGCTTTCTTTCTTTCTTTGTTAAAAAAAACGGGAATGGAAAAAGGCAACCCTCAGAATGGGCGAAAACGTTCACAAATGAATCAATGGACAAAGGTTTAATCTCCAATACATATAAACAGCTCATGCAGCTTAATATTAATAAAACAAACAACCCAATACAAAAATGGGCAGAAGATCTAAAGAGACGTTTCTTCAAAGAAGACACAGAGATGGCCAAGACGCACATGAAAAGCTGCTCAACATCACTAATTATTAGAGAAATGCAAATCAAAACTACAATGAGGTAAGACCTCACACCTGTTAGAATCGGCATCATCAGATAATCTACAAACAACAAATTCTGGGGAGGGTGTGGACAAAAGGAACCCTCTTCCGCTATTGGTGGGAATGTAAATTGATACAGTCACTATGGAGAACAGTATGGAGGTTCCTTTAAAAAACTAAAAAGAGAATTACCATAGGATCCAGCAATCCCACTTCTGGGCATATACCCAGAGAAAACCATAAATCACAGAGACACATTCACCACAATGTTCATTGCAGCACTATTTACAATAGCCAGGTAATGGAAGCAACCTAAATGCCCACAGACAGACGAATGGATAAAGATGTGGTACATATATAAAATGGAATATTACTCAGCCATAAAAAGGAATGAAACTGGGTCATTTGTAGAGAAGTTGATGGATCTAGAGACTGTCATACAGAGTGAAGTAAGCCAGAAAGAGAAAAACAAATATTGTATATTAATGCCTATATGTGGAACCTAGAAAAATGGTAGAGATGAACTGGTTTGCAGGGCAGAAATAGAGACACAGAGGTAGAGAACAAACGTATGGACACAAAGTGGGGGAAGCCATGGGGTGGTGGTGGTGGGATGAGTTGGGAGATTAGGATTGACCTGTATACATGTCTATGCATAAAATAGATAACTAATAATAACCTACTGTATAAAAAAATAACTAAAATTAAATTTCAAAATTTTAAAAAATAAAATGTAAAAATAAAACAGAAAAAAAGTTCTTCCATTCACACTGATGTATTTATACGAATGAATTATTTCCATGCTTATATCTATAAATACATAAATGAGGAATAAAATCTAACTTGAACCAAAAAAGAAAAAAAAAACTGAACCTAACAGTTATACAGAGGAAAACACTACCAAGGCACTTGCTCCACTGGTAAACAATTCTGAAATTGGTCAGAGGTGGGGAATCATCTCCCATACAGCCAGCAGCCCCGCCCGCACACGCAAGGAGCATCCTCATTGCAAAGCTGGGAGACCGTGCCGAGGCCTCTGTGAGTAAACGTGAGCTGAGCCCCAGGCCAGATGCTGCTGAACTGTTCCCACCCTTCCCAGGTGAAACACCTGAATATATACAAGGGCTTGAAAGCCTAGAGGAAGGGCCGTGGAGCCACACCAGCGACAGCACGCAGGCCAACTTGGTGCCTGCAGGTCAGCCAGGATGGTACTGGCCACGGGCGCTCTTCTGGAAGCTTTATATTGCCCTGCCTGAGATAACCCTCCTGTCCCGGCCCCCACTCCTTTTTCTCCTTCCTCACCTCAGCCCGGAGAGATATTCCAGTGGAAGTTATGGGTGACACATCCTCTTCTTTACAGGTGGCAGCCTGGCAACTCCTGCCGAAAGTCCAGCAGAGCCCCACTAACACCGGGCCACCCACAAAGCCGTGGACCCTCACACCCTCCCACCAGCACAGCCCCGAGACTGCTGACGGGGCAGAGAATATGGAGTAAGGCACAGCTGCAGGGGCTATTGATGCCTGGAGTGCTGTTTATATTGACCTCAACCCAGGCACACCTGGGGAGTGCTTGCCGGCAGGGTCAGGCTGCCCAGGTCAGCTTATCCTCAGCCCTCAGGGAATCACATTGCAGAAAATGGACCTCGCTAAGACAGAATATTCGCCAAGGAAAAAAAGGACACAATGCCATTTGCAGCACCGTAGATGAGTCTCGAGGTAATCACGTGACTTGGAGTAAGTCAGAAAGTGAAAGACACATATCATATCATATCACTTATAGGTGTTACCTATAAATTGATACCAGGGCAGATATTTCCACGGAGAAGGGCAATCACAGATTCATTAAACAAACTTATGGTTCACCAAAGGAAAGGTGTGAGGATTGAATTCATTACGATATTGGGGTTAACAGACAGATACAAACACAGTAGACGTATATAATCACCAAAGACCTACGGAGTACCAAGAGAAGACTACTCAACATTCTGTCATAACGTACATGGGAAAAGGATCCCAGGAAGAACAGACATATGTATATGTGTAAAAGAACCACCTCTTGCACACCTACAACAAGCTAAACGTTGTACTCAAACTTGCTGTAATAAAAAATAAAAAATTAAATTAAAAACACGAACAAGAAGTAGTGAGACAAACTTGAGGGGCTTTCTCCTGGCACATTCCGATCTACATTCCAATCTAGAACACGACTTCCATTGAGGCTCTGCTGCCCTAGTAACCAGATTTGGGAAGGGAGAACTGCTGCCACCTTGTGGCCGTTTCACACAACTGCAGGTTTAATGCCAGCGCTAATGGTCAGTGGATATTCCAAATCATTACAGGCCTGTAAATGACACCTACCCTGAAAACAAATCCTGGGGTCATATATCGACCAAAAAATTCAAAAGACGTCCGTATTTCAAAACGACAGTTTCAAGAGGCATATTTCACGCACATTAGTGTTCTGCTTCTTTTGCTTTCTTTCTTTCTTTGTTAAAAAAAACGGGAATGGAAAAATGCAACCCTCAGAATGGGCGAAAACTTTCACAAATGAATCAATGGACAAAGGTTTAATCTCCAATATATATAAACAGCTCATGCAGCTTAATATTAATAAAACAAACAACCCAATACAAAAATGGGCAGAAGATCTAAAGAGACGTTTCTTCAAAGAAGACACAGAGATGGCCAAGACGCACATGAAAAGCTGCTCAACATCACTAATTATTAGAGAAATGCAAATCAAAACTACAATGAGGTAAGACCTCACACCTGTTAGAATCGGCATCATCAGATAATCTACAAACAACAAATTCTGGGGAGGGTGTGGACAAAAGGAACCCTCTTCCGCTATTGGTGGGAATGTAAATTGATACAGTCACTATGGAGAACAGTATGGAGGTTCCTTTAAAAAACTAAAAAGAGAATTACCATAGGATCCAGCAATCCCACTTCTGGGCATATACCCAGAGAAAACCATAAATCACATAGACACATTCACCACAATGTTCATTGCAGAACTATTTACAATAGCCAGGTTATGGAAGCAACCTAAATGCCCACAGACAGACGAATGGATAAAGATGTGGTACATATATAAAATGGAATATTACTCAGCCATAAAAAGGAATGAAACTGGGTCATTTGTAGAGAAGTTGATGGATCTAGAGACTGTCATACAGAGTGAAGTAAGCCAGAAAGAGAAAAACAAATATTGTATATTAATGCCAATATGTGGAACCTAGAAAAATGGTAGAGATGAACTGGTTTGCAGGGCAGAAATAGAGACACAGAGGTAGAGAACAAACGTATGGACACAAAGTGGGGGAAGCCATGGGGTGGTGGTGGTGGGATGACTTGGGAGATTAGGATTGACCTGTATACATGTCTATGCATAAAATAGATAACTAATAATAACCTACTGTATAAAAAAATAACTAAAATTAAATTTCAAAATTTTAAAAAATAAAATGTAAAAATAAAACAGAAAAAAAGTTCTTCCATTCACACTGATGTATTTATACGAATAAATTATTTCCATGCTTATATCTATAAATACATAAATGAGGAATAAAATCTAACTAGAACCAAAAAAGAAAAAAAAACTGAACCTAACAGTTATACAGAGGAAAACACTACCAAGGCACTTGCTCCAGTGGTAAACAATTCTGAAATTGGTCAGAGGTGGGGAATCATCTCCCATACAGCCAGCAGCCCCGCCCGCCCACGCAAGGAGCATCCTCATTGCAAAGCTGGGAGACCGTGCCGAGGCCTCTGTGAGTAAACGTGAGCTGAGCCCCAGGCCAGATGCTGCTGAACTGTTCCCACCCTTCCCAGGTGAAACACCTGAATATGTACAAGGGCTTGAAAGCCTATAGGAAGGGCCGTGGAGCCACACCAGCGACAGCACGCAGGCCAACTTGGTGCCTGCAGGTCAGCCAGGATGGTACTGGCCACGGGCGCTCTTCTGGAAGCTTTCTATTGCCCTGCCTGAGATACCCCTCCTGTCCCGGCACCCACTCCTTTTTTTCCTTCCTCACCTCAGCCCGGAGAGATATTCCAGTGGAAGTTATGGGTGACACATCCTCTTCTTTACAGGTGGCAGCCTGGCAACTCCTGCCGAAAGTCCAGCAGAGCCCCACTCACACCGGGCCACCCACAAAGCCGTGGACCCTCACACCCTCCCACCAGCACAGCCCCGAGACTGCTGACGGGGCAGAGGATATGGAGTCAGGCACAGCTGCAGGGGCTATTGCTGCCTGGAGTGCTGTTTATATTGACCTCAACCCAGGCACACCTGGGGAGGGCTTGCCGGCAGGGTCAGGCTGCCCAGGTCAGCTAATCCTCAGCCCTCAGGGAATCACATTGCAGAAAATGGACCTCACTAAGACAGAATATTCGCCAAGGAGAAAAAGGACACAATGCCATTTGCAGCACCGTAGATGAGTCTCGAGGTAATCACGTGACTTGGAGTAAGTCAGAAAGTGAAAGACACATATCATATCATATCACTTATAGGTGTTACCTATAAATTGATACCAGGGCAGATATTTCCACGGAGAAGGGCAATCACAGATTCATTAAACAAACTTATGGTTCACCAAAGGAAAGGTGTGAGGATTGAATTCATTACGATATTGGGGTTAACAGACAGATACAAACACAGTAGACGTATATAATCACCAAAGACCTACGGAGTACCAAGAGAAGACTACTCAACATTCTGTCATAACGTACATGGGAAAAGGATCCCAGGAAGAACAGACATATGTATATGTGTAAAAGAACCACCTCTTGCACACCTACAACATGCTAAACGTTGTACTCAAACTTGCTGTAATAAAAAATAAAAAATTAAATTAAAAACACGAACAAGAAGTAGTGAGATAAACTTGAGGGGCTTTCTCCTGGCACATTCCGTTCTACATTCCCATCTAGAACACGACTTCCATTGAGGCTCTGCTGCCCTAGTAACCAGATTTGGTAAGGGAGAACTGCTGCCACCTTGTGGCCGTTTCACACAACTGCAGGTTTAATGCCAGCGCTAATGGTCAGTGGATATTCCAAATCATTACAGGCCTGTAAATGACACCTGCCCTGAAAACAAATCCTGGGGTCATATATCGACCAAAAAATTCAAAAGACGTCCATATTTCAAAACGACAGTTTCAAGAGGCATATTTCACGCACATTAGTGTTCTGCTTCTTTTGCTTTCTTTCTTTCTTTGTTAAAAAAAACGGGAATGGAAAAAGGCAACCCTCAGAATGGGCGTAAACGTTCACAAACGAATCAATGGACAAAGGTTTAATCTCCAATATATATAAACAGCTCATGCAGCTTAATATTAATAAAACAAACAACCCAATACAAAAATGGGCAGAAGATCTAAAGAGACGTTTCTTCAAAGAAGACACAGAGATGGCCAAGACGCACATGAAAAGCTGCTCAACATCACTAATTATTAGAGAAATGCAAATCAAAACTACAATGAGGTAAAACCTCACACCTGTTAGAATCGGCATCATCAGATAATCTACAAACAACAAATTCTGGGGAGGGTGTGGACAAAAGGAACCCTCTTCCGCTATTGGTGGGAATGTAAATTGATACAGTCACTATGGAGAACAGTATGGAGGTTCCTTTAAAAAACTAAAAAGAGAATTACCATAGGATCCAGCAATCCCACTTCTGGGCATATACCCAGAGAAAACCATAAATCACAGAGACACATTCACCACAATATTCATTGCAGCGCTATTTACAATAGCCAGGTTATGGAAGCAATATAAATGCCCACAGACAGACGAATGGATAAAGATGTGGTACATATATAAAATGGAATATTACTCAGCCATAAAAAGGAATGAAACTGGGTCATTTGTAGAGAAGTTGATGGATCTAGAGACTGTCATACAGAGTGAAGTAAGCCAGAAAGAGAAAAACAAATATTGTATATTAAAGCCTATATGTGGAACCTAGAAAAATGGTAGAGATGAACTGGTTTGCAGGGCAGAAATAGAGACACAGAGGTAGAGAACAAACGTATGGACACAAAGTGGGGGAAGCCATGGGGTGGTGGTGGTGGGATGAGTTGGGACATTAGGATTGACCTGTGTACATGTCTATGCATAAAATAGATAACTAATAATAACCTACTGTATAAAAAAATAACTAAAATTAAATTTCAAAATTTTAAAAAATAAAATGTAAAAATAAAACAGAAAAAATGTTCTTCCATTCACACTGATGTATTTATACGAATGAATTATTTCCATGCTTATATCTATAAATACATAAATGAGGAATAAAATCTAACTTGAACCAAAAAAGAAAAAAAAAACTGAACCTAACAGTTATACAGAGGAAAACACTACCAAGGCACTTGCTCCAGTGGTAAACAATTCTGAAATTGGTCAGAGGTGGGGAATCATCTCCCATACAGCCAGCAGCCCCGCCCGCCCATGCAAGGAGCATCCTCATTGCAAAGCTGGGAGACCGTGCCAAGGCCTCTGTGAGTAAACGTGAGGTGAGCCCCAGGCCAGCTGCTGCTGAACTGTTCCCACCCTTCCCAGGTGAAACACCTGAATATGTACAAGGGCTTGAAAGCCTAGAGGAAGGGCCGTGGAGCCACACCAGCGACAGCACGCAGGCCAACTTGGTGCCTGCAGGTCAGCCAGGATGGTACTGGCCACGGGCGCTCTTCTGGAAGCTTTCTATTGCCCTGCCTGAGATACCCCTCCTGTCCCGGCCCCCAGTCCTTTTTTTCCTTCCTCAACTCAGCCCGCAGAGATATTCCAGTGGAAGTTATGGGTGACACATCCTCTTCTTTACAGGTGGCAGACTGGCAACTCCTGCCGAAAGTCCAGCAGAGCACCACTCACACCGGGCCACCCACAAAGCCGTGGACCCTCACACCCTCCCACCAGCACAGCCCCGAGACTGCTGACGGGGCAGAGAATATGGAGTCAGGCACAGCTGCAGGGGCTATTGCTGCCTGGAGTGCTGTTTATATTGACCTCAACCCAGGCACACCTGGGGAGGGCTTGCCGGCAGGGTCAGGCTGTCCAGGTCAGCTAATCCTCAGCCCTCAGGGAATCACATTGCAGAATATGGACCTCGCTAAGAGAGAATATTCGCCAAGGAAGAAAAGGACACAATGCCATTTGCAGCACGATAGATGAGTCTCGAGGTAATCACGTGACTTGGAGTAAGTCAGAAAGTGAAAGACACATATCATATCATATCACTTATAGGTGTTACCTATAAATTGATACCAGGGCAGATATTTCCACGGAGAAGGGCAATCACAGATTCATTAAACAAACTTATGGTTCACCAAAGGAAAGGAGTGAGGATTGAATTCATTACGATATTGGGGTTAACAGACATATACAAACACAGTAGACGTATATAATCACCAAAGACCTACGAAGTACCAAGAGAAGACTACTCAACATTCTGTCATAATGTACATGGGAAAAGGATCCCAGGAAGAACAGACATATGTATATGTGTAAAAGAACCACCTCTTGCACACCTACAACAAGCTAAACGTTGTACTCAAACTTGCTGTAATGAAAAATAAAAAATTAAATTAAAAACACGAACAAGAAGTAGTGAGACAAACTTGAGGGGCTTTCTCCTGGCACATTCCGTTCTACATTCCAATCTAGAACACGACTTCCATTGAGGCTCTGCTGCCCTAGTAAACAGATTTGGTAAGGGAGAACTGCTGCCACCTTGTGGCCGTTTCACACAACTGCAGGTTTAATGCCAGCGCTAATGGTCAGTGGATATTCCAAATCATTACAGGCCTGTAAATGACACCTGCCCTGAAAACAAATCCTGGGGTCATATATCGACCAAAAAATTCAAAAGACGTCCATATTTCAAAACGACAGTTTCAAGAGGCATATTTCACGCACATTAGTGTTCTGCTTCTTTTGCTTTCTTACTTTCTTTGTTAAAAAAAATGGGAATGGAGAAAGGCAACCCTCAGAATGGGCGAAAACGTTCACAAACGAATCAATGGACAAAGGTTTAATCTCCAATATATATAAACAGCTCATGCAGCTTAATATTAATAAAACAAACAACCCAATACAAAAATGGGCAGAAGATCTAAAGAGACGTTTCTTCAAAGAAGACACAGAGATGGCCAAGACGCACATGAAAAGCTGCTCAACATCACTAATTATTAGAGAAATGCAAATCAAAACTATAATGAGGTAAGACCTCACACCTGTTAGAATCGGCATCATCAGCTAATCTACAATCAACAAATTCTGGGGACGGTGTGGACAAAAGGAACCCTCTTCCGCTATTGGTGGGAATGTAAATTGATACAGTCACTATGGAGAACAGTATGGAGGTTCCTTTAAAAAACTAAAAAGAGAATTACCATAGGATCCAGCAATCCCACTTCTGGGCATATACCCAGAGAAAACCATAAATCACAGAGACACATTCACCACAATATTCATTGCAGCGCTATTTACAATAGCCAGGTTATGGAAGCAATATAAATGCCCACAGACAGACGAATGGATAAAGATGTGGTACATATATAAAATGGAATATTACTCAGCCATAAAAAGGAATGAAACTGGGTCATTTGTAGAGAAGTTGATGGATCTAGAGACTGTCATACAGAGTGAAGTAAGCCAGAAAGAGAAAAACAAATATTGTATATTAAAGCCTATATGTGGAACCTAGAAAAATGGTAGAGATGAACTGGTTTGCAGGGCAGAAATAGAGACACAGAGGTAGAGAACAAACGTATGGACACAAAGTGGGGGAAGCCATGGGGTGGTGGTGGTGGGATGAGTTGGGACATTAGGATTGACCTGTGTACATGTCTATGCATAAAATAGATAACTAATAATAACCTACTGTATAAAAAAATAACTAAAATTAAATTTCAAAATTTTAAAAAATAAAATGTAAAAATAAAACAGAAAAAATGTTCTTCCATTCACACTGATGTATTTATACGAATGAATTATTTCCATGCTTATATCTATAAATACATAAATGAGGAATAAAATCTAACTTGAACCAAAAAAGAAAAAAAAAACTGAACCTAACAGTTATACAGAGGAAAACACTACCAAGGCACTTGCTCCAGTGGTAAACAATTCTGAAATTGGTCAGAGGTGGGGAATCATCTCCCATACAGCCAGCAGCCCCGCCCGCCCATGCAAGGAGCATCCTCATTGCAAAGCTGGGAGACCGTGCCAAGGCCTCTGTGAGTAAACGTGAGGTGAGCCCCAGGCCAGCTGCTGCTGAACTGTTCCCACCCTTCCCAGGTGAAACACCTGAATATGTACAAGGGCTTGAAAGCCTAGAGGAAGGGCCGTGGAGCCACACCAGCGACAGCACGCAGGCCAACTTGGTGCCTGCAGGTCAGCCAGGATGGTACTGGCCACGGGCGCTCTTCTGGAAGCTTTCTATTGCCCTGCCTGAGATACCCCTCCTGTCCCGGCCCCCAGTCCTTTTTTTCCTTCCTCAACTCAGCCCGCAGAGATATTCCAGTGGAAGTTATGGGTGACACATCCTCTTCTTTACAGGTGGCAGACTGGCAACTCCTGCCGAAAGTCCAGCAGAGCACCACTCACACCGGGCCACCCACAAAGCCGTGGACCCTCACACCCTCCCACCAGCACAGCCCCGAGACTGCTGACGGGGCAGAGAATATGGAGTCAGGCACAGCTGCAGGGGCTATTGCTGCCTGGAGTGCTGTTTATATTGACCTCAACCCAGGCACACCTGGGGAGGGCTTGCCGGCAGGGTCAGGCTGTCCAGGTCAGCTAATCCTCAGCCCTCAGGGAATCACATTGCAGAATATGGACCTCGCTAAGAGAGAATATTCGCCAAGGAAGAAAAGGACACAATGCCATTTGCAGCACGATAGATGAGTCTCGAGGTAATCACGTGACTTGGAGTAAGTCAGAAAGTGAAAGACACATATCATATCATATCACTTATAGGTGTTACCTATAAATTGATACCAGGGCAGATATTTCCACGGAGAAGGGCAATCACAGATTCATTAAACAAACTTATGGTTCACCAAAGGAAAGGAGTGAGGATTGAATTCATTACGATATTGGGGTTAACAGACATATACAAACACAGTAGACGTATATAATCACCAAAGACCTACGAAGTACCAAGAGAAGACTACTCAACATTCTGTCATAATGTACATGGGAAAAGGATCCCAGGAAGAACAGACATATGTATATGTGTAAAAGAACCACCTCTTGCACACCTACAACAAGCTAAACGTTGTACTCAAACTTGCTGTAATGAAAAATAAAAAATTAAATTAAAAACACGAACAAGAAGTAGTGAGACAAACTTGAGGGGCTTTCTCCTGGCACATTCCGTTCTACATTCCAATCTAGAACACGACTTCCATTGAGGCTCTGCTGCCCTAGTAAACAGATTTGGTAAGGGAGAACTGCTGCCACCTTGTGGCCGTTTCACACAACTGCAGGTTTAATGCCAGCGCTAATGGTCAGTGGATATTCCAAATCATTACAGGCCTGTAAATGACACCTGCCCTGAAAACAAATCCTGGGGTCATATATCGACCAAAAAATTCAAAAGACGTCCATATTTCAAAACGACAGTTTCAAGAGGCATATTTCACGCACATTAGTGTTCTGCTTCTTTTGCTTTCTTACTTTCTTTGTTAAAAAAAATGGGAATGGAGAAAGGCAACCCTCAGAATGGGCGAAAACGTTCACAAACGAATCAATGGACAAAGGTTTAATCTCCAATATATATAAACAGCTCATGCAGCTTAATATTAATAAAACAAACAACCCAATACAAAAATGGGCAGAAGATCTAAAGAGACGTTTCTTCAAAGAAGACACAGAGATGGCCAAGACGCACATGAAAAGCTGCTCAACATCACTAATTATTAGAGAAATGCAAATCAAAACTATAATGAGGTAAGACCTCACACCTGTTAGAATCGGCATCATCAGCTAATCTACAATCAACAAATTCTGGGGACGGTGTGGACAAAAGGAACCCTCTTCCGCTATTGGTGGGAATGTAAATTGATACAGTCACTATGGAGAACAGTATGGAGGTTCCTTTAAAAAACTAAAAAGAGAATTACCATAGGATCCAGCAATCCCACTTCTGGGCATATACCCAGAGAAAACCATAAATCACAAAGACACATTCACCACAATGTTCATTGCAGCACTATTTACAATAGCCAGGTAATGGAAGCAACCTAAATGCCCACAGACAGGAGAATGGATAAAGATGTGGTACATATACAAAATGGAATATTACTCAGCCATAAAAAGGAATGAAACTGGGTCATTTGTAGAGAAGTTGATGGATCTAGAGACTGTCATACAGAGTGAAGTAAGCCAGAAAGAGAAAAACAAATATTGTATATTAATGCCTATATGTGGAACCTAGAAAAATGGTAAAGATGAACTGGTTTTCAGGGCAGAAATAGAGACACAGAGGTAGAGAACAAACGTATGGACACAAAGTGGGGGAAGCCATGGGGTGGTGGTGGTGGGATGAGTTGGGAGATTAGGATTGACCTGTATACATGTCTATGCATAAAAGAGATAACTAATAATAACCTACTGTATAAAAAAATAACTAAAATTTAATTTCAAAATTTTAAAAAATAAAATGTAAAAATAAAACAGAAAAAAAGTTCTTCCATTCACACTGATGTATTTATACGAATGAATTATTTCCATGCTTATATCTATAAATACATAAATGAGGAATAAAATCTAAGTTGAACCAAAAAAGAAAAAAAAAACTGAACCTAACAGTTATACAGAGGAAAACACTACCAAGGCACTTGCTCCACTGGTAAACAATTCTGAAATTGGTCAGAGGTGGGGAATCATCTCCCATACAGCCAGCAGCCCCGCCCGCCCACGCCAGGAGCATCCTCATTGCAAAGCTGGGAGACCGTGCCGAGGCCTCTGTGAGTAAACGTGAGCTGAGCCCCAGGCCAGATGCTGCTGAACTGTTCCCACCCTTCCCAGGTGAAACACCTGAATATGTACAAGGGCTTGAAAGCCTAGAGGAAGGGCCGTGGTGACACACCAGCGACAGCACGCAGGCCAACTTGGTGCATGCAGGTCAGCCAGGATGGTTCTGGCCACGGGCGCTCTTCTGGAAGCTTTCTATTGCCCTGCCTGTGATACCCCTCCTGTCCCGGCCCCCACTCCTTTTTTTCCTTCCTCACCTCAGCCTGGAGAGGTATTCTAGTGGAAGTTATGGGTGACACATCCTCTTCTTTACAGGTGGCAGCCTGGCAACTCCTGCCGAAAGTCCAGCAGAGCCCCACTCACACCGGGCCACCCACAAAGCCGTGGAACCTCACACCCTCCCACCAGCACAGCCCCGAGACTGCTGACGGGGCAGAGAATATGGAGTAAGGCACAGCTGCAGGGGCTATTGCTGCCTGGAGTGCTGTTTATATTGACCTCAACCCAGGCACACCTGGTGAGGGCTTGCCGGCAGGGTCAGGCTGCCCAGGTCAGCTAATCCTCAGCCCTCAGGGAATCACATTGCAGAATATGGACCTCGCTAAGACAGAATATTCGCCAAGGAAAAAAAGGACACAATGCCATTTGCAGCACCGTAGATGAGTCTCGAGGTAATCACGTGACTTGGAGTAAGTCAGAAAGTGAAAGACACATATCATATCATATCATATCACTTATAGGTGTTACCTATAAATTGATACCAGGGCAGATATTTCCACGGAGAAGGGCAATCACAGATTCATTAAACAAACTTATGGTTCACCAAAGGAAAGGTGTGAGGATTGAATTCATTACGATATTCGTGTTAACAGACAGATACAAACACAGTAGACGTATATAATCACCAAAGACCTACGGAGTACCAAGAGAAGACTACTCAACATTCTGTCATAACGTACATGGGAAAAGGATCCCAGGAAGAACAGACATATGTATATGTGTAAAAGAACCACCTCTTGCACACCTACAACAAGCTAAACGTTGTACTCAAACTTGCTGTAATAAAAAATAAAAAATTAAATTAAAAACACGAACAAGAAGTAGTGAGACAAACTTGAGGGGCTTTCTCCTGGCACATTCCGTTCTACATTCCAATCTAGAACACGACTTCCATTGAGGCACTGCTGCCCTAGTAACCAGATTTGGTAAGGGAGAACTGCTGCCACCTTGTGGCCGTTTCACACAACTGCAGGTTTAATGCCAGCGCTAATGGTCAGTGGATATTCCAAATCATTACAGGCCTGTAAATGACACCTGCCCTGAAAACAAATCCTGGGGTCATATATCGACCAAAAAATTCAAAAGACGTCCATATTTCAAAACGACAGTTTCAAGAGGCATATTTCACACACATTAGTGTTCTGCTTCTTTTGCTTTCTTTCTTTCTTTGTTAAAAAAAACGGGAATGGAAAAAGGCAACCCTCAGAATGGGCGAAAACGTTCACAAACGAATCAATGGACAAAGGTTTAATCTCCAATATATATAAACAGCTCATGCAGCTTAATATTAATAAAACAAACAACCCAATACAAAAATGGGCAGAAGATCTAAAGAGACGTTTCTTCAAAGAAGACACAGAGACGGCCAAGACGCACATGAAAAGCTGCTCAACATCACTAATTATTAGAGAAATGCAAATCAAAACTACAATGAGGTAAGACCTCACACCTGTTAGAATCGGCCACATCAGATAATCTACAAACAACAAATTCTGGGGAGGGTGTGGACAAAAGGAACCCTCTTCCGCTATTGGTGGGAATGTAAATTGATACAGTCACTATGGAGAAGAGAATGGAGGTTCCTTTAAAAAACTTAAAAGAGAATTACCATAGGATCCAGCAATCCCACTTCTGGGCATATACCCAGAGAAAACCATAAATCACAGAGACACATTCACCACAATGTTCATTGCAGCACTATTTACAATAGCCAGGTTATGGAAGCAACATAAATGCCCACAGACAGACGAATGGATAAAGATGTGGTACATATATAAAATGGAATATTACTCAGCCATAAAAAGGAATGAAACTGGGTCATTTGTAGAGAAGTTGATGGATCTAGAGACTGTCATACAGAGTGAAGTAAGCCAGAAAGAGAAAAACAAATATTGTATATTAATGCCTATATGTGGAACCTAGAAAAATGGTAGAGATGAACTGGTTTGCAGGGCAGAAATAGAGACACAGAGGTAGAGAACAAACGTATGGACACAAAGTGGGGGAAGCCATGGGGTGGTGGTGGTGGGATGAGTTGGGAGATTAGGATTGACCTGTATACATGTCTATGCATAAAATAGATAACTAATAATAACCTACTGTATAAAAAAATAACTAAAATTAAATTTCAAAATTTTAAAAAATAAAATGTAAAAATAAAACAGAAAAAAAGTTCTTCCATTCACACTGATGTATTTATACGAATGAATTATTTCCATGCTTATATCTATAAATACATAAATGAGGAATAAAATCTAACTGGAACCAAAAAAGAAAAAAAAAACTGAACCTAACAGTTATACAGAGGAAAACACTACCAAGGCACTTGCTCCAGTGGTAAACAATTCTGAAATTGGTCAGAGGTGGGGAATCATTTCCCATACAGCCAGCAGCCCCGCCCGCCCACGCAAGGAGCATCCTCATTGCAAAGCTGGGAGACCGAGCCGAGGCCTCTGTGAGTAAACGTGAGCTGAGCCCCAGGCCAGATGCTGCTGAACTCTTCCCACCCTTCCCAGGTGAAACACCTGAATAGGTACAAGGGATTGAAAGCCTAGAGGAAGGGCCGTGGAGCCACACCAACGACAGCACGCAGGCCAACTTGGTGCCTGCAGGTCAGCCAGGATGGTACTGGCCACGGGCGCTCCTCTGGAAGCTTTCTATTGCCCTGCCTGAGATACCCCTCCTGTCCCGGCCCTCACTCCTTTTTTTCCTTCCTCACCTCTGCCCGGAGAGATATTCCAGTGGAAGTTATGGGTGACACATCCTCTTCTTTACAGGTGGCACCCTGGCAACTCCTGCCGAAAGTCCAGCAGAGCCCCACTCAAACCGGGCCACCCACAAAGCCGTGGACCCTCACACCCTCCCACCAGCACAGCCCCGAGACTGCTGACGGGGCAGAGAATATGGAGTCAGGCACAGCTGCAGGGGCTATTGCTGCCTGGAGTGCTGTTTATATTGACCTCAACCCAGGCACACCTGGGGAGGGCTTGCCGGCAGGGTCAGGCTGCCCAGGTCAGCTAATCCTCAGCCCTCAGGGAATCACATTGCAGAATATGGACCTCGCTAAGACAGAATATTCGCCAAGGAAAAAAAGGACACAATGCCATTTGCAGCACCGTAGATGAGTCTCGAGGTAATCATGTGACTTGGAGTAAGTCAGAAAGTGAAAGACACATATCATATCATATCACTTATAGGTGTTACCTATAAATTGATACCAGGGCAGATATTTCCACGGAGAAGGGCAATCACAGATTCATTAAACAAACTTATGGTTCACCAAAGGAAAGGTGTGAGGATTGAATTCATTACGATATTGGGGTTAACAGACAGATACAAACACAGTAGACGTATATAATCACCAAAGACCTACGGAGTACCAAGACAAGACTACTCAACATTCTTTCATAACGTACATGGGAAAAGGATCCCAGGAAGAACAGACATATGTATATGTGTAAAAGAACCACCTCTTGCACACCTACAACAAGCTAAACGTTGTACTCAAACTTGCTGTAATAAAAAATAAAAAATTAAATTAAAACCACGAACAAGAAGTAGTGAGACAAACTTGAGGGGCTTTCTCCTGGCACATTCCGTTCTACATTCCAATCTCGAACACGACTTCCATTGAGGCTCTGCTGCCCTAGTAACCAGATTTGGTAAGGGAGAACTGCTGCCACCTTGTGGCCGTTTCACACAACTGCAGGTTTAATGCCAGCGCTAATGGTCAGTGGATATTCCAAATCATTACAGGCCTGTAAATGACACCTGCCCTGAAAACAAATCCTGGGGTCATATATCGACCAAAAAATTCAAAAGACGTCCATATTTCAAAACGACAGTTTCAAGAGGCATATTTCACGCACATTAGTGTTCTGCTTCTTTTGCTTGCTTTCTTTCTTTGTTAAAAAAAACGGGAATGGAGAAAGGCAACCCTCAGAATGGGCGAAAACGTTCACAAACGAATTAATGGACAAAGGTTTAATCTCCAATATATATAAACAGCTCATGCAGCTTAATATTAATAAAACAAACAACCCAATACAAAAATGGGCAGAAGATCTAAAGAGACGTTTCTTCAAAGAAGACACAGAGATGGCCAAGACGCACATGAAAAGCTGCTCAACATCACTAATTATTAGAGAAATGCAAATCAAAACTACAATGAGGTAAGACCTCACACCTGTTAGAATCTGCATCATCAGCTAATCTACAATCAACAAATTCTGGGGACGGTGTGGACAAAAGGAAGCCTCTTCCGCTATTGGTGGGAATGTAAATTGATACAGTCACTATGGAGAACAGTATGGAGGTTCCTTTAAAAAACTAAAAAGAGAATTACCATAGGATCCAGCAATCCCACTTCTGGGCATATACCCAGAGAAAACCATAAATCACAAAGACACATTCACCACAATGTTCATTGCAGCACTATTTACAATAGCCAGGTAATGGAGGCAACCTAAATGCCCACAGACAGACGAATGGATAAAGATGTGGTACATATACAAAATGGAATATTACTCAGCCATAAAAAGGAATGAAACTGGGTCATTTGTAGAGAAGTTGATGGATCTAGAGACTGTCATACAGAGTGAAGTAAGCCAGAAAGAGAAAAACAAATATTGTATATTAATGCCTATATGTGGAACCTAGAAAAATGGTAGAGATGAACTGGTTTGCAGGGCAGAAATAGAGACACAGAGGTAGAGAACAAACGTATGGACACAAAGTGGGGGAAGCCATGGGGTGGTGGTGGTGGGATGAGTTGGGAGATTAGGATTGACCTGTATACATGTCTATGCATAAAATAGATAACTAATAATAACCTACTGTAAAAAAAATAACTAAAATTAAATTTCAAAATTTTAAAAAATAAAATGTAAAAATAAAACAGAAAAAAAGTTCTTCCATTCACACTGATGTATTTATACGAATGAATTATTTCCATGCTTATATCTATAAATACATAAATGAGGAATAAAATCTAACTTGAACCAAAAAAGAAAAAAAAAAAACTGAACCTAACAGTTATACAGAGGAAAACACTACCAAGGCACTTGCTCCAGTGGTAAACAATTCTGAAATTGGTCAGAGGTGGGGAATCATCTCCCATACAGCCAGCAGCCCCGCCCGCCCACGCAAGGAGCATCCTCATTGCAAAGCTGGGAGACCGTGCCGAGGCCTCTGTGAGTAAATGTGAGCTGAGCCCCAGGCCAGATGCTGCTGAACTGTTCCCACCCTTCCCAGGTGAAACACCTGAATATGTACAAGGGCTTGAAAGCCTAGAGGAAGGGCCGTGGAGCCACACCAGCGACAGCACGCAGGCCAACTTGGTGCCTGCAGGTCAGCCAGGATGGTACTGGCCACGGGCGCTCCTCTGGAAGCTTTCTATTGCCCTGCCTGATATACCCCTCCTGTCCCGGCCCCCACTCCTTTTTTTCCTTCCTCACCTCAGCCCGGAGAGATATTCCAGTGGAAGTTATGGGTGACACATCCTCTTCTTTACAGGTGGCAGCCTGGCAACTCCTGCCGAAAGTCCAGCAGAGCCCCACTCACACCGGGCCACCCACAAAGCCGTGGACCCTCACACCCTCCCACCAGCACAGCCCCGAGACTGCTGACGGGGCAGAGAATATGGAGTAAGGCACAGCTGCAGGGGCTATTGCTGCCTGGAGTGCTGTTTATATTGACCTCAACCCAGGCAACACTGGGGAGGGCTTGCCGGCAGGGTCAGGCTGCCCAGGTCAGCTAATCCTCAGCCCTCAGGGAATCACATTGCAGAATATGGACCTCGCTAAGACAGAATATTCGCCAAGGAGAAAAAGGACACAATGCCATTTGCAGCACCGTAGATGAGTCTCGAGGTAATCACGTGACTTGGAGTAAGTCAGAAAGTGAAAGACACATATCATATCATATCACTTATAGGTGTTACCTATAAATTGATACCAGGGCAGATATTTCCACGGAGAAGGGCAATCACAGATTCATTAAACAAACTTATGGTTCACCAAAGGAAAGGTGTGAGGATTGAATTCATTACGATATTGGGGTTAACAGACATATACAAACACAGTAGACGTATATAATCACCAAAGACCTACGGAGTACCAAGAGAAGACTACTCAACATTCTGTCATAACGTACATGGGAAAAGGATCCCAGGAAGAACAGTCATATGTATATGTGTAAAAGAACCACCTCTTGCACACCTACAACAAGCTAAACGTTGTACTCAAACTTGCTGTAATAAAAAATAAAAAATTAAATTAAGAACACGAACAAGAAGTAGTGAGACAAACATGAGGGGCTTTCTCCTGGCACATTCCGTTCTACATTCCAATCTAGAACACGACTTCCATTGAGTCTCTGCTGCCCTAGTAACCAGAATTGGTAAGGGAGAACTGCTGCCACCTTGTGGCCGTTTCACACAACTGCAGGTTTAATGCCAGCGCTAATGGTCAGTGGATATTCCAAATCATTACAGGCCTGTAAATGACACCTGCCCTGAAAACAAATCCTGTGGTCATATATCGACCAAAAAATTCATAAGACGTCCATATTTCAAAACGACAGTTTCAAGAGGCATATTTCACGCACATTCGTGTTCTGCTTCTTTTGCTTTCTTAATTTCTTTGTTAAAAAAAACGGGAATGGAGAAAGGCAACCCTCAGAATGGGCGAAAACGTTCACAAACGAATCAATGGACAAAGGTTTAATCTCCAATATATATAAACAGCTCATGCAGCTTAATATTAATAAAACAAACAACCCAATACAAAAATGGGCAGAAGATCTAAAGAGACGTTTCTTCAAAGAAGACACAGAGATGGCCAAGACGCACATGAAAAGCTGCTCAACATCACTAATTATTAGAGAAATGCAAATCAAAACTACAATGAGGTAAGACCTCACACCTGTTAGAATCGGCATCATCAGATAATCTACAATCAACAAATTCTGGGGAGGGTGTGGACAAAAGGAACCCTCTTCCGCTATTGGTGGGAATGTAAATTGATACAGTCACTATGGAGAACAGTATGGAGGTTCCTTTAAAAAACTAAAAAGAGAATTACCATAGGATCCAGCAATCCCACTTCTGGGCATATACCCAGAGAAAACCATAAATCACAGAGACACATTCACCACAATGTTCATTGCAGCACTATTTACAATAGCCAGGTTATGGAAGCAACATAAATGCCCACAGACAGACGAATGGATAAAGATGTGGTACATATATAAAATGGAATATTACTCAGCCATAAAAAGGAATGAAACTGGGTCATTTGTAGAGAAGTTGATGGATCTAGAGACTGTCATACAGAGTGAAGTAAGCCAGAAAGAGAAAAACAAATATTGTATATTAATGCCTATATGTGGAACCTAGAAAAATGGTAGAGATGAACTGGTTTGCAGGGCAGAAATAGAGACACAGAGGTAGAGAACAAACGTATGGACACAAAGTGGGGGAAGCCATGGGGTGGTGGTGGTGGGATGAGTTGGGAGATTAGGATTGACCTGTATACATGTCTATGCATAAAATAGATAACTAATAATAACCTACTGTATAAAAAAATAACTAAAATTAAATTTCAAAATTTTAAAAAATAAAATGTAAAAATAAAACAGAAAAAAAGTTCTTCCATTCACACTGATGTATTTATACGAATGAATTATTTCCATGCTTATATCTATAAATACATAAATGAGGAATAAAATCTAACTTGAACCAAAAAAGAAAAAAAAAAACTGAACCTAACAGTTATACAGAGGAAAACACTACCAAGGCACTTGCTCCAGTGGTAAACAATTCTGAAATTGGTCAGAGGTGGGGAATCATCTCCCATACAGCCAGCAGCCCCGCCCGCCCACGCAAGGAGCATCCTCATTGCAAAGCTGGGAGACCGTGCCGAGGCCTCTGTGAGTAAACGTGAGCTGAGCCCCAGGCCAGATGCTGCTGAACTGTTCCCACCCTTCCCAGGTGAAACACCTGAATTTTTACAAGGGCTTGAAAGCCTAGAGGAAGGGCCGTGGAGCCACACCAGCGACAGCACGCAGGCCAACTTGGTGCCTGCAGGACAGCCAGGATGGTACTGGCCACGGGCGCTCTTCTGGAAGCTTTCTATTGCCCTGCCTGAGATACCCCTCCTGTCTCGGCCCCCAATCCTTTTTTTCCTTCCTCACCTCAGCCCGGAGAGATATTCCAGTGGAAGTTATGGGTGACACATCCTCTTCTTTACAGGTGGCAGCCTGGCAACTCCTGCCGAAAGTCCAGCAGAGCCCCACTCACACCGGACCACCCACAAAGCCGTGGACCCTCACACCCTCCCACCAGCACAGCCCCGAGACTGCTGACGGGGCAGAGGATATGGAGTCAGGCACAGCTGCAGGGGCTATTGCTGCCTGGAGTGCTGTTTATATTGACCTCAACCCAGGCACACCTGGGGAGGGCTTGCCGGCAGGGTCAGGCTGCCCAGGTCAGCTAATCCTCAGCCCTCAGGGAATCACATTGCAGAAAATGGACCTCGCTAAGACAGAATATTCGCCAAGGAGAAAAAGGACACAATGCCATTTGCAGCACCGTAGATGAGTCTCGAGGTAATCACGTGACTTGGAGTAAGTCAGAAAGTGAAAGACACATATCATATCATATCACTTATAGGTGTTACCTATAAACTGATACCAGGGCAGATATTTCCACGGAGAAGGGCAATCACAGATTCATTAAACAAACTTATGGTTCACCAAAGGAAAGGTGTGAGGATTGAATTCATTACGATATTGGGGTTAACAGACATATATAATCACAGTAGACGTATAGAATCACCAAAGACCTACGGAGTACCAAGAGAAGACTACTCAACATTCTGTCATAACGTACATGGGAAAAGGATCCCAGGAAGAACAGACATATGTATATGTGTAAAAGAACCACCTCTTGCACACCTACAACAAGCTAAACGTTGTACTCAAACTTGCTGTAATAAAAAATAAAAAAATAAATTAAAAACACGAACAAGAAGTAGTGAGACAAACTTGAGGGGCTTTCTCCTGGCACACTCCGTTCTAAATTCCAATCTAGAACGTGACTTCCATTGAGGCTCTGCTGCCCAATAACCAGATTTGGTAAGGGAGAACTGCTGCCACCTTGTGGCCGTTTCACACAACTGCAGGTTTAATGCCAGCGCTAATGGTCAGTGGATATTCCAAATCATTACAGGCCTGTAAATGACACCTGCCCTGAAAACAAATCCTGGGGTCATATATCGACCAAAAAATTCAAAAGACGTCCATATTTCAAAACGACAGTTTCAAGAGGCATATTTCACGCACATTAGTGTTCTGCTTCTTTTGCTTTCTTTCTTTCTTTGTTAAAAAAAACGGGAATGGAAAAAGGCAACCCTCAGAATGGGCGAAAACGTTCACAAACGAATCAATGGACAAAGGTTTAATCTCCAATATATATAAACAGCTCATGCAGCTTAATATTAATAAAACAAACAACCCAATACAAAAATGGGCAGAAGATCTAAAGAGACGTTTCTTCAAAGAAGACACAGAGATGGCCAAGACGCACATGAAAAGCTGCTCAACATCACTAATTATTAGAGAAATGCAAATCAAAACTACAATGAGGTAAGACCTCACACCTGTTAGAATCGGCATCATCAGATAATCTACAAACAACAAATTCTGGGGAGGGTGTGGACAAAAGGAACCCTCTTCCGCTATTGGTGGGAATGTAAATTGATACAGTCACTAAGGAGAACAGTATGGAGGTTCCTTTAAAAAACTAAAAAGAGAATTACCATAGGATCCAGCAATCCCACTTCGGGCATATACCCTGAGAAAACCATAAATCACAGAGACACATTCACCACAATGTTCATTGCAGCACTATTTACAATAGCCAGGTTATGGAAGCAACATAAATGCCCACAGACAGACGAATGGATAAAGATGTGGTACATATATAAAATGGAATATTACTCAGCCATAAAAAGGAATGAAACTGGGTCATTTGTAGAGAAGTTGATGGATCTAGAGACTGTCATACAGAGTGAAGTAAGCCAGAAAGAGAAAAACAAATATTGTATATTAATGCCTATATGTAGAACCTAGAAAAATGGTAGAGATGAACTGGTTTGCAGGGCAGAAATAGAGACACAGAGGTAGAGAACAAACGTATGGACACAAAGTGGGGGAAGCCATGGGGTGGTGGTGGTGGGATGAGTTGGGAGATTAGGATTGACCTGTATACATGTCTATGCATAAAATAGATAACTAATAATAACCTAGTGTATAAAAAAATAACTAAAATTAAATTTCAAAATTTAAAAAAATAAAATGTAAAAATAAAACAGAAAAAAAGTTCTTCCTTTCACACTGATGTATTTATACGAATGAATTATTTCCATGCTTATATCTATAAATACATAAATGAGGAATAAAATCTAACTTGAACCAAAAAAGAAAAAAAAAACTGAACCTAACAGTTATACAGAGGAAAACACTACCAAGGCACTTGCTCCAGTGGTAAACAATTCTGAAATTGGTCAGAGGTGGGGAATCATCTCCCATACAGCCAGCAGCCCCGCCCGCCCACGCCAGGAGCATCCTCATTGCAAAGCTGGGAGACCGTGCCGAGGCCTCTGTGAGTAAACGTGAGCTGAGCCCCAGGCCAGCTGCTGCTTAACTGTTCCCACCCTTCCCAGGTGAAACACCTGAATATGTACAAGGGCTTGAAAGCCTAGAGGAAGGGCCGTGGAGCCACACCAGCGACAGCACGCAGGCCAACTTGGTGCCTGCAGGTCAGCCAGGATGGTACTGGCCACGGGCGCTCTTCTGGAAGCTTTCTATTGCCCTGCCTAAGATACCCCTCCTGTCCCGGCCCCCACTCCTTTTTTTCCTTCCTCACCTCAGCCTGGAGAGGTATTCCAGTGGAAGTTATGGGTGACACATCCTCTTCTTTACAGGTGGCAGCCTGGCAACTCCTGCCGAAAGTCCAGCAGAGCCCCACTCACACCGGGCCACCCACAAAGCCGTGGACCCTCACACCCTCCCACCAGCACAGCCCCGAGACTGCTGACGGGGCAGAGAATATGGAGTCAGGCACAGCTGCAGGGGCTATTGCTGCCTGGAGTGCTGTTTATATTGACCTCAACCCAGGCACACCTGGGGTGGGCTTGCCGGCAGGGTCAGGCTGCCCAGGTCAGCTAATCCTCAGCCCTCAGGGAATCACATTGCAGAATATGGACCTCGCTAAGACAGAATATTCGCCAAGGAGAAAAAGGACACAATGCCATTTGCAGCACCGTAGATGAGTCTCGAGGTAATCACGTGACTTGGAGTAAGTCAGAAAGTGAAAGACACATATCATATCATATCACTTATAGGTGTTACCTATAAATTGATACCAGGACAGAAATTTCCAAGGAGAAGGGCAATCACAGATTCATTAAACAAACTTATGGTTCACCAAAGGAAAGGTGTGAGGATTGAATTCATTACGATATTCGTATTAACAGACAGATACAAACACAGTAGACGTATATAATCACCAAAGACCTACGGAGTACCAAGAGAAGACTACTCAACATTCTGTCATAACGTACATGGGAAAAGGATCCCAGGAAGAACAGACATATGTATATGTGTAAAAGAACCACCTCTTGCACACCTACAACAAGCTAAACGTTGTACTCAAACTTGCTGTAATAAAAAATAAAAAATTAAATTAAAATCACGAACAAGAAGTAGTGAGACAAACTTGAGGGGCTTTCTCCTGGCACATTCCGTTCTACATTCCAATCTAGAACACGACTTCCATTGAGGCTCTGCTGCCCTAGTAACCAGATTTGGTAAGGGAGAACTGCTGCCACCTTGTGGCCGTTTCACACAACTGCAGGTTTAATGCCAGCGCTAATGGTCAGTGGATATTCCAAATCATTACAGGCCTGTAAATGACACCTGCCCTGAAAACAAATCCTGGGGTCATATATCGACCAAAAAATTCAAAAGACGTCCATATTTCAAAACGACAGTTTCAAGAGGCATATTTCACGCACATTAGTGTTCTGCTTCTTTTGCTTTCTTTCTTTCTTTGTTAAAAAAAACGGGAATGGAGAAAGGCAACCCTCAGAATGGGCGAAAACGTTCACAAACGAATCAATGGACAAAGGTTTAATCTCCAATATATATAAACAGCTCATGCAGCTTAATATTAATAAAACAAACAACCCAATACAAAAATGGGCAGAAGATCTAAAGAGACGTTTCTTCAAAGAAGACACAGAGATGGCCAAGACGCACATGAAAAGCTGCTCAACATCACTAATTATTAGAGAAATGCAAATCAAAACTACAATGAGGTAAGACCTCACACCTGTTAGAATCGGCATCATCAGATAATCTACAATCAACAAATTCTGGGGACGGTGTGGACAAAAGGAACCCTCTTCCGCTATTGGTGGGAATGTAAATTGATACAGTCACTATGGAGAACAGTATGGAGGTTCCTTTAAAAAACTAAAAAGAGAATTACCATAGGATCCAGCAATCCCACTTCTGGGCATATACCCAGAGAAAACCATAAATCACAGAGACACATTCACCACAATGTTCATTGCAGCACTATTTACAATAGCCAGGTAATGGAAGCAACCTAAATGCCCACAGACAGACGAATGGATAAAGATGTGGTACATATACAAAATGGAATATTACTCAGCCATAAAAAGGAATGAAACTGGGTCATTTGTAGAGAAGTTGATGGATCTAGAGACTGTCATACAGAGTGAAGTAAGTCAGAAAGAGAAAAACAAATATTGTATATTAATGCCTATATGTGGAACCTAGAAAAATGGTAGAGATGAACTGGTTTGCAGGGCAGAAATAGAGACACAGAGGTAGAGAACAAACGTATGGACACAAAGTGGGGGAAGCCATGGGGTGGTGGTGGTGGGATGAGTTGGGAGATTAGGATTGACCTGTATACATGTCTATGCATAAAATAGATAACTAATAATAACCTACTGTATAAAAAAATAACTAAAATTAAATTTCAAAATTTTAAAAAATAAAATGTAAAAATAAAACAGAAAAAAAGTTCTTCCATTCACACTGATGTATTTATACGAATGAATTATTTCCATGCTTATATCTATAAATACATAAATGAGGAATAAAATCTAACTTGAACCAAAAAAGAAAAAAAAAACTGAACCTAACAGTTATACAGAGGAAAACACTACCAAGGCACGTGCTCCACTGGAAAACAATTCTGAAATTGGTCAGAGATGGGGAATCATCTCCCATACAGCCAGCAGCCCCGCCCGGCCACGCAAGGAGCATCCTCATTGCAAAGCTGGGAGAACGTGCCAAGGCCTCTGTGAGTAAACGTGAGCTGAGCCCCAGGCCAGATGCTGCTGAACTGTTCCCACCCTTCCCAGGTGAAACACCTGAATATGTACAAGGGCTTGAAAGCCTAGAGGAAGGGCCGTGGAGCCACACCAGCGACAGCACGCAGGCCAACTTGGTGCCTGCAGGTCAGCCAGGATGGTACTGGCCACGGGCGCTCTTCTGGAAGCTTTCTATTGCCCTGCCTGAGATACCCCTCTTGTCCCGGCCCCCACTCCTTTTTTTCCTTCCTCACCTCAGCCCGGAGAGATATTCCAGTGGAAGTTATGGGTGACACATCCTCTTCTTTACAGGTGGCAGCCTGGCAACTCCTGCCGAAAGTCCAGCAGAGCCCCACTCACACCGGGCCACCCACAAAGCCGTGGACCCTCACACCCTCCCACCAGCACAGCCCCGAGACTGCTGACGGGGCAGAGAATATGGAATCAGGCACAGCTGCAGGGGCTATTGCTGCCTGGAGTGCTGTTTATATTGACCTCAACCCAGGCAACCCTGGGGAGGGCTTGCCGGCAGGGTCAGGCTGCCCAGGTCAGCTAATCCTCAGCCCTCAGGGAATCACATTGCAGAATATGGACCTCGCTAAGACAGAATATTCGCCAAGGAAAAAAAGGACACAATGCCATTTGCAGCACCGTAGATGAGTCTCGAGGTAATCACGTGACTTGGAGTAAGTCAGAAAGTGAAAGACACATATCATATCATATCACTTATAGGTGTTACCTATAAATTGATACCAGGGCAGATATTTCCACGGAGAAGGGCAATCACAGATTCATTAAACAAACTTATGGTTCACCAAAGGAAAGGTGTGAGGATTGAATTCATTACGATATTGGGGTTAACAGACATATACAAACACAGTAGACGTATATAATCACCAAAGACCTACGGAGTACCAAGAGAAGACTACTCAACATTCTGTCATAACGTACATGGGAAAAGGATCCCAGGAAGAACAGACATATGTATATGTGTAAAAGAACCACCTCATGCACACCTACAACATGCTAAACGTTGTACTCAAACTTGCTGTAATAAAAAATAAAAAAATAAATTAAAAACACGAACAAGAAGTAGTGAGACAAACTTGAGGGGCTTTCTCCTGTCACATTCCGTTCTACATTCCAATCTAGAACAGGACTTCCATTGAGGCTCTGCTGCCCTAGTAACCAGATTTGGTAAGGGAGAACTGCTGCCACCTTGTGGCCGTTTCACACAACTGCAGGTTTAATGCCAGCGCTAATGGTCAGTGGATATTCCAAATCATTACAGGCCTGTTAATGACACCTGCCCTGAAAACAAATCCTGGGGTCATATATCGACCAAAAAATTCAAAAGACGTGCATATTTCAAAACGACAGTTTCAAGAGGCATATTTCACGCACATTAGTGTTCTGCTTCTTTTGCTTTCTTTCTTTCTTTGTTAAAAAATACGGGAATGGAGAAAGGCAACCCTCAGAATGGGCGAAAACGTTCACAAACGAATCAATGGACAAAGGTTTAATCTCCAATATATATAAACAGCTCATGCAGCTTAATATTAATAAAACAAACAACCCAATACAAAAATGGGCAGAAGATCTAAAGAGACGTTTCTTCAAAGAAGACACAGAGATGGCCAAGACGCACATGAAAAGCTGCTCAACATCACTAATTATTAGAGAAATGCAAATCAAAACTACAATGAGGTAAGACCTCACACCTGTTAGAATCGGCATCATCAGATAATCTACAAACAACAAATTCTGGGGAGGGTGTGGACAAAAGGAACCCTCTTCCGCTATTGGTGGGAATGTAAATTGATACAGTCACTATGGAGAACAGTATGGAGGTGCCTTTAAAAAACTAAAAAGAGAATTACCATAGGATCCAGCAATCCCACTTCTGGGCATATACCCAGAGAAAACCATAAATCACAGAGACACATTCACCACAATGTTCATTGCAGCACTATTTACAATAGCCAGGTAATGGAAGCAACCTAAATGCCCACAGACAGACGAATGGATAAAGATGTGGTACATATATAAAATGGAATATTACTCAGCCATAAAAAGGAATGAAACTGGGTCATTTGTAGAGAAGTTGATGGATCTAGAGACTGTCATACAGAGTGAAGTAAGTCAGAAAGAGAAAAACAAATATTGTATATTAATGCCTATATGTGGAACCTAGAAAAATGGTAGAGATGAACTGGTTTGCAGGGCAGAAATAGACACAGAGGTAGAGAACAAACGTATGGACACAAAGTGGGGGAAGCCATGGGGTGGTGGTGGTGGGATGAGTTGGGAGATTAGGATTCACCTGTATACATGTCTATGCATAAAATAGATAACTAAAAATAACCTACTGTATAAAAGAAATAACTAAAATTAAATTTCAAAATTTTAAAAAATAAAATGTAAAAATAAAACAGAAAAAAAGTTCTTCCATTCACACTGATGTATTTATACGAATGAATTATTTCCATGCTTATATCTATAAATACATAAATGAGGAATAAAATCTAACTTGAACCAAAAAAGAAAAAAAAAAAACTGAACCTAACAGTTATACAGAGGAAAACACTACCAAGGCACTTGCTCCAGTGGTAAACAATTCTGAAATTGGTCAGAGGTGGGGAATCATCTCCCATACAGCCAGCAGCCCCGCCCGCCCACGCAAGGAGCATCCTCATTGCAAAGCTGGGAGACCGTGCCGAGGCCTCTGTGAGTAAACGTGAGCTGAGCCCCAGGCCAGATGCTGCTGAACTGTTCCCACCCTTCCCAGGTGAAACACCTGAATATGTACAAGGGCTTGAAAGCCTAGAGGAAGGGCCGTGGAGCCACACCAGCGACAGCACGCAGGCCAACTTGGTGCCTGCAGGTCAGCCAGGATGGTACTGGCCACGGGCGCTCTTCTGGAAGCTTTCTATTGCCCTGCCTGAGATACCCCTCCTTTCCCGGCCCCCACTCCTTTTTTTCCTTCCTCACCTCAGCCCGGAGAGATATTCCAGTGGAAGTTATGGGTGACACATCCTCTTCTTTACAGGTGGCAGCCTGGCAACTCCTGCCGAAAGTCCAGCAGAGCCCCACTCACACCGGGCCACCCACAAAGCCGTGGACCCTCACACCCTCCCACCAGCACAGCCCCGAGACTGCTGACGGGGCAGAGAATATGGAGTAAGGCACAGCTGCAGGGGCTATTGCTGCCTGGAGTGCTGTTTATATTGACTTCAACCCAGGCACACCTGGGGAGGGCTTGCCGGCAGGGTCAGGCTGCCCAGGTCAGCTAATCCTCAGCCCTCAGGGAATCACATTGCAGAAAATGGACCTCGCTAAGACAGAATATTCGCCAAGGAGAAAAAGGACACAATGCCATTTGCAGCACCGTAGATGAGTCTCGAGGTAATCACGTGACTTGGAGTAAGTCAGAAAGTGAAAGACACATATCATATCATATCACTTATAGGTGTTACCTATAAATTGATACCAGGGCAGATATTTCCACGGAGAAGGGCAATCACAGATTCATTAAACAAACTTATGGTTCACCAAAGGAAAGGTGTGAGGATTGAATTCATTACGATATTGGGGTTAACAGACAGATACAAACACAGTAGACGTATATAATCACCAAAGACCTACGGAGTACCAAGAGAAGACTACTCAACATTCTGTCATAACGTACATGGGAAAAGGATCCCAGGAAGAACAGACATATGTATATGTGTAAAAGAACCACCTCTTGCACACCTACAACAAGCTAAACGTTGAACTCAAACTTGCTGTAATAAAAAATAAAAAATTAAATTAAAATCACGAACAAGAAGTAGTGAGACAAACTTGAGGGGCTTTCTCCTGGCACATTCCGTTCTACATTCCAATCTAGAACACGACTTCCATTGAGGCTCTGCTGCCCTAGTAACCAGATTTGGTAAGGGAGAACTGCTGCCACCTTGTGGCCGTTTCACACAACTGCAGGTTTAATGCCAGCGCTAATGGTCAGTGGATATTCCAAATCATTACAGGCCTGTAAATGACACCTGCCCTGAAAACAAATCCTGGGGTCATATATCGACCAAAAAATTCAAAAGACGTCCATATTTCAAAACGACAGTTTCAAGAGGCATATTTCACGCACATTAGTGTTCTGCTTCTTTTGCTTTCTTTCTTTCTTTGTTAAAAAAAACGGGAATGGAGAAAGGCAACCCTCAGAATGGGCGAAAACGTTCACAAACGAATCAATGGACAAAGGTTTAATCTCCAATATATATAAACAGCTCATGCAGCTTAATATTAATAAAACAAACAACCCAATACAAAAATGGGCAGAAGATCTAAAGAGACGTTTCTTCAAAGAAGACACAGAGATGGCCAAGACGCACATGAAAAGCTGCTCAACATCACTAATTATTAGAGAAATGCAAATCAAAACTACAATGAGGTAAGACCTCACACCTGTTAGAATCGGCATCATCAGATAATCTACAATCAACAAATTCTGGGGACGGTGTGGACAAAAGGAACCCTCTTCCGCTATTGGTGGGAATGTAAATTGATACAGTCACTATGGAGAACAGTATGGAGGTTCCTTTAAAAAACTAAAAAGAGAATTACCATAGGATCCAGCAATCCCACTTCTGGGCATATACCCAGAGAAAACCATAAATCACAGAGACACATTCACCACAATGTTCATTGCAGCACTATTTACAATAGCCAGGTAATGGAAGCAACCTAAATGCCCACAGACAGACGAATGGATAAAGATGTGGTACATATACAAAATGGAATATTACTCAGCCATAAAAAGGAATGAAACTGGGTCATTTGTAGAGAAGTTGATGGATCTAGAGACTGTCATACAGAGTGAAGTAAGTCAGAAAGAGAAAAACAAATATTGTATATTAATGCCTATATGTGGAACCTAGAAAAATGGTAGAGATGAACTGGTTTGCAGGGCAGAAATAGAGACACAGAGGTAGAGAACAAACGTATGGACACAAAGTGGGGGAAGCCATGGGGTGGTGGTGGTGGGATGAGTTGGGAGATTAGGATTGACCTGTATACATGTCTATGCATAAAATAGATAACTAATAATAACCTACTGTATAAAAAAATAACTAAAATTAAATTTCAAAATTTTAAAAAATAAAATGTAAAAATAAAACAGAAAAAAAGTTCTTCCATTCACACTGATGTATTTATACGAATGAATTATTTCCATGCTTATATCTATAAATACATAAATGAGGAATAAAATCTAACTTGAACCAAAAAAGAAAAAAAAAAACTGAACCTAACAGTTATACAGAGGAAAACACTACCAAGGCACGTGCTCCACTGGAAAACAATTCTGAAATTGGTCAGAGATGGGGAATCATCTCCCATACAGCCAGCAGCCCCGCCCGGCCACGCAAGGAGCATCCTCATTGCAAAGCTGGGAGAACGTGCCAAGGCCTCTGTGAGTAAACGTGAGCTGAGCCCCAGGCCAGATGCTGCTGAACTGTTCCCACCCTTCCCAGGTGAAACACCTGAATATGTACAAGGGCTTGAAAGCCTAGAGGAAGGGCCGTGGAGCCACACCAGCGACAGCACGCAGGCCAACTTGGTGCCTGCAGGTCAGCCAGGATGGTACTGGCCACGGGCGCTCTTCTGGAAGCTTTCTATTGCCCTGCCTGAGATACCCCTCTTGTCCCGGCCCCCACTCCTTTTTTTCCTTCCTCACCTCAGCCCGGAGAGATATTCCAGTGGAAGTTATGGGTGACACATCCTCTTCTTTACAGGTGGCAGCCTGGCAACTCCTGCCGAAAGTCCAGCAGAGCCCCACTCACACCGGGCCACCCACAAAGCCGTGGACCCTCACACCCTCCCACCAGCACAGCCCCGAGACTGCTGACGGGGCAGAGAATATGGAATCAGGCACAGCTGCAGGGGCTATTGCTGCCTGGAGTGCTGTTTATATTGACCTCAACACAGGCAACCCTGGGGAGGGCTTGCCGGCAGGGTCAGGCTGCCCAGGTCAGCTAATCCTCAGCCCTCAGGGAATCACATTGCAGAATATGGACCTCGCTAAGACAGAATATTCGCCAAGGAAAAAAAGGACACAATGCCATTTGCAGCACCGTAGATGAGTCTCGAGGTAATCACGTGACTTGGAGTAAGTCAGAAAGTGAAAGACACATATCATATCATATCACTTATAGGTGTTACCTATAAATTGATACCAGGGCAGATATTTCCACGGAGAAGGGCAATCACAGATTCATTAAACAAACTTATGGTTCACCAAAGGAAAGGTGTGAGGATTGAATTCATTACGATATTGGGGTTAACAGACAGATACAAACACAGTAGACGTATATAATCACCAAAGACCTACGGAGTACCAAGAGAAGACTACTCAACATTCTGTCATAACGTACATGGGAAAAGGATCCCAGGAAGAACAGACATATGTATATGTGTAAAAGAACCACCTCTTGCACACCTACAACAAGCTAAACGTTGAACTCAAACTTGCTGTAATAAAAAATAAAAAATTAAATTAAAATCACGAACAAGAAGTAGTGAGACAAACTTGAGGGGCTTTCTCCTGGCACATTCCGTTCTACATTCCAATCTAGAACACGACTTCCATTGAGGCTCTGCTGCCCTAGTAACCAGATTTGGTAAGGGAGAACTGCTGCCACCTTGTGGCCGTTTCACACAACTGCAGGTTTAATGCCAGCGCTAATGGTCAGTGGATATTCCACATCATTACAGGCCTGTAAATGACACCTGCCCTGAAAACAAATCCTGGGGTCATATATCGACCAAAAAATTCAAAAGACGTCCATATTTCAAAACGACAGTTTCAAGAGGCATATTTCACGCACATTAGTGTTCTGCTTCTTTTGCTTTCTTTCTTTCTTTGTTAAAAAAAACGGGAATGGAGAAAGGCAACCCTCAGAATGGGCGAAAACGTTCACAAACGAATCAATGGACAAAGGTTTAATCTCCAATATATATAAACAGCTCATGCAGCTTAATATTAATAAAACAAACAACCCAATACAAAAATGGGCAGAAGATCTAAAGAGACGTTTCTTCAAAGAAGACACAGAGATGGCCAAGACGCACATGAAAAGCTGCTCAACATCACTAATTATTAGAGAAATGCAAATCAAAACTACAATGAGGTAAGACCTCACACCTGTTAGAATCGGCATCATCAGATAATCTACAATCAACAAATTCTGGGGACGGTGTGGACAAAAGGAACCCTCTTCCGCTATTGGTGGGAATGTAAATTGATACAGTCACTATGGAGAACAGTATGGAGGTTCCTTTAAAAAACTAAAAAGAGAATTACCATAGGATCCAGCAATCCCACTTCTGGGCATATACCCAGAGAAAACCATAAATCACAGAGACACATTCACCACAATGTTCATTGCAGCACTATTTACAATAGCCAGGTAATGGAAGCAACCTAAATGCCCACAGACAGACGAATGGATAAAGATGTGGTACATATACAAAATGGAATATTACTCAGCCATAAAAAGGAATGAAACTGGGTCATTTGTAGAGAAGTTGATGGATCTAGAGACTGTCATACAGAGTGAAGTAAGTCAGAAAGAGAAAAACAAATATTGTATATTAATGCCTATATGTGGAACCTAGAAAAATGGTAGAGATGAACTGGTTTGCAGGGCAGAAATAGAGACACAGAGGTAGAGAACAAACGTATGGACACAAAGTGGGGGAAGCCATGGGGTGGTGGTGGTGGGATGAGTTGGGAGATTAGGATTGACCTGTATACATGTCTATGCATAAAATAGATAACTAATAATAACCTACTGTATAAAAAAATAACTAAAATTAAATTTCAAAATTTTAAAAAATAAAATGTAAAAATAAAACAGAAAAAAAGTTCTTCCATTCACACTGATGTATTTATACGAATGAATTATTTCCATGCTTATATCTATAAATACATAAATGAGGAATAAAATCTAACTTGAACCAAAAAAGAAAAAAAAAAACTGAACCTAACAGTTATACAGAGGAAAACACTACCAAGGCACGTGCTCCACTGGAAAACAATTCTGAAATTGGTCAGAGATGGGGAATCATCTCCCATACAGCCAGCAGCCCCGCCCGGCCACGCAAGGAGCATCCTCATTGCAAAGCTGGGAGAACGTGCCAAGGCCTCTGTGAGTAAACGTGAGCTGAGCCCCAGGCCAGATGCTGCTGAACTGTTCCCACCCTTCCCAGGTGAAACACCTGAATATGTACAAGGGCTTGAAAGCCTAGAGGAAGGGCCGTGGAGCCACACCAGCGACAGCACGCAGGCCAACTTGGTGCCTGCAGGTCAGCCAGGATGGTACTGGCCACGGGCGCTCTTCTGGAAGCTTTCTATTGCCCTGCCTGAGATACCCCTCTTGTCCCGGCCCCCACTCCTTTTTTTCCTTCCTCACCTCAGCCCGGAGAGATATTCCAGTGGAAGTTATGGGTGACACATCCTCTTCTTTACAGGTGGCAGCCTGGCAACTCCTGCCGAAAGTCCAGCAGAGCCCCACTCACACCGGGCCACCCACAAAGCCGTGGATCCTCACACCCTCCCACCAGCACAGCCCCGAGACTGCTGACGGGGCAGAGAATATGGAATCAGGCACAGCTGCAGGGGCTATTGCTGCCTGGAGTGCTGTTTATATTGACCTCAACCCAGGCAACCCTGGGGAGGGCTTGCCGGCAGGGTCAGGCTGCCCAGGTCAGCTAATCCTCAGCCCTCAGGGAATCACATTGCAGAATATGGACCTCGCTAAGACAGAATATTCGCCAAGGAAAAAAAGGACACAATGCCATTTGCAGCACCGTAGATGAGTCTCGAGGTAATCACGTGACTTGGAGTAAGTCAGAAAGTGAAAGACACATATCATATCATATCACTTATAGGTGTTACCTATAAATTGATACCAGGGCAGATATTTCCACGGAGAAGGGCAATCACAGATTCATTAAACAAACTTATGGTTCACCAAAGGAAAGGTGTGAGGATTGAATTCATTACGATATTGGGGTTAACAGACATATACAAACACAGTAGACGTATATAATCACCAAAGACCTACGGAGTACCAAGAGAAGACTACTCAACATTCTGTCATAACGTACATGGGAAAAGGATCCCAGGAAGAACAGACATATGTATATGTGTAAAAGAACCACCTCATGCACACCTACAACATGCTAAACGTTGTACTCAAACTTGCTGTAATAAAAAATAAAAAAATAAATTAAAAACACGAACAAGAAGTAGTGAGACAAACTTGAGGGGCTTTCTCCTGTCACATTCCGTTCTACATTCCAATCTAGAACAGGACTTCCATTGAGGCTCTGCTGCCCTAGTAACCAGATTTGGTAAGGGAGAACTGCTGCCACCTTGTGGCCGTTTCACACAACTGCAGGTTTAATGCCAGCGCTAATGGTCAGTGGATATTCCAAATCATTACAGGCCTGTTAATGACACCTGCCCTGAAAACAAATCCTGGGGTCATATATCGACCAAAAAATTCAAAAGACGTGCATATTTCAAAACGACAGTTTCAAGAGGCATATTTCACGCACATTAGTGTTCTGCTTCTTTTGCTTTCTTTCTTTCTTTGTTAAAAAATACGGGAATGGAGAAAGGCAACCCTCAGAATGGGCGAAAACGTTCACAAACGAATCAATGGACAAAGGTTTAATCTCCAATATATATAAACAGCTCATGCAGCTTAATATTAATAAAACAAACAACCCAATACAAAAATGGGCAGAAGATCTAAAGAGACGTTTCTTCAAAGAAGACACAGAGATGGCCAAGACGCACATGAAAAGCTGCTCAACATCACTAATTATTAGAGAAATGCAAATCAAAACTACAATGAGGTAAGACCTCACACCTGTTAGAATCGGCATCATCAGATAATCTACAAACAACAAATTCTGGGGAGGGTGTGGACAAAAGGAACCCTCTTCCGCTATTGGTGGGAATGTAAATTGATACAGTCACTATGGAGAACAGTATGGAGGTGCCTTTAAAAAACTAAAAAGAGAATTACCATAGGATCCAGCAATCCCACTTCTGGGCATATACCCAGAGAAAACCATAAATCACAGAGACACATTCACCACAATGTTCATTGCAGCACTATTTACAATAGCCAGGTAATGGAAGCAACCTAAATGCCCACAGACAGACGAATGGATAAAGATGTGGTACATATATAAAATGGAATATTACTCAGCCATAAAAAGGAATGAAACTGGGTCATTTGTAGAGAAGTTGATGGATCTAGAGACTGTCATACAGAGTGAAGTAAGTCAGAAAGAGAAAAACAAATATTGTATATTAATGCCTATATGTGGAACCTAGAAAAATGGTAGAGATGAACTGGTTTGCAGGGCAGAAATAGAGACACAGAGGTAGAGAACAAACGTATGGACACAAAGTGGGGGAAGCCATGGGGTGGTGGTGGTGGGATGAGTTGGGAGATTAGGATTCACCTGTATACATGTCTATGCATAAAATAGATAACTAAAAATAACCTACTGTATAAAAGAAATAACTAAAATTAAATTTCAAAATTTTAAAAAATAAAATGTAAAAATAAAACAGAAAAAAAGTTCTTCCATTCACACTGATGTATTTATACGAATGAATTATTTCCATGCTTATATCTATAAATACATAAATGAGGAATAAAATCTAACTTGAACCAAAAAAGAAAAAAAAAAAACTGAACCTAACAGTTATACAGAGGAAAACACTACCAAGGCACTTGCTCCAGTGGTAAACAATTCTGAAATTGGTCAGAGGTGGGGAATCATCTCCCATACAGCCAGCAGCCCCGCCCGCCCACGCAAGGAGCATCCTCATTGCAAAGCTGGGAGACCGTGCCGAGGCCTCTGTGAGTAAACGTGAGCTGAGCCCCAGGCCAGATGCTGCTGAACTGTTCCCACCCTTCCCAGGTGAAACACCTGAATATGTACAAGGGCTTGAAAGCCTAGAGGAAGGGCCGTGGAGCCACACCAGCGACAGCACGCAGGCCAACTTGGTGCCTGCAGGTCAGCCAGGATGGTACTGGCCACGGGCGCTCTTCTGGAAGCTTTCTATTGCCCTGCCTGAGATACCCCTCCTTTCCCGGCCCCCACTCCTTTTTTTCCTTCCTCACCTCAGCCCGGAGAGATATTCCAGTGGAAGTTATGGGTGACACATCCTCTTCTTTACAGGTGGCAGCCTGGCAACTCCTGCCGAAAGTCCAGCAGAGCCCCACTCACACCGGGCCACCCACAAAGCCGTGGACCCTCACACCCTCCCACCAGCACAGCCCCGAGACTGCTGACGGGGCAGAGAATATGGAGTAAGGCACAGCTGCAGGGGCTATTGCTGCCTGGAGTGCTGTTTATATTGACTTCAACCCAGGCACACCTGGGGAGGGCTTGCCGGCAGGGTCAGGCTGCCCAGGTCAGCTAATCCTCAGCCCTCAGGGAATCACATTGCAGAAAATGGACCTCGCTAAGACAGAATATTCGCCAAGGAGAAAAAGGACACAATGCCATTTGCAGCACCGTAGATGAGTCTCGAGGTAATCACGTGACTTGGAGTAAGTCAGAAAGTGAAAGACACATATCATATCATATCACTTATAGGTGTTACCTATAAATTGATACCAGGGCAGATATTTCCACGGAGAAGGGCAATCACAGATTCATTAAACAAACTTATGGTTCACCAAAGGAAAGGTGTGAGGATTGAATTCATTACGATATTGGGGTTAACAGACAGATACAAACACAGTAGACGTATATAATCACCAAAGACCTACGGAGTACCAAGAGAAGACTACTCAACATTCTGTCATAACGTACATGGGAAAAGGATCCCAGGAAGAACAGACATATGTATATGTGTAAAAGAACCACCTCTTGCACACCTACAACAAGCTAAACGTTGAACTCAAACTTGCTGTAATAAAAAATAAAAAATTAAATTAAAATCACGAACAAGAAGTAGTGAGACAAACTTGAGGGGCTTTCTCCTGGCACATTCCGTTCTACATTCCAATCTAGAACACGACTTCCATTGAGGCTCTGCTGCCCTAGTAACCAGATTTGGTAAGGGAGAACTGCTGCCACCTTGTGGCCGTTTCACACAACTGCAGGTTTAATGCCAGCGCTAATGGTCAGTGGATATTCCAAATCATTACAGGCCTGTAAATGACACCTGCCCTGAAAACAAATCCTGGGGTCATATATCGACCAAAAAATTCAAAAGACGTCCATATTTCAAAACGACAGTTTCAAGAGGCATATTTCACGCACATTAGTGTTCTGCTTCTTTTGCTTTCTTTCTTTCTTTGTTAAAAAAAACGGGAATGGAGAAAGGCAACCCTCAGAATGGGCGAAAACGTTCACAAACGAATCAATGGACAAAGGTTTAATCTCCAATATATATAAACAGCTCATGCAGCTTAATATTAATAAAACAAACAACCCAATACAAAAATGGGCAGAAGATCTAAAGAGACGTTTCTTCAAAGAAGACACAGAGATGGCCAAGACGCACATGAAAAGCTGCTCAACATCACTAATTATTAGAGAAATGCAAATCAAAACTACAATGAGGTAAGACCTCACACCTGTTAGAATCGGCATCATCAGATAATCTACAATCAACAAATTCTGGGGACGGTGTGGACAAAAGGAACCCTCTTCCGCTATTGGTGGGAATGTAAATTGATACAGTCACTATGGAGAACAGTATGGAGGTTCCTTTAAAAAACTAAAAAGAGAATTACCATAGGATCCAGCAATCCCACTTCTGGGCATATACCCAGAGAAAACCATAAATCACAGAGACACATTCACCACAATGTTCATTGCAGCACTATTTACAATAGCCAGGTAATGGAAGCAACCTAAATGCCCACAGACAGACGAATGGATAAAGATGTGGTACATATACAAAATGGAATATTACTCAGCCATAAAAAGGAATGAAACTGGGTCATTTGTAGAGAAGTTGATGGATCTAGAGACTGTCATACAGAGTGAAGTAAGTCAGAAAGAGAAAAACAAATATTGTATATTAATGCCTATATGTGGAACCTAGAAAAATGGTAGAGATGAACTGGTTTGCAGGGCAGAAATAGAGACACAGAGGTAGAGAACAAACGTATGGACACAAAGTGGGGGAAGCCATGGGGTGGTGGTGGTGGGATGAGTTGGGAGATTAGGATTGACCTGTATACATGTCTATGCATAAAATAGATAACTAATAATAACCTACTGTATAAAAAAATAACTAAAATTATATTTCAAATTTTTAAAAAATAAAATGTAAAAATAAAACAGAAAAAAAGTTCTTCCATTCACACTGATGTATTTATACGAATGAATTATTTCCATGCTTATATCTATAAATACATAAATGAGGAATAAAATCTAACTTGAACCAAAAAAGAAAAAAAAAAACTGAACCTAACAGTTATACAGAGGAAAACACTACCAAGGCACGTGCTCCACTGGAAAACAATTCTGAAATTGGTCAGAGATGGGGAATCATCTCCCATACAGCCAGCAGCCCCGCCCGGCCACGCAAGGAGCATCCTCATTGCAAAGCTGGGAGAACGTGCCAAGGCCTCTGTGAGTAAACGTGAGCTGAGCCCCAGGCCAGATGCTGCTGAACTGTTCCCACCCTTCCCAGGTGAAACACCTGAATATGTACAAGGGCTTGAAAGCCTAGAGGAAGGGCCGTGGAGCCACACCAGCGACAGCACGCAGGCCAACTTGGTGCCTGCAGGTCAGCCAGGATGGTACTGGCCACGGGCGCTCTTCTGGAAGCTTTCTATTGCCCTGCCTGAGATACCCCTCTTGTCCCGGCCCCCACTCCTTTTTTTCCTTCCTCACCTCAGCCCGGAGAGATATTCCAGTGGAAGTTATGGGTGACACATCCTCTTCTTTACAGGTGGCAGCCTGGCAACTCCTGCCGAAAGTCCAGCAGAGCCCCACTCACACCGGGCCACCCACAAAGCCGTGGACCCTCACACCCTCCCACCAGCACAGCCCCGAGACTGCTGACGGGGCAGAGAATATGGAATCAGGCACAGCTGCAGGGGCTATTGCTGCCTGGAGTGCTGTTTATATTGACCTCAACACAGGCAACCCTGGGGAGGGCTTGCCGGCAGGGTCAGGCTGCCCAGGTCAGCTAATCCTCAGCCCTCAGGGAATCACATTGCAGAATATGGACCTCGCTAAGACAGAATATTCGCCAAGGAAAAAAAGGACACAATGCCATTTGCAGCACCGTAGATGAGTCTCGAGGTAATCACGTGACTTGGAGTAAGTCAGAAAGTGAAAGACACATATCATATCATATCACTTATAGGTGTTACCTATAAATTGATACCAGGGCAGATATTTCCACGGAGAAGGGCAATCACAGATTCATTAAACAAACTTATGGTTCACCAAAGGAAAGGTGTGAGGATTGAATTCATTACGATATTGGGGTTAACAGACAGATACAAACACAGTAGACGTATATAATCACCAAAGACCTACGGAGTACCAAGAGAAGACTACTCAACATTCTGTCATAACGTACATGGGAAAAGGATCCCAGGAAGAACAGACATATGTATATGTGTAAAAGAACCACCTCTTGCACACCTACAACAAGCTAAACGTTGAACTCAAACTTGCTGTAATAAAAAATAAAAAATTAAATTAAAATCACGAACAAGAAGTAGTGAGACAAACTTGAGGGGCTTTCTCCTGGCACATTCCGTTCTACATTCCAATCTAGAACACGACTTCCATTGAGGCTCTGCTGCCCTAGTAACCAGATTTGGTAAGGGAGAACTGCTGCCACCTTGTGGCCGTTTCACACAACTGCAGGTTTAATGCCAGCGCTAATGGTCAGTGGATATTCCAAATCATTACAGGCCTGTAAATGACACCTGCCCTGAAAACAAATCCTGGGGTCATATATCGACCAAAAAATTCAAAAGACGTCCATATTTCAAAACGACAGTTTCAAGAGGCATATTTCACGCACATTAGTGTTCTGCTTCTTTTGCTTTCTTTCTTTCTTTGTTAAAAAAAACGGGAATGGAGAAAGGCAACCCTCAGAATGGGCGAAAACGTTCACAAACGAATCAATGGACAAAGGTTTAATCTCCAATATATATAAACAGCTCATGCAGCTTAATATTAATAAAACAAACAACCCAATACAAAAATGGGCAGAAGATCTAAAGAGACGTTTCTTCAAAGAAGACACAGAGATGGCCAAGACGCACATGAAAAGCTGCTCAACATCACTAATTATTAGAGAAATGCAAATCAAAACTACAATGAGGTAAGACCTCACACCTGTTAGAATCGGCATCATCAGATAATCTACAATCAACAAATTCTGGGGACGGTGTGGACAAAAGGAACCCTCTTCCGCTATTGGTGGGAATGTAAATTGATACAGTCACTATGGAGAACAGTATGGAGGTTCCTTTAAAAAACTAAAAAGAGAATTACCATAGGATCCAGCAATCCCACTTCTGGGCATATTCCCAGAGAAAACCATAAATCACAGAGACACATTCACCACAATGTTCATTGCAGCACTATTTACAATAGCCAGGTAATGGAAGCAACCTAAATGCCCACAGACAGACGAATGGATAAAGATGTGGTACATATACAAAATGGAATATTACTCAGCCATAAAAAGGAATGAAACTGGGTCATTTGTAGAGAAGTTGATGGATCTAGAGACTGTCATACAGAGTGAAGTAAGTCAGAAAGAGAAAAACAAATATTGTATATTAATGCCTATATGTGGAACCTAGAAAAATGGTAGAGATGAACTGGTTTGCAGGGCAGAAATAGAGACACAGAGGTAGAGAACAAACGTATGGACACAAAGTGGGGGAAGCCATGGGGTGGTGGTGGTGGGATGAGTTGGGAGATTAGGATTGACCTGTATACATGTCTATGCATAAAATAGATAACTAATAATAACCTACTGTATAAAAAAATAACTAAAATTAAATTTCAAAATTTTAAAAAATAAAATGTAAAAATAAAACAGAAAAAAAGTTCTTCCATTCACACTGATGTATTTATACGAATGAATTATTTCCATGCTTATATCTATAAATACATAAATGAGGAATAAAATCTAACTTGAACCAAAAAAGAAAAAAAAAACTGAACCTAACAGTTATACAGAGGAAAACACTACCAAGGCACGTGCTCCACTGGAAAACAATTCTGAAATTGGTCAGAGATGGGGAATCATCTCCCATACAGCCAGCAGCCCCGCCCGGCCACGCAAGGAGCATCCTCATTGCAAAGCTGGGAGAACGTGCCAAGGCCTCTGTGAGTAAACGTGAGCTGAGCCCCAGGCCAGATGCTGCTGAACTGTTCCCACCCTTCCCAGGTGAAACACCTGAATATGTACAAGGGCTTGAAAGCCTAGAGGAAGGGCCGTGGAGCCACACCAGCGACAGCACGCAGGCCAACTTGGTGCCTGCAGGTCAGCCAGGATGGTACTGGCCACGGGCGCTCTTCTGGAAGCTTTCTATTGCCCTGCCTGAGATACCCCTCTTGTCCCGGCCCCCACTCCTTTTTTTCCTTCCTCACCTCAGCCCGGAGAGATATTCCAGTGGAAGTTATGGGTGACACATCCTCTTCTTTACAGGTGGCAGCCTGGCAACTCCTGCCGAAAGTCCAGCAGAGCCCCACTCACACCGGGCCACCCACAAAGCCGTGGACCCTCACACCCTCCCACCAGCACAGCCCCGAGACTGCTGACGGGGCAGAGAATATGGAATCAGGCACAGCTGCAGGGGCTATTGCTGCCTGGAGTGCTGTTTATATTGACCTCAACCCAGGCAACCCTGGGGAGGGCTTGCCGGCAGGGTCAGGCTGCCCAGGTCAGCTAATCCTCAGCCCTCAGGGAATCACATTGCAGAATATGGACCTCGCTAAGACAGAATATTCGCCAAGGAAAAAAAGGACACAATGCCATTTGCAGCACCGTAGATGAGTCTCGAGGTAATCACGTGACTTGGAGTAAGTCAGAAAGTGAAAGACACATATCATATCATATCACTTATAGGTGTTACCTATAAATTGATACCAGGGCAGATATTTCCACGGAGAAGGGCAATCACAGATTCATTAAACAAACTTATGGTTCACCAAAGGAAAGGTGTGAGGATTGAATTCATTACGATATTGGGGTTAACAGACATATACAAACACAGTAGACGTATATAATCACCAAAGACCTACGGAGTACCAAGAGAAGACTACTCAACATTCTGTCATAACGTACATGGGAAAAGGATCCCAGGAAGAACAGACATATGTATATGTGTAAAAGAACCACCTCATGCACACCTACAACATGCTAAACGTTGTACTCAAACTTGCTGTAATAAAAAATAAAAAAATAAATTAAAAACACGAACAAGAAGTAGTGAGACAAACTTGAGGGGCTTTCTCCTGTCACATTCCGTTCTACATTCCAATCTAGAACAGGACTTCCATTGAGGCTCTGCTGCCCTAGTAACCAGATTTGGTAAGGGAGAACTGCTGCCACCTTGTGGCCGTTTCACACAACTGCAGGTTTAATGCCAGCGCTAATGGTCAGTGGATATTCCAAATCATTACAGGCCTGTTAATGACACCTGCCCTGAAAACAAATCCTGGGGTCATATATCGACCAAAAAATTCAAAAGACGTGCATATTTCAAAACGACAGTTTCAAGAGGCATATTTCACGCACATTAGTGTTCTGCTTCTTTTGCTTTCTTTCTTTCTTTGTTAAAAAATACGGGAATGGAGAAAGGCAACCCTCAGAATGGGCGAAAACGTTCACAAACGAATCAATGGACAAAGGTTTAATCTCCAATATATATAAACAGCTCATGCAGCTTAATATTAATAAAACAAACAACCCAATACAAAAATGGGCAGAAGATCTAAAGAGACGTTTCTTCAAAGAAGACACAGAGATGGCCAAGACGCACATGAAAAGCTGCTCAACATCACTAATTATTAGAGAAATGCAAATCAAAACTACAATGAGGTAAGACCTCACACCTGTTAGAATCGGCATCATCAGATAATCTACAAACAACAAATTCTGGGGAGGGTGTGGACAAAAGGAACCCTCTTCCGCTATTGGTGGGAATGTAAATTGATACAGTCACTATGGAGAACAGTATGGAGGTGCCTTTAAAAAACTAAAAAGAGAATTACCATAGGATCCAGCAATCCCACTTCTGGGCATATACCCAGAGAAAACCATAAATCACAGAGACACATTCACCACAATGTTCATTGCAGCACTATTTACAATAGCCAGGTAATGGAAGCAACCTAAATGCCCACAGACAGACGAATGGATAAAGATGTGGTACATATATAAAATGGAATATTACTCAGCCATAAAAAGGAATGAAACTGGGTCATTTGTAGAGAAGTTGATGGATCTAGAGACTGTCATACAGAGTGAAGTAAGTCAGAAAGAGAAAAACAAATATTGTATATTAATGCCTATATGTGGAACCTAGAAAAATGGTAGAGATGAACTGGTTTGCAGGGCAGAAATAGAGACACAGAGGTAGAGAACAAACGTATGGACACAAAGTGGGGGAAGCCATGGGGTGGTGGTGGTGGGATGAGTTGGGAGATTAGGATTCACCTGTATACATGTCTATGCATAAAATAGATAACTAAAAATAACCTACTGTATAAAAGAAATAACTAAAATTAAATTTCAAAATTTTAAAAAATATAATGTAAAAATAAAATAGAAAAAAAGTTCTTCCATTCACACTGATGTATTTATACGAATGTATTATTTCCATGCTTATATCTATAAATACATAAATGAGGAATAAAATCTAACTTGAACCAAAAAAGAAAAAAAAAAAACTGAACCTTACAGTTATACAGAGGAAAACACTACCAAGGCACTTGCTCCAGTGGTAAACAATTCTGAAATTGGTCAGAGGTGGGGAATCATCTCCCATACAGCCAGCAGCCCCGCCCGCCCACGCAAGGAGCATCCTCATTGCAAAGCTGGGAGACCGTGCCGAGGCCTCTGTGAGTAAACGTGAGCTGAGCCCCAGGCCAGATGCTGCTGAACTGTTCCCACCCTTCCCAGGTGAAACACCTGAATATGTACAAGGGCTTGAAAGCCTAGAGGAAGGGCCGTGGAGCCACACCAGCGACAGCACGCAGGCCAACTTGGTGCCTGCAGGTCAGCCAGGATGGTACTGGCCACGGGCGCTCTTCTGGAAGCTTTCTATTGCCCTGCCTGAGATACCCCTCCTGTCCCGGCCCCCACTCCTTTTTTTCCTTCCTCACCTCAGCCCGGAGAGATATTCCAGTGGATGTTATGGGTGACACATCCTCTTCTTTACAGGTGGCAGCCTGGAAACTCCTGCCGAAGGTCCAGCAGAGCCCCACTCACACCGGGCCACCCCCAAAGCCGTGGACCCTCACACCCTCCCACCAGCACAGCCCCGAGGCTGCTGACGGGGCAGAGAATATGGAGTAAGGCACAGCTGCAGGGGCTATTGCTGCCTGGAGTGCTGTTTATATTGACCTCAACCCAGGCACACCTGGGGAGGGCTTGCCGGCAGGGTCAGGCTGCCCAGGTCAGCTAATCCTCAGCCCTCAGGGAATCACATTGCAGAAAATGGACCTCGCTAAGACAGAATATTCGCCAAGGAGAAAAAGGACACAATGCCATTTGCAGCACCGTAGATGAGTCTCGAGGTAATCACGTGACTTGGAGTAAGTCAGAAAGTGAAAGACACATATCATATCATATCACTTATAGGTGTTACCTATAAATTGATACCAGGGCAGATATTTCCACGGAGAAGGGCAATCACAGATTCATTAAACAAACTTATGGTTCACCAAAGGAAAGGTGTGAGGATTGAATTCATTACGATATTGGGGTTAACAGACATATAAAAACACAGTAGGCGTATATAATCACCAAAGACCTATGGAGTACCAAGAGAAGACTACTCAACATTCTGTCATAACGTACATGGGAAAAGGATCCCAGGAAGAACAGACATATGTGTAAAAGAACCACCTCTTGCACACCTACAACAAGCTAAACGTGGTACTCAAACTTGCTGTAATAAAAAATAAAAAATTAAATTAAAAACACGAACAAGAAGTAGTGAGACAAACTTGAGGGGCTTTCTCCTGGCACATTCCGTTCTACATTCCAATCTAGAACTCGACTTCCATTGAGGCTCTGCTGCCCTAGTAACCAGATTTGGTAAGGGAAAACTGCTGCCACCTTGTGGCCGTTTCACACACCTGCAGGTTTAATGCCAGCGCTAATGGTCAGTGGATATTCCAAATCATTACAGGCCTGTAAATGACACCTGCCCTGAAAACAAATCCTGGGGTCATATATCGACCAAAAAATTCAAAAGACGTCCATATTTCAAAACGACAGTTTCAAGAGGCATATTTCACGCACATTAGTGTTCTGCTTCTTTTGCTTTCTTTCTTTCTTTGTTAAAAAAAACGGGAATGGAAAAAGGCAACCCTCAGAATGGGCGAAAACGTTCACAAATGAATCAATGGACAAAGGTTTAATCTCCAATATATATAAACAGCTCAGGCAGCTTAATATTAATAAAACAAACAACCCAATACAAAAATGGGCAGAAGATCTAAAGAGACGTTTCTTCAAAGAAGACACAGAGATGGCCAAGACGCACATGAAAAGCTGCTCAACATCACTAATTATTAGAGAAATGCAAATCAAAACTACAATGAGGTAAGACCTCACACCTGTTAGAATCGGCATCATCAGATAATCTACAAACAACAAATTCTGGGGAGGGTGTGGACAAAAGGAACCCTCTTCCGCTATTGGTGGGAATGTAAATTGATACAGTCACTATGGAGAACAGTATGGAGGTTCCTTTAAAAAACTAAAAAGAGAATTACCATAGGATCCAGCAATCCCACTTCTGGGCATATACCCAGAGAAAACCATAAATCACAGAGACACATTCACCACAATGTTCATTGCAGCACTATTTACAATAGCCAGGTAATGGAAGCAACCTAAATGCCCACAGACAGACGAATGGATAAAGATGTGGTACATATATAAAATGGAATATTACTCAGCCATAAAAAGGAATGAAACTGGGTCATTTGTAGAGAAGTTGATGGATCTAGAGACTGTCATACAGAGTGAAGTAAGTCAGAAAGAGAAAAACAAATATTGTATATTAATGCCTATATGTGGAACCTAGAAAAATGGTAGAGATGAACTGGTTTGCAGGGCAGAAATAGAGACACAGAGGTAGAGAACAAACGTATGGACACAAAGTGGGGGAAGCCATGGGGTGGTGGTGGTGGGATGAGTTGGGAGATTAGGATTCACCTGTATACATGTCTATGCATAAAATAGATAACTAAAAATAACCTACTGTATAAAAGAAATAACTAAAATTAAATTTCAAAATTTTAAAAAATATAATGTAAAAATAAAATAGAAAAAAAGTTCTTCCATTCACACTGATGTATTTATACGAATGTATTATTTCCATGCTTATATCTATAAATACATAAATGAGGAATAAAATCTAACTTGAACCAAAAAAGAAAAAAAAAAACTGAACCTTACAGTTATACAGAGGAAAACACTACCAAGGCACTTGCTCCAGTGGTAAACAATTCTGAAATTGGTCAGAGGTGGGGAATCATCTCCCATACAGCCAGCAGCCCCGCCCGCCCACGCAAGGAGCATCCTCATTGCAAAGCTGGGAGACCGTGCCGAGGCCTCTGTGAGTAAACGTGAGCTGAGCCCCAGGCCAGATGCTGCTGAACTGTTCCCACCCTTCCCAGGTGAAACACCTGAATATGTACAAGGGCTTGAAAGCCTAGAGGAAGGGCCGTGGAGCCACACCAGCGACAGCACGCAGGCCAACTTGGTGCCTGCAGGTCAGCCAGGATGGTACTGGCCACAGGCGCTCTTCTGGAAGCTTTCTATTGCCCTGCCTGAGATACCCCTCCTGTCCCGGCCCCCACTCCTTTTTTTCCTTCCTCACCTCAGCCCGGAGAGATATTCCAGTGGATGTTATGGGTGACACATCCTCTTCTTTACAGGTGGCAGCCTGGAAACTCCTGCCGAAGGTCCAGCAGAGCCCCACTCACACCGGGCCACCCACAAAGCCGTGGACCCTCACACCCTCCCACCAGCACAGCCCCGAGGCTGCTGACGGGGCAGAGAATATGGAGTAAGGCACAGCTGCAGGGGCTATTGCTGCCTGGAGTGCTGTTTATATTGACCTCAACCCAGGCACACCTGGGGAGGGCTTGCCGGCAGGGTCAGGCTGCCCAGGTCAGCTAATCCTCAGCCCTCAGGGAATCACATTGCAGAAAATGGACCTCGCTAAGACAGAATATTCGCCAAGGAAAACAAGGACACAATGCCATTTGCAGCACCGTAGATGAGTCTCGAGGTAATCACGTGACTTGGAGTAAGTCAGAAAGTGAAAGACACATATCATATCATATCACTTATAGGTGTTACCTATAAATTGATACCAGGGCAGATATTTCCACGGAGAAGGGCAATCACAGATTCATTAAACAAACTTATGGTTCACCAAAGGAAAGGTGTGAGGATTGAATTCATTACGATATTGGGGTTAACAGACATATAAAAACACAGTAGGCGTATATAATCACCAAAGACCTATGGAGTACCAAGAGAAGACTACTCAACATTCTGTCATAACGTACATGGGAAAAGGATCCCAGGAAGAACAGACATATGTGTAAAAGAACCACCTCTTGCACACCTACAACAAGCTAAACGTGGTACTCAAACTTGCTGTAATAAAAAATAAAAAATTAAATTAAAAACACGAACAAGAAGTAGTGAGACAAACTTGAGGGGCTTTCTCCTGGCACATTCCGTTCTACATTCCAATCTAGAACTCGACTTCCATTGAGGCTCTGCTGCCCTAGTAACCAGATTTGGTAAGGGAAAACTGCTGCCACCTTGTGGCCGTTTCACACAACTGCAGGTTTAATGCCAGCGCTAATGGTCAGTGGATATTCCAAATCATTACAGGCCTGTAAATGACACCTGCCCTGAAAACAAATCCTGGGGTCATATATCGACCAAAAAATTCAAAAGACGTCCATATTTCAAAACGACAGTTTCAAGAGGCATATTTCACGCACATTAGTGTTCTGCTTCTTTTGCTTTCTTTCTTTCTTTGTTAAAAAAAACGGGAATGGAAAAAGGCAACCCTCAGAATGGGCGAAAACGTTCACAAATGAATCAATGGACAAAGGTTTAATCTCCAATATATATAAACAGCTCAGGCAGCTTAATATTAATAAAACAAACAACCCAATACAAAAATGGGCAGAAGATCTAAAGAGACGTTTCTTCAAAGAAGACACAGAGATGGCCAAGACGCACATGAAAAGCTGCTCAACATCACTAATTATTAGAGAAATGCAAATCAAAACTACAATGAGGTAAGATCTCACACCTGTTAGAATCGGCATCATCAGATAATCTACAAACAACAAATTCTGGGGAGGGTGTGGACAAAAGGAACCCTCTTCCGCTATTGGTGGGAATGTAAATTGATACAGTCACTATGGAGAACAGTATGGAGGTTCCTTTAAAAAACTAAAAAGAGAATTACCATAGGATCCAGCAATCCCACTTCTGGGCATATACCCAGAGAAAACCATAAATCACAGAGACACATGCACCACAATGTTCATTGCAGCACTATTTACAATAGCCAGGTTATGGAAGCAACATAAATGCCCACAGACAGACGAATGGATAAAGATGTGGTACATATATAAAATGGAATATTACTCAGCCATAAAAAGGAATGAAACTGGGTCATTTGTAGAGAAGTTGATGGATCTAGAGACTGTCATACAGAGTGAAGTAAGTCAGAAAGAGAAAAACAAATATTGTATATTAATGCCTATATGTGGAACCTAGAAAAATGGTAGAGATGAACTGGTTTGCAGAGCAGAAATAGAGACACAGAGGTAGAGAAAAACGTATGGACACAAAGTAGGGGAAGCCATGGGGTGGTGGTGGTGGGATGAGTTGGGAGATTAGGATTGACCTGTATACATGTCTATGCATAAAATAGATAACTAATAATAACCTACGGTATAAAAAAATAACTAAAATTAAATTTCAAAATTTTAAAAAATAAAATGTAAAAACAAAACAGAAAAAAAGTTCTTCCATTCACACTGATGTATTTATACGAATGAATTATTTCCATGCTTATATCTATAAATACATAAATGAGGAATAAAATCTAACTTGAACCAAAAAAGAAAAAAAAAAACTGAACCTAACAGTTATACAGAGGAAAACACTACGAAGGCACTTGCTCCAGTGGTAAACAATTCTGAAATTGGTCAGAGGTGGGGAATCATCTCCCATACAGCCAGCAGCCCCGCCCGCCCACGCAAGGAGCATCCTCATTGCAAAGCTGGGAGACCGTGCAGAGGCCTCTGTTAGTAAACGTGAGCTGAGCCCCAGGCCAGATGCTGCTGAACTGTTCCCACCCTTCCCAGGTGAAACACCTGAATATGTACAAGGGCTTGAAAGCCTAGAGGAAGGGCCGTGGAGCCACACCAGCGACAGCACGCAGGCCAACTTGGTGCCTGCAGGTCAGCCAGGATGGTACTGGCCACAGGCGCTCTTCTGGAAGCTTTCTATTGCCCTGCCTGAGATACCCCTCCTGTCCCGGCCCCCACTCCTTTTTTTCCTTCCTCACCTCAGCCCGGAGAGATATTCCAGTGGAAGTTATGGGTGACACATCCTCTTCTTTACAGGTGGCAGCCTGGCAACTCCTGCTGAAAGTCCAGCAGAGCCCCACTCACACCGGGCCACCCACAAAGCCGTGGACCCTCACACCCTCCCACCAGCACAGCCCCGAGACTGCTGACGGGGCAGAGGATATGGAGTCAGGCACAGCTGCAGGGGCTATTGCTGCCTGGAGTGCTGTTTATATTGACCTCAACCCAGGCACACCTGGGTAGGGCTTGCCGGCAGGGTCAGGCTGCCCAGGTCAGCTAATCCTCAGCCTTCAGGGAATCACATTGCAGAATATGGACCTCGCTAAGACAGAATATTCGCCAAGGAGAAAAAGGACACAATGCCATTTGCAGCACCGTAGATGAGTCTCGAGGTAATCACGTGACTTGGAGTAAGTCAGAAAGTGAAAGACACATATCATATCATATCACTTATAGGTGTTACCTATAAATTGATACCAGGGCAGATATTTCCACGGAGAAGGGCAATCACAGATTCATTAAACAAACTTATGGTTCACCAAAGGAAAGGTGTGAGGATTGAATTCATTATGATATTGGGGTTAACAGACATATACAAACACAGTAGACGTATATAATCACCAAAGACCTACGGAGTACCAAGAGAAGACTACTCAACATTCTGTCATAACGTACATGGGAAAAGGATCCCAGGAAGAACAGACATATGTATATGTGTAAAAGAACCACCTCTTGCACACCTACAACAAGCTAAACGTTGTACTCAAACTTGCTGTAATAAAAAATAAAAAATTAAATTAAAAACACGAACAAGAAGTAGTGAGACAAACTTGAGGGGCTTTCTCCTGTCACATTCCGTTCTACATTCCAATCTAGAACAGGACTTCCATTGAGGCTCTGCTGCCCTAGTAACCAGATTTGGTAAGGGAGAAATGCTGCCACCTTGTGGCCGTTTCACACAACTGCAGGTTTAATGCCAGCGCTAATGGTCAGTGGATATTCCAAATCATTACAGGCCTGTTAATGACACCTGCCCTGAAAACAAATCCTGGGGTCATATATCGACCAAAAAATTCAAAAAACGTCCATATTTCAAAACGACAGTTTCAAGAGGCATATTTCACGCACATTAGTGTTCTGCTTCTTTTGCTTTCTTTCTTTCTTTGTTAAAAAATACGGGAATGGAGAAAGGCAACTCTCAGAATGGGCGAAAACGTTCACAAACGAATCAATGGACAAAGGTTTAATCTCCAATATATATAAACAGCTCATGCAGCTTAATATTAATAAAACAAACAACCCAATACAAAAATGGGCAGAAGATCTAAAGAGACGTTTCTTCAAAAAGACACAGAGATGGCCAAGACGCACATGAAAAGCTGCTCAACATCACTAATTATTAGAGAAATGCAAATCAAAACTACAATGAGGTAAGACCTCACACCTGTTAGAATCGGCATCATCAGATAATCTAGAAACAACAAATTCTGGGGAGGGTGTGGACAAAAGGAACCCTCTTCCGCTATTGGTGGGAATGTAAATTGATACAGTCACTATGGAGAACAGTATGGAGGTGCCTTTAAAAAACTAAAAAGAGAATTACCATAGGATCCAGCAATCCCACTTCTGGGCATATACCCAGAGAAAACCATAAATCACAGAGACACATTCACCACAATGTTCATTGCAGCACTATTTACAATAGCCAGGTAATGGAAGCAACCTAAATGCCCACAGACAGACGAATGGATAAAGATGTGGTACATATATAAAATGGAATATTACTCAGCCATAAAAAGGAATGAAACTGGGTCATTTGTAGAGAAGTTGATGGATCTAGAGACTGTCATACAGAGTGAAGTCAGTCAGAAAGAGAAAAACAAATATTGTATATTAATGCCTATATGTGGAACCTAGAAAAATGGTAGAGATGAACTGGTTTGCAGGGCAGAAATAGAGACACAGAGGTAGAGAACAAACGTATGGACAGAAAGTTGGGGAAGCCATGGGGTGGTGGTGGTGGGATGAGTTGGGAGATTAGGATTGACCTGTATACATGTCTATGCATAAAATAGATAACTAATAATAACCTACTGTATAAAAAAAAACTAATATTAAATTTCAAAATTTTAAAAAATAAAATGTAAAAATAAAACAGAAAAAAAGTTCTTCCATTCACACTGATGTATTTATACGAATGAATTATTTCCATGCTTATATCTATAAATACATAAATGAGGAATAAAATCTAACTTGAACCAAAAAAAAAAAAAAACCTGAACCTAACAGTTATACAGAGGAAAACACTACCAAGGCACTTGCTCCAGTGGTAAACAATTCTGAAATTGGTCAGAGGTGGGGAATCATCTCCCATACAGCCAGCAGCCCCGCCCGCCCACGCAAGGAGCATCCTCATTGCAAAGCTGGGAGACCGTGCCGAGGCCTCTGTGAGTAAACGTGAGCTGAGCCCCAGGCCAGATGCTGCTGAACTGTTCCCACCCTTCCCAGGTGAAACACCTGAATATGTACAAGGGCTTGAAAGCCTAGAGGAAGGGCCGTGGAGCCACACCAGCGACAGCACGCAGGCCAACTTGGTGCCTGCAGGTCAGCCAGGATGGTACTGGCCACGGGCGCTCTTCTGGAAGCTTTCTATTGCCCTGCCTGAGATACCCCTCCTGTCCCGGCCCCCACTCCTTTTTTTCCTTCCTCACCTCAGCCCGGAGAGATATTCCAGTGGATGTTATGGGTGACACATCCTCTTCTTTACAGGTGGCAGCCTGGCAACTCCTGCCGAAGGTCCAGCAGAGCCCCACTCACACCGGGCCACCCACAAAGCCGTGGACCCTCACACCCTCCCACCAGCACAGCCCCGAGGCTGCTGACGGGGCAGAGAATATGGAGTAAGGCACAGCTGCAGGGGCTATTGCTGCCTGGAGTGCTGTTTATATTGACCTCAACCCAGGCACACCTGGGGAGGGCTTGCCGGCAGGGTCAGGCTGCCCAGGTCAGCTAATCCTCAGCCCTCAGGGAATCACATTGCAGAAAATGGACCTCGCTAAGACAGAATATTCGCCAAGGAGAAAAAGGACACAATGCCATTTGCAGCACCGTAGATGAGTCTCGAGGTAATCACGTGACTTGGAGTAAGTCAGAAAGTGGAAGACACATATCATATCATATCACTTATAGGTGTTACCTATAAATTGATACCAGGGCAGATATTTCCACGGAGAAGGGCAATCACAGATTCATTAAACAAACTTATGGTTCACCAAAGGAAAGGTGTGATGATTGAATTCATTACGATATTGGGGTTAACAGACATATACAAACACAGTAGACGTATAGAATCACCAAAGACCTACGGAGTACCAAGAGAAGACTACTCAACATTCTGTCATAACGTACATGGGAAAAGGATCCCAGGAAGAACAGACATATGTATATGTGTAAAAGAACCACCTCTTGCACACCTACAACAAGCTAAACGTTGTACTCAAACTTGCTGTAATAAAAAATAAAAAATTAAATTAAAAACACGAACAAGAAGTAGTGAGACAAACTTGAGGGGCTTTCTCCTGGCACATTCCGTTCTACATTCCAATCTAGAACGCGACTTCCATTGAGGCTCTGCTGCCCTAGTAACCAGATTTGGTAAGGGAGAACTGCTGCCACCTTGTGGCCGTTTCACACAACAGCAGCTTTAATCCCAGCGCTAATGGTCAGGGGATATTCCAAATCATTACAGGCCTGTAAAGGACACCTGCCCTGAAAACAAATCCTGGGGTCATATATCGACCAAAGAATTCAAAAGACGTCCATATTTCAAAACGACAGTTTCAAGAGGCATATTTCACGCACATTAGTGTTCTGCTTCTTTTGCTTGCTTTCTTTCTTTGTTAAAAATACGGGAATGGAAAAAGGCAACCCTCAGAATGGGCGAAAACGTTCACAAACGAATCAATGGACAAAGGTTTAATCTCCAATATATATAAACAGCTCATGCAGCTTAATATTAATAAAACAAACAACCCAATACAAAAATGGGCAGAAGATCTAAAGAGACGTTTCTTCAAAGAAGACACAGAGATGGCCAAGACGCACATGAAAAGCTGCTCTACATCACTAATTATTAGAGAAATGCAAATCAAAACTACAATGAGGTAAGACCTCACACCTGTGAGAATCGGCCTCATCAGATAATCTACAAACAACAAATTCTGGGGAGGGTGTGGACAAAAGGAACCCTCTTCCGCTATTGGTGGGAATGTAAATTGATACAGTCACTATGGAGAACAGTATGGAGGTTCCTTTAGAAAACTAAAAAGAGAATTACCATAGGATCCAGCAATCCCACTTCTGGGCATATACCCAGAGAAAACCATAAATCACAAAGACACATTCACCACAATGTTCATTGCAGCACTATTTACAATAGCCAGGTAATGGAAGCAACCTAAATGCCCACAGACAGACGAATGGATAAAGATGTGGTACATAGATAAAATGGAATATTAGTCAGCCAAAAAAAGGAATGAAACTGGGTCATTTGTAGGGAAGTTGATGGATCTAGAGACTGTCATACAGAGTGAAGTAAGTCAGAAAGAGAAAAACAAATATTGTATATTAATGCCTATATGTGGAACCTAGAAAAATGGTACAGATGAACTGGTTTGCAGGGCAGAAATAGAGACACAGAGGTAGAGAACAAACGTATGGACATGGACACAAAGTGGGGGAAGCCATGGGGTGGTGGTGGTGGGATGAGTTGGGAGATTGGGATTGACCTGTATACATGTATATGCATAAAACAGATAACTAATAATAACCTACTGTATAAAAAAATAAATTAAATTTCAAAATTTTTAAAAATAAAATGTAAAAATAAAACAGAAAAAAAGTTCTTCCATTCACACTGATGTATTTATAAGAATGAATTATTTCCATGCTTATATCCACAAATACATAGAAGACGAATAAAATCTAACTTGAACCAAATAAGAAAAAAAAAACTGAACCTAACATTTATACAGAGGAAAACACTACCAAGGCACTTGCTCCAGTGGTAAACAATTCTGAAATTGGTCAGAGGTGGGGAATCATCTCCATACAGCCAGCAGCCCCGCCCGCCCACGCAAGGAGCGTCCTTATTGCAAAGCTGGGGGACCGTGCCGAGGCCTCTGTGAGGAAACGTGAGCTGAGCCCCAGGCCAGCTGCTGCTGAACTCTTCCCACCCTTCCCAGGTGAAACACCTGAATATGTACAAGGGCTTGAAAGCCTAGAGGAAGGGCCGTGGAGCCACACCAGCGACAGCACGCAGGCCAACTTGGTGCCTGCAGGTCAGCCAGGATGGTCCTGGCCACGGGCGCTCTTCTGGAAGCTTTCCATTGCCCTGCCTGAGATACCCCTCCTGTCCCGGCCCCCACTCCTTTTTTTCCTTCCTCACCTCAGCCCGGAGAGATATTCCAGTGGAAGTTATGGGTGACACATCCTCTTCTTTACAGGTGGCAGCCTGGCAACTCCTGCCGAAAGTGCAGCAGAGCCCCACTCACACCGGGCCCCCCACAAAGCCGTGGACCCTCACACCCTCCCACCAGCACAGCCCCGAGACTGCTGACGGGGCAGAGAATATGGAGTCAGGCACAGCTGCAGGGGCTATTGCTGCCTGGAGTGCTGTTTATATTGACCTCAACCCAGGCACACCTGGGGAGGGCTTGCCGGCAGGGCCAGGCTGCCCAGGTCAGCTAATCCTCAGCCCTCGGGGAATCACACTGCAGGAAATGGACCTGGCTAAGACAGAATATTCGCCAAGGAAAACAAGGACACAATGCCATTTGCAGCACCGTAGATGAGTCTCGAGGTAATCACGTGACTTGGAGTAAGTCAGAAAGTGAAAGACACATATCATATCATATCACTTATAGGTGTTACCTATAAATTGATACCAGGGCAGATATTTCCACGGAGAAGGGCAATCACAGATTCATTAAACAAACATATGGTTCACCAAAGGAAAGGTGTGAGGATTGAATTCATTACGATATTGGGGTTAACAGACATATACAAACACAGTAGACGTATAGATTCACCAAAGACCTACGGAGTACCAAGAGAAGACTACTCAACATTCTGTCATAACGTACATGGGAAAAGGATCCCAGGAAGAACAGACATATGTATATGTGTAAAAGAACCACCTCTTGCACACCTACAACAAGCTAAACGTTGTACTCAAACTTGCTGTAATAAAAAATAAAAAATTAAATTAAAAACACGAACAAGAAGTAGTAAGACAAACTTGAGGGGCTTTCTCCTGGCACATTCCGTTCTACATTCCAATCTAGAACGCGACTTCCATTGAGGCTCTGCTGCCCTAGTAACCAGATTTGGTAAGGGAGAACTGCTGCCACCTTGTGGCCGTTTCACACAACAGCAGCTTTAATCCCAGCGCTAATGGTCAGGGGATATTCCAAATCATTACAGGCCTGTAAATGACACCTGCCCTGAAAACAAATCCTGGGGTCATATATCGACCAAAAAATTCTAAAGACGTCCATATTTCAAAACGACAGTTTCAAGAGGCATATTTCACGCACATTAGTGTTCTGCTTCTTTTGCTTGCTTTCTTTCTTTGTTAAAAAAACGGGAATGGAAAAAGGCAACCCTAAGAATGGGCGAAAACGTTCACAAACGAATCAATGGACAAAGGTTTAATCTCCAATATATATAAACAGCTCATGCAGCTTAATATTAATAAAACAAACAACCCAATACAAAAATGGGCAGAAGATCTAAAGAGACGTTTCTTCAAAGAAGACACAGAGATGGCCAAGACGCACATGAAAAGCTGCTCAACATCACTAATTATTAGAGAAATGCAAATCAAAACTACAATGAGGTAAGACCTCACACCTGTGAGAATCGGCCTCATCAGATAATCTACAAACAACAAATTCTGGGGAGGGTGTAGACAAAAGGAACCCTCTTCCGCTATTGGTGGGAATGTAAATTGATACAGTCACTATGGAGAACAGTATGGAGGTTCCTTTAGAAAACTAAAAAGAGAATTACCATAGGATCCAGCAATCCCACTTCTGGGCATATACCCAGAGAAAACCATAAATCACAAAGACACATTCACCACAATGTTCATTGCAGCACTATTTACAATAGCCAGGTAATGGAAGCAACCTAAATGCCCACAGACAGACGAATGGATAAAGATGTGGTACATATATAAAATGGAATATTACTCAGCCAAAAAAAGGAATGAAACTGGGTCATTTGTAGGGAAGTTGATGGATCTAGAGACTGTCATACAGAGTGAAGTAAGTCAGAAAGAGAAAAACAAATATTGTATATTAATGCCTATATGTGGAACCTAGAAAAATGGTACAGATGAACTGGTTTGCAGGGCAGAAATAGAGACACAGAGGTAGAGAACAAACGTATGGACATGGACACAAAGTGGGGGAAGCCATGGGGTGGTGGTGGTGGGATGAGTTGGGAGATTGGGATTGACCTGTATACAGGTATATGCATAAAATAGATAACTAATAATAACCTACTGTATAAAAAAATAAACTAAATTTCAAAATTTTTAAAAATAAAATGTAAAAATAAAACAGAAAAAAAGTTCTTCCATTCACACTGATGTATTTATAAGAATGAATTATTTCCATGCTTATATCCATAAATACATAGAAGAGGAATAAAATCTAACTTGAACCAAATAAGAAAAAAAAAACTGAACCTAACATTTATACAGAGGAAAACACTACCAAGGCACTTGCTCCAGTGGTAAACAATTCTGAAATTGGTCAGAGGTGGGGAATCATCTCCCATACAGCCAGCAGCCCCGCCCGCCCACGCAAGGAGCGTCCTTATTGCAAAGCTGGGGGACCGTGCCGAGGCCTCTGTGAGGAAACGTGAGCTGAGCCCCAGGCCAGCTGCTGCTGAACTCTTCCCACCCTTCCCAGGTGAAACACCTGAATATGTACAAGGGCTTGAAAGCCTAGAGGAAGGGCCGTGGAGCCACACCAGCGACAGCACGCAGGCCAACTTGGTGCCTGCAGGTCAGCCAGGATGGTCCTGGCCACGGGCGCTCTTCTGGAAGCTTTCCATTGCCCTGCCTGAGATACCCCTCCTGTCCCGGCCCCCACTCCTTTTTTTCCTTCCTCACCTCAGCCCGGAGAGATATTCCAGTGGAAGTTATGGGTGACACATGCTCTTCTTTACAGGTGGCAGCCTGGCAACTCCTGCCGAAAGTGCAGCAGAGCCCCACTCACACCGGGCCCCCCACAAAGCCGTGGACCCTCACACCCTCCCACCAGCACAGCCCCGAGACTGCTGACGGGGCAGAGAATATGGAGTCAGGCACAGCTGCAGGGGCTATTGCTGCCTGGAGTGCTGTTTATATTGACCTCAACCCAGGCACACCTGGGGAGGGCTTGCCGGCAGGGCCAGGCTGCCCAGGTCAGCTAATCCTCAGCCCTCGGGGAATCACACTGCAGAAAATGGACCTCGCTAAGACAGAATATTCGCCAAGGAAAACAAGGACACAATGCCATTTGCAGCACCGTAGATGAGTCTCGAGGTAATCACGTGACTTGGAGTAAGTCAGAAAGTGAAAGACACATATCATATCATATCACTTATAGGTGTTACCTATAAATTGATACCAGGGCAGATATTTCCAAGGAGAAGGGCAATCACAGATTCATTAAACAAACATATGGTTCACCAAAGGAAAGGTGTGAGGATTGAATTCATTACGATATTGGGGTTAACAGACATATACAAACACAGTAGACGTATAGATTCACCAAAGACCTACGGAGTACCAAGAGAAGACTACTCAACATTCTGTCATAACGTACATGGGAAAAGGATCCCAGGAAGAACAGACATATGTATATGTGTAAAAGAACCACCTCTTGCACACCTACAACAAGCTAAACGTTGTACTCAAACTTGCTGTAATAAAAAATAAAAAATTAAATTAAAAACACGAACAAGAAGTAGTGAGACAAACTTGAGGGGCTTTCTCCTGGCACATTCCGTTCTACATTCCAATCTAGAACGCGACTTCCATTGAGGCTCTGCTGCCCTAGTAACCAGATTTGGTAAGGGAGAACTGCTGCCACCTTGTGGCCGTTTCACACAACAGCAGCTTTAATCCCAGCGCTAATGGTCAGGGGATATTCCAAATCATTACAGGCCTGTAAATGACACCTGCCCTGAAAACAAATCCTGGTGTCATATATCGACCAAAGAATTCAAAAGACGTCCATATTTCAAAACGACAGTTTCAAGAGGCATATTTCACGCACATTAGTGTTCTGCTTCTTTTGCTTGCTTTCTTTCTTTGTTAAAAATACGGGAATGGAAAAAGGCAACCCTCAGAATGGGCAAAAACGTTCACAAACGAATCAATGGACAAAGGTTTAATCTCCAATATATATAAACAGCTCATGCAGCTTAATATTAATAAAACAAACAACCCAATACAAAAATGGGCAGAAGATCTAAAGAGACGTTTCTTCAAAGAAGACACAGAGATGGCCAAGACGCACATGAAAAGCTGCTCTACATCACTAATTATTAGAGAAATGCAAATCAAAACTACAATGAGGTAAGACCTCACACCTGTGAGAATCGGCCTCATCAGATAATCTACAAACAACAAATTCTGGGGAGGGTGTGGACAAAAGGAACCCTCTTCCGCTATTGGTGGGAATGTAAATTGATACAGTCACTATGGAGAACAGTATGGAGGTTCCTTTAGAAAACTAAAAAGAGAATTACCATAGGATCCAGCAATCCCACTTCTGGGCATATACCCAGAGAAAACCATAAATCACAAAGACACATTCACCACAATGTTCATTGCAGCACTATTTACAATAGCCAGGTAATGGAAGCAACCTAAATGCCCACAGACAGACGAATGGATAAAGATGTGGTACATAGATAAAATGGAATATTAGTCAGCCAAAAAAAGGAATGAAACTGGGTCATTTGTAGGGAAGTTGATGGATCTAGAGACTGTCATACAGAGTGAAGTAAGTCAGAAAGAGAAAAACAAATATTGTATATTAATGCCTATATGTGGAACCTAGAAAAATGGTACAGATGAACTGGTTTGCAGGGCAGAAATAGAGACACAGAGGTAGAGAACAAACGTATGGACATGGACACAAAGTGGGGGAAGCCATGGGGTGGTGGTGGTGGGATGAGTTGGGAGATTGGGATTGACCTGTATACAGGTATACGCATAAAATAGATAACTAATAATAACCTACTGTATAAAAAAATAAATTACATTTCAAAATTTTTAAAAATAAAATGTAAAAATAAAACAGAAAAAAAGTTCTTCCATTCACACTGATGTATTTATAAGAATGAATTATTTCCATGCTTATATCCACAAATACATAGAAGACGAATAAAATCTAACTTGAACCAAATAAGAAAAAAAAAACTGAACCTAACATTTATACAGAGGAAAACACTACCAAGGCACTTGCTCCAGTGGTAAACAATTCTGAAATTGGTCAGAGGTGGGGAATCATCTCCATACAGCCAGCAGCCCCGCCCGCCCACGCAAGGAGCGTCCTTATTGCAAAGCTGGGGGACCGTGCCGAGGCCTCTGTGAGGAAACGTGAGCTGAGCCCCAGGCCAGCTGCTGCTGAACTCTTCCCACCCTTCCCAGGTGAAACACCTGAATATGTACAAGGGCTTGAAAGCCTAGAGGAAGGGCCGTGGAGCCACACCAGCGACAGCACGCAGGCCAACTTGGTGCCTGCAGGTCAGCCAGGATGGTCCTGGCCACGGGCGCTCTTCTGGAAGCTTTCCATTGCCCTGCCTGAGATACCCCTCCTGTCCCGGCCCCCACTCCTTTTTTTCCTTCCTCACCTCAGCCCGGAGAGATATTCCAGTGGAAGTTATGGGTGACACATCCTCTTCTTTACAGGTGGCAGCCTGGCAACTCCTGCCGAAAGTGCAGCAGAGCCCCACTCACACCGGGCCCCCCACAAAGCCGTGGACCCTCACACCCTCCCACCAGCACAGCCCCGAGACTGCTGACGGGGCAGAGAATATGGAGTCAGGCACAGCTGCAGGGGCTATTGCTGCCTGGAGTGCTGTTTATATTGACCTCAACCCAGGCACACCTGGGGAGGGCTTGCCGGCAGGGCCAGGCTGCCCAGGTCAGCTAATCCTCAGCCCTCGGGGAATCACACTGCAGAAAATGGACCTCGCTAAGACAGAATATTCGCCAAGGAAAACAAGGACACAATGCCATTTGCAGCACCATAGATGAGTCTCGAGGTAATCACGTGACTTGGAGTATGTCAGAAAGTGAAAGACACATATCATATCATATCACTTATATGTGTTACCTATAAATTGATACCAGGGCAGATATTTCCACGGAGAAGGGCAATCACAGATTCATTAAACAAACTTATGGTTCACCAAAGGAAAGGTGTGAGGATTGAATTCATTACGATATTGGGGTTAACAGACATATACAAACACAGTAGACGTATAGATTCACCAAAGACCTACGGAGTACCAAGAGAAGACTACTCAACATTCTGTCATAACGTACATGGGAAAAGGATCCCAGGAAGAACAGACATATGTATATGTGTAAAAGAACCACCTCTTGCACACCTACAACAAGCTAAACGTTGTACTCAAACTTGCTGTAATAAAAAATAAAAAATTAAATTAAAAACACGAACAAGAAGTAGTGAGACAAACTTGAGGGGCTTTCTCCTGGCACATTCCGTTCTACATTCCAATCTAGAACGCGACTTCCATTGAGGCTCTGCTGCCCTAGTAACCAGATTTGGTAAGGGAGAACTGCTGCCACCTTGTGGCCGTTTCACACAACAGCAGCTTTAATCCCAGCGCTAATGGTCAGGGGATATTCCAAATCATTACAGGCCTGTAAATGACACCTGCCCTGAAAACAAATCCTGGGGTCATATATCGACCAAAGAATTCAAAAGACGTCCATATTTCAAAACGACAGTTTCAAGAGGCATATTTCACGCACATTAGTGTTCTGCTTCTTTTGCTTGCTTTCTTTCTTTGTTAAAAAAACGGGAATGGAAAAAGGCAACCCTCAGAATGGGCGAAAACGTTCACAAACGAATCAATGGACAAAGGTTTAATCTCCAATATATATAAACAGCTCATGCAGCTTAATATTAATAAAACAAACAACCCAATACAAAAATGGGCAGAAGATCTAAAGAGACGTTTCTTCAAAGAAGACACAGAGATGGCCAAGACGCACATGAAAAGCTGCTCTACATCACTAATTATTAGAGAAATGCAAATCAAAACTACAATGAGGTAAGACCTCACACCTGTGAGAATCGGCCTCATCAGATAATCTACAAACAACAAATTCTGGGGAGGGTGTGGACAAAAGGAACCCTCTTCCGCTATTGGTGGGAATGTAAATTGATACAGTCACTATGGAGAACAGTATGGAGGTTCCTTTAGAAAACTAAAAAGAGAATTACCATAGGATCCAGCAATCCCACTTCTGGGCATATACCCAGAGAAAACCATAAATCACAAAGACACATTCACCACAATGTTCATTGCAGCACTATTTACAATAGCCAGGTAATGGAAGCAACCTAAATGCCCACAGACAGACGAATGGATAAAGATGTGGTACATAGATAAAATGGAATATTAGTCAGCCAAAAAAAGGAATGAAACTGGGTCATTTGTAGGGAAGTTGATGGATCTAGAGACTGTCATACAGAGTGAAGTAAGTCAGAAAGAGAAAAACAAATATTGTATATTAATGCCTATATGTGGAACCTAGAAAAATGGTACAGATGAACTGGTTTGCAGGGCAGAAATAGAGACACAGAGGTAGAGAACAAACGTATGGACATGGACACAAAGTGGGGGAAGCCATGGGGTGGTGGTGGTGGGATGAGTTGGGAGATTGGGATTGACCTGTATACAGGTATACGCATAAAATAGATAACTAATAATAACCTACTGTATAAAAAAATAAATTAAATTTCAAAATTTTTAAAAATAAAATGTAAAAATAAAACAGAAAAAAAGTTCTTCCATTCACACTGATGTATTTATAAGAATGAATTATTTCCATGCTTATATCCACAAATACATAGAAGACGAATAAAATCTAACTTGAACCAAATAATAAAAAAAAAACTGAACCTAACATTTATACAGAGGAAAACACTACCAAGGCACTTGCTCCAGTGGTAAACAATTCTGAAATTGGTCAGAGGTGGGGAATCATCTCCATACAGCCAGCAGCCCCGCCCGCCCACGCAAGGAGCGTCCTTATTGCAAAGCTGGGGGACCGTGCCGAGGCCTCTGTGAGGAAACGTGAGCTGAGCCCCAGGCCAGCTGCTGCTGAACTCTTCCCACCCTTCCCAGGTGAAACACCTGAATATGTACAAGGGCTTGAAAGCCTAGAGGAAGGGCCGTGGAGCCACACCAGCGACAGCACGCAGGCCAACTTGGTGCCTGCAGGTCAGCCAGGATGGTCCTGGCCACGGGCGCTCTTCTGGAAGCTTTCCATTGCCCTGCCTGAGATACCCCTCCTGTCCCGGCCCCCACTCCTTTTTTTCCTTCCTCACCTCAGCCCGGAGAGATATTCCAGTGGAAGTTATGGGTGACACATGCTCTTCTTTACAGGTGGCAGCCTGGCAACTCCTGCCGAAAGTGCAGCAGAGCCCCACTCACACCGGGCCCCCCACAAAGCCGTGGACCCTCACACCCTCCCACCAGCACAGCCCCGAGACTGCTGACGGGGCAGAGAATATGGAGTCAGGCACAGCTGCAGGGGCTATTGCTGCCTGGAGTGCTGTTTATATTGACCTCAACCCAGGCACACCTGGGGAGGGCTTGCCGGCAGGGCCAGGCTGCCCAGGTCAGCTAATCCTCAGCCCTCGGGGAATCACACTGCAGAAAATGGACCTCGCTAAGACAGAATATTCGCCAAGGAAAACAAGGACACAATGCCATTTGCAGCACCGTAGATGAGTCTCGAGGTAATCACGTGACTTGGAGTAAGTCAGAAAGTGAAAGACACATATCATATCATATCACTTATAGGTGTTACCTATAAATTGATACCAGGGCAGATATTTCCACGGAGAAGGGCAATCACAGATTCATTAAACAAACATATGGTTCACCAAAGGAAAGGTGTGAGGATTGAATTCATTACGATATTGGGGTTAACAGACATATACAAACACAGTAGACGTATAGATTCACCAAAGACCTACGGAGTACCAAGAGAAGACTACTCAACATTCTGTCATAACGTACATGGGAAAAGGATCCCAGGAAGAACAGACATATGTATATGTGTAAAAGAACCACCTCTTGCACACCTACAACAAGCTAAACGTTGTACTCAAACTTGCTGTAATAAAAAATAAAAAATTAAATTAAAAACACGAACAAGAAGTAGTGAGACAAACTTGAGGGGCTTTCTCCTGGCACATTCCGTTCTACATTCCAATCTAGAACGCGACTTCCATTGAGGCTCTGCTGCCCTAGTAACCAGATTTGGTAAGGGAGAACTGCTGCCACCTTGTGGCCGTTTCACACAACAGCAGCTTTAATCCCAGCGCTAATGGTCAGGGGATATTCCAAATCATTACAGGCCTGTAAAGGACACCTGCCCTGAAAACAAATCCTGGGGTCATATATCGACCAAAGAATTCAAAAGACGTCCATATTTCAAAACGACAGTTTCAAGAGGCATATTTCACGCACATTAGTGTTCTGCTTCTTTTGCTTGCTTTCTTTCTTTGTTAAAAATACGGGAATGGAAAAAGGCAACCCTCAGAATGGGCGAAAACGTTCACAAACGAATCAATGGACAAAGGTTTAATCTCCAATATATATAAACAGCTCATGCAGCTTAATATTAATAAAACAAACAACCCAATACAAAAATGGGCAGAAGATCTAAAGAGACGTTTCTTCAAAGAAGACACAGAGATGGCCAAGACGCACATGAAAAGCTGCTCTACATCACTAATTATTAGAGAAATGCAAATCAAAACTACAATGAGGTAAGACCTCACACCTGTGAGAATCGGCCTCATCAGATAATCTACAAACAACAAATTCTGGGGAGGGTGTGGACAAAAGGAACCCTCTTCCGCTATTGGTGGGAATGTAAATTGATACAGTCACTATGGAGAACAGTATGGAGGTTCCTTTAGAAAACTAAAAAGAGAATTACCATAGGATCCAGCAATCCCACTTCTGGGCATATACCCAGAGAAAACCATAAATCACAAAGACACATTCACCACAATGTTCATTGCAGCACTATTTACAATAGCCAGGTAATGGAAGCAACCTAAATGCCCACAGACAGACGAATGGATAAAGATGTGGTACATAGATAAAATGGAATATTAGTCAGCCAAAAAAAGGAATGAAACTGGGTCATTTGTAGGGAAGTTGATGGATCTAGAGACTGTCATACAGAGTGAAGTAAGTCAGAAAGAGAAAAACAAATATTGTATATTAATGCCTATATGTGGAACCTAGAAAAATGGTACAGATGAACTGGTTTGCAGGGCAGAAATAGAGACACAGAGGTAGAGAACAAACGTATGGACATGGACACAAAGTGGGGGAAGCCATGGGGTGGTGGTGGTGGGATGAGTTGGGAGATTGGGATTGACCTGTATACAGGTATACGCATAAAATAGATAACTAATAATAACCTACTGTATAAAAAAATAAATTAAATTTCAAAATTTTTAAAAATAAAATGTAAAAATAAAACAGAAAAAAAGTTCTTCCATTCACACTGATGTATTTATAAGAATGAATTATTTCCATGCTTATATCCACAAATACATAGAAGACGAATAAAATCTAACTTGAACCAAATAATAAAAAAAAAACTGAACCTAACATTTATACAGAGGAAAACACTACCAAGGCACTTGCTCCAGTGGTAAACAATTCTGAAATTGGTCAGAGGTGGGGAATCATCTCCATACAGCCAGCAGCCCCGCCCGCCCACGCAAGGAGCGTCCTTATTGCAAAGCTGGGGGACCGTGCCGAGGCCTCTGTGAGGAAACGTGAGCTGAGCCCCAGGCCAGCTGCTGCTGAACTCTTCCCACCCTTCCCAGGTGAAACACCTGAATATGTACAAGGGCTTGAAAGCCTAGAGGAAGGGCCGTGGAGCCACACCAGCGACAGCACGCAGGCCAACTTGGTGCCTGCAGGTCAGCCAGGATGGTCCTGGCCACGGGCGCTCTTCTGGAAGCTTTCCATTGCCCTGCCTGAGATACCCCTCCTGTCCCGGCCCCCACTCCTTTTTTTCCTTCCTCACCTCAGCCCGGAGAGATATTCCAGTGGAAGTTATGGGTGACACATCCTCTTCTTTACAGGTGGCAGCCTGGCAACTCCTGCCGAAAGTGCAGCAGAGCCCCACTCACACCGGGCCCCCCACAAAGCCGTGGACCCTCACACCCGCCCACCAGCACAGCCCCGAGACTGCTGACGGGGCAGAGAATATGGAGTCAGGCACAGCTGCAGGGGCTATTGCTGCCTGGAGTGCTGTTTATATTGACCTCAACCCAGGCACACCTGGGTAGGGCTTGCCGGCAGGGCCAGGCTGCCCAGGTCAGCTAATCCTCAGCCCTCGGGGAATCACACTGCAGAAAATGGACCTCGCTAAGACAGAATATTCGCCAAGGAAAACAAGGACACAATGCGATTTGCAGCACCATAGATGAGTCTCGAGGTAATCACGTGACTTGGAGTATGTCAGAAAGTGAAAGACACATATCATATCATATCACTTATAGGTGTTACCTATAAATTGATACCAGGGCAGATATTTCCACGGAGAAGGGCAATCACAGATTCATTAAACAAACATATGGTTCACCAAAGGAAAGGTGTGAGGATTGAATTCATTACGATATTGGGGTTAACAGACATATACAAACACAGTAGACGTATAGATTCACCAAAGACCTACGGAGTACCAAGAGAAGACTACTCAACATTCTGTCATAACGTACATGGGAAAAGGATCCCAGGAAGAACAGACATATGTATATGTGTAAAAGAACCACCTCTTGCACACCTACAACAAGCTAAACGTTGTACTCAAACTTGCTGTAATAAAAAATAAAAAATTAAATTAAAAACACGAACAAGAAGTAGTGAGACAAACTTGAGGGGCTTTCTCCTGGCACATTCCGTTCTACATTCCAATCTAGAACGCGACTTCCATTGAGGCTCTGCTGCCCTAGTAACCAGATTTGGTAAGGGAGAACTGCTGCCACCTTGTGGCCGTTTCACACAACAGCAGCTTTAATCCCAGCGCTAATGGTCAGGGGATATTCCAAATCATTACAGGCCTGTAAAGGACACCTGCCCTGAAAACAAATCCTGGGGTCATATATCGACCAAAGAATTCAAAAGACGTCCATATTTCAAAACGACAGTTTCAAGAGGCATATTTCACGCACATTAGTGTTCTGCTTCTTTTGCTTGCTTTCTTTCTTTGTTAAAAATACGGGAATGGAAAAAGGCAACCCTCAGAATGGGCGAAAACGTTCACAAACGAATCAATGGACAAAGGTTTAATCTCCAATATATATAAACAGCTCATGCAGCTTAATATTAATAAAACAAACAACCCAATACAAAAATGGGCAGAAGATCTAAAGAGACGTTTCTTCAAAGAAGACACAGAGATGGCCAAGACGCACATGAAAAGCTGCTCTACATCACTAATTATTAGAGAAATGCAAATCAAAACTACAATGAGGTAAGACCTCACACCTGTGAGAATCGGCCTCATCAGATAATCTACAAACAACAAATTCTGGGGAGGGTGTGGACAAAAGGAACCCTCTTCCGCTATTGGTGGGAATGTAAATTGATACAGTCACTATGGAGAACAGTATGGAGGTTCCTTTAGAAAACTAAAAAGAGAATTACCATAGGATCCAGCAATCCCACTTCTGGGCATATACCCAGAGAAAACCATAAATCACAAAGACACATTCACCACAATGTTCATTGCAGCACTATTTACAATAGCCAGGTAATGGAAGCAACCTAAATGCCCACAGACAGACGAATGGATAAAGATGTGGTACATAGATAAAATGGAATATTAGTCAGCCAAAAAAAGGAATGAAACTGGGTCATTTGTAGGGAAGTTGATGGATCTAGAGACTGTCATACAGAGTGAAGTAAGTCAGAAAGAGAAAAACAAATATTGTATATTAATGCCTATATGTGGAACCTAGAAAAATGGTACAGATGAACTGGTTTGCAGGGCAGAAATAGAGACACAGAGGTAGAGAACAAACGTATGGACATGGACACAAAGTGGGGGAAGCCATGGGGTGGTGGTGGTGGGATGAGTTGGGAGATTGGGATTGACCTGTATACAGGTATACGCATAAAATAGATAACTAATAATAACCTACTGTATAAAAAAATAAATTAAATTTCAAAATTTTTAAAAATAAAATGTAAAAATAAAACAGAAAAAAAGTTCTTCCATTCACACTGATGTATTTATAAGAATGAATTATTTCCATGCTTATATCCACAAATACATAGAAGACGAATAAAATCTAACTTGAACCAAATAATAAAAAAAAAACTGAACCTAACATTTATACAGAGGAAAACACTACCAAGGCACTTGCTCCAGTGGTAAACAATTCTGAAATTGGTCAGAGGTGGGGAATCATCTCCATACAGCCAGCAGCCCCGCCCGCCCACGCAAGGAGCGTCCTTATTGCAAAGCTGGGGGACCGTGCCGAGGCCTCTGTGAGGAAACGTGAGCTGAGCCCCAGGCCAGCTGCTGCTGAACTCTTCCCACCCTTCCCAGGTGAAACACCTGAATATGTACAAGGGCTTGAAAGCCTAGAGGAAGGGCCGTGGAGCCACACCAGCGACAGCACGCAGGCCAACTTGGTGCCTGCAGGTCAGCCAGGATGGTCCTGGCCACGGGCGCTCTTCTGGAAGCTTTCCATTGCCCTGCCTGAGATACCCCTCCTGTCCCGGCCCCCACTCCTTTTTTTCCTTCCTCACCTCAGCCCGGAGAGATATTCCAGTGGAAGTTATGGGTGACACATCCTCTTCTTTACAGGTGGCAGCCTGGCAACTCCTGCCGAAAGTGCAGCAGAGCCCCACTCACACCGGGCCCCCCACAAAGCCGTGGACCCTCACACCCTCCCACCAGCACAGCCCCGAGACTGCTGACGGGGCAGAGAATATGGAGTCAGGCACAGCTGCAGGGGCTATTGCTGCCTGGAGTGCTGTTTATATTGACCTCAACCCAGGCACACCTGGGTAGGGCTTGCCGGCAGGGCCAGGCTGCCCAGGTCAGCTAATCCTCAGCCCTCGGGGAATCACACTGCAGAAAATGGACCTCGCTAAGACAGAATATTCGCCAAGGAAAACAAGGACACAATGCGATTTGCAGCACCATAGATGAGTCTCGAGGTAATCACGTGACTTGGAGTATGTCAGAAAGTGAAAGACACATATCATATCATATCACTTATATGTGTTACCTATAAATTGATACCAGGGCAGATATTTCCACGGAGAAGGGCAATCACAGATTCATTAAACAAACTTATGGTTCACCAAAGGAAAGGTGTGAGGATTGAATTCATTACGATATTGGGGTTAACAGACATATACAAACACAGTAGACGTATAGATTCACCAAAGACCTACGGAGTACCAAGAGAAGACTACTCAACATTCTGTCATAACGTACATGGGAAAAGGATCCCAGGAAGAACAGACATATGTATATGTGTAAAAGAACCACCTCTTGCACACCTACAACAAGCTAAACGTTGTACTCAAACTTGCTGTAATAAAAAATAAAAAATTAAATTAAAAACACGAACAAGAAGTAGTGAGACAAACTTGAGGGGCTTTCTCCTGGCACATTCCGTTCTACATTCCAATCTAGAACGCGACTTCCATTGAGGCTCTGCTGCCCTAGTAACCAGATTTGGTAAGGGAGAACTGCTGCCACCTTGTGGCCGTTTCACACAACAGCAGCTTTAATCCCAGCGCTAATGGTCAGGGGATATTCCAAATCATTACAGGCCTGTAAAGGACACCTGCCCTGAAAACAAATCCTGGGGTCATATATCGACCAAAGAATTCAAAAGACGTCCATATTTCAAAACGACAGTTTCAAGAGGCATATTTCACGCACATTAGTGTTCTGCTTCTTTTGCTTGCTTTCTTTCTTTGTTAAAAAAACGGGAATGGAAAAAGGCAACCCTCAGAATGGGCGAAAACGTTCACAAACGAATCAATGGACAAAGGTTTAATCTCCAATATATATAAACAGCTCATGCAGCTTAATATTAATAAAACAAACAACCCAATACAAAAATGGGCAGAAGATCTAAAGAGACGTTTCTTCAAAGAAGACACAGAGATGGCCAAGACGCACATGAAAAGCTGCTCAACATCACTAATTATTAGAGAAATGCAAATCAAAACTACAATGAGGTAAGACCTCACACCTGTGAGAATCGGCCTCATCAGATAATCTACAAACAACAAATTCTGGGGAGGGTGTGGACAAAAGGAACCCTCTTCCGCTATTGGTGGGAATGTAAATTGATACAGTCACTATGGAGAACAGTATGGAGGTTCCTTTAGAAAACTAAAAAGAGAATTACCATAGGATCCAGCAATCCCACTTCTGGGCATATACCCAGAGAAAACCATAAATCACAAAGACACATTCACCACAATGTTCATTGCAGCACTATTTACAATAGCCAGGTAATGGAAGCAACCTAAATGCCCACAGACAGACGAATGGATAAAGATGTGGTACATAGATAAAATGGAATATTACTCAGCCAAAAAAAGGAACGAAACTGGGTCATTTGTAGGGAAGTTGATGGATCTAGAGACTGTCATACAGAGTGAAGTAAGTCAGAAAGAGAAAAACAAATATTGTATATTAATGCCTATATGTGGAACCTAGAAAAATGGTACAGATGAACTGGTTGGCAGGGCAGAAATAGAGACACAGAGGTAGAGAACAAACGTATGGACATGGACACAAAGTGGGGGAAGCCATGGGTTGGTGGTGGTGGGATGAGTTGGGAGATTGGGATTGACCTGTATACAGGTATACACATAAAATAGATAACTAATAATAACCTACTGTATAAAAAAATAAATTAAATTTCAAAATTTTTAAAAATAAAATGTAAAAATAAAACAGAAAAAAAGTTCTTCCATTCACACTGATGTATTTATAAGAATTAATTATTTCCATGCTTATATCCATAAATACATAGAAGAGGAATAAAATCTAACTTGAACCAAATAAGAAAAAAAAAACTGAACCTAACATTTATACAGAGGAAAACACTACCAATGCACTTGCTCCAGTGGTAAACAATTCTGAAATTGGTCAGAGGTGGGGAATCATCTCCCATACAGCCAGCAGCCCCGCCCGCCCACGCAAGGAGCGTCCTTATTGCAAAGCTGGGGGACCGTGCCGAGGCCTCTGTTAGGAAACGTGAGCTGAGCCCCAGGCCAGCTGCTGCTGAACTCTTCCCACCCTTCCCAGGTGAAACACCTGAATATGTACAAGGGCTTGAAAGCCTAGAGGAAGGGCCGTGGAGCCACACCAGCGACAGCACGCAGGCCAACTTGGTGCCTGCAGGTCAGCCAGGATGGTCCTGGCCACGGGCGCTCTTCTGGAAGCTTTCCATTGCCCTGCCTGAGATACCCCTCCTGTCCCGGCCCCCACTCCTTTTTTTCCTTCCTCACCTGAGCCCGGAGAGATATTCCAGTGGAAGTTATGGGTGACACATCCTCTTCTTTACAGGTGGCAGCCTGGCAACTCCTGCGGAAAGTGCAGCAGAGCCCCACTCAAACCGGGCCCTCCACAAAGCCGTGGACCCTCACACCCTCCCACCAGCACAGCCCCGAGACTGCTGACGGGGCAGAGAATATGGAGTCAGGCACAGCTGCAGGGGCTATTGCTGCCTGGAGTGCTGTTTATATTGACCTCAACCCAGGCACACCAGGGGAGGGCTTGCCGGCAGGGCCAGGCTGCCCAGGTCAGCTAATCCTCAGCCCTCGGGGAATCACACTGCAGAAAATGGACCTCGCTAAGACAGAATATTCGCCAAGGAAAACAAGGACACAATGCCATTTGCAGCACCGTAGATGAGTCTCGAGGTAATCACGTGACTTGGAGTAAGTCAGAAAGTGAAAGACACATATCATATCATATCACTTATAGGTGTTACCTATAAATTGATACCAGGGCAGATATTTCCACGGAGAAGGGCAATCACAGATTCATTAAACAAACATATGGTTCACCAAAGGAAAGGTGTGAGGATTGAATTCATTACGATATTGGGGTTAACAGACATATACAAACACAGTAGACGTATAGATTCACCAAAGACCTACGGAGTACCAAGAGAAGACTACTCAACATTCTGTCATAACGTACATGGGAAAAGGATCCCAGGAAGAACAGACATATGTATATGTGTAAAAGAACCACCTCTTGCACACCTACAACAAGCTAAACGTTGTACTCAAACTTGCTGTAATAAAAAATAAAAAATTAAATTAAAAACACGAACAAGAAGTAGTAAGACAAACTTGAGGGGCTTTCTCCTGGCACATTCCGTTCTACATTCCAATCTAGAACGCGACTTCCATTGAGGCTCTGCTGCCCTAGTAACCAGATTTGGTAAGGGAGAACTGCTGCCACCTTGTGGCCGTTTCACACAACAGCAGCTTTAATCCCAGCGCTAATGGTCAGGGGATATTCCAAATCATTACAGGCCTGTAAAGGACACCTGCCCTGAAAACAAATCCTGGGGTCATATATCGACCAAAGAATTCAAAAGACGTCCATATTTCAAAACGACAGTTTCAAGAGGCATATTTCACGCACATTAGTGTTCTGCTTCTTTTGCTTGCTTTCTTTCTTTGTTAAAAAAACGGGAATGGAAAAAGGCAACCCTCAGAATGGGCGAAAACGTTCACAAACGAATCAATGGACAAAGGTTTAATCTCCAATATATATAAACAGCTCATGCAGCTTAATATTAATAAAACAAACAACCCAATACAAAAATGGGCAGAAGATCTAAAGAGACGTTTCTTCAAAGAAGACACAGAGATGGCCAAGACGCACATGAAAAGCTGCTCAACATCACTAATTATTAGAGAAATGCAAATCAAAACTACAATGAGGTAAGACCTCACACCTGTGAGAATCGGCCTCATCAGATAATCTACAAACAACAAATTCTGGGGAGGGTGTGGACAAAAGGAACCCTCTTCCGCTATTGGTGGGAATGTAAATTGATACAGTCACTATGGAGAACAGTATGGAGGTTCCTTTAGAAAACTAAAAAGAGAATTACCATAGGATCCAGCAATCCCACTTCTGGGCATATACCCAGAGAAAACCATAAATCACAAAGACACATTCACCACAATGTTCATTGCAGCACTATTTACAATAGCCAGGTAATGGAAGCAACCTAAATGCCCACAGACAGACGAATGGATAAAGATGTGGTACATAGATAAAATGGAATATTACTCAGCCAAAAAAAGGAACGAAACTGGGTCATTTGTAGGGAAGTTGATGGATCTAGAGACTGTCATACAGAGTGAAGTAAGTCAGAAAGAGAAAAACAAATATTGTATATTAATGCCTATATGTGGAACCTAGAAAAATGGTACAGATGAACTGGTTGGCAGGGCAGAAATAGAGACACAGAGGTAGAGAACAAACGTATGGACATGGACACAAAGTGGGGGAAGCCATGGGGTGGTGGTGGTGGGATGAGTTGGGAGATTGGGATTGACCTGTATACAGGTATACACATAAAATAGATAACTAATAATAACCTACTGTATAAAAAAATAAATTAAATTTCAAAATTTTTAAAAATAAAATGTAAAAATAAAACAGAAAAAAAGTTCTTCCATTCACACTGATGTATTTATAAGAATTAATTATTTCCATGCTTATATCCATAAATACATAGAAGAGGAATAAAATCTAACTTGAACCAAATAAGAAAAAAAAAACTGAACCTAACATTTATACAGAGGAAAACACTACCAATGCACTTGCTCCAGTGGTAAACAATTCTGAAATTGGTCAGAGGTGGGGAATCATCTCCCATACAGCCAGCAGCCCCGCCCGCCCACGCAAGGAGCGTCCTTATTGCAAAGCTGGGGGACCGTGCCGAGGCCTCTGTTAGGAAACGTGAGCTGAGCCCCAGGCCAGCTGCTGCTGAACTCTTCCCACCCTTCCCAGGTGAAACACCTGAATATGTACAAGGGCTTGAAAGCCTAGAGGAAGGGCCGTGGAGCCACACCAGCGACAGCACGCAGGCCAACTTGGTGCCTGCAGGTCAGCCAGGATGGTCCTGGCCACGGGCGCTCTTCTGGAAGCTTTCCATTGCCCTGCCTGAGATACCCCTCCTGTCCCGGCCCCCACTCCTTTTTTTCCTTCCTCACCTGAGCCCGGAGAGATATTCCAGTGGAAGTTATGGGTGACACATCCTCTTCTTTACAGGTGGCAGCCTGGCAACTCCTGCGGAAAGTGCAGCAGAGCCCCACTCAAACCGGGCCCTCCACAAAGCCGTGGACCCTCACACCCTCCCACCAGCACAGCCCCGAGACTGCTGACGGGGCAGAGAATATGGAGTCAGGCACAGCTGCAGGGGCTATTGCTGCCTGGAGTGCTGTTTATATTGACCTCAACCCAGGCACACCAGGGGAGGGCTTGCCGGCAGGGCCAGGCTGCCCAGGTCAGCTAATCCTCAGCCCTCGGGGAATCACACTGCAGAAAATGGACCTCGCTAAGACAGAATATTCGCCAAGGAAAACAAGGACACAATGCCATTTGCAGCACCGTAGATGAGTCTCGAGGTAATCACGTGACTTGGAGTAAGTCAGAAAGTGAAAGACACATATCATATCATATCACTTATAGGTGTTACCTATAAATTGATACCAGGGCAGATATTTCCACGGAGAAGGGCAATCACAGATTCATTAAACAAACATATGGTTCACCAAAGGAAAGGTGTGAGGATTGAATTCATTACGATATTGGGGTTAACAGACATATACAAACACAGTAGACGTATAGATTCACCAAAGACCTACGGAGTACCAAGAGAAGACTACTCAACATTCTGTCATAACGTACATGGGAAAAGGATCCCAGGAAGAACAGACATATGTATATGTGTAAAAGAACCACCTCTTGCACACCTACAACAAGCTAAACGTTGTACTCAAACTTGCTGTAATAAAAAATAAAAAATTAAATTAAAAACACGAACAAGAAGTAGTAAGACAAACTTGAGGGGCTTTCTCCTGGCACATTCCGTTCTACATTCCAATCTAGAACGCGACTTCCATTGAGGCTCTGCTGCCCTAGTAACCAGATTTGGTAAGGGAGAACTGCTGCCACCTTGTGGCCGTTTCACACAACAGCAGCTTTAATCCCAGCGCTAATGGTCAGGGGATATTCCAAATCATTACAGGCCTGTAAATGACACCTGCCCTGAAAACAAATCCTGGGGTCATATATCGACCAAAAAATTCAAAAGACGTCCATATTTCAAAACGACAGTTTCAAGAGGCATATTTCACGCACATTAGTGTTCTGCTTCTTTTGCTTGCTTTCTTTCTTTGTTAAAAAAACGGGAATGGAAAAAGGCAACCCTCAGAATGGGCGAAAACGTTCACAAACGAATCAATGGACAAAGGTTTAATCTCCAATATATATAAACAGCTCATGCAGCTTAATATTAATAAAACAAACAACCCAATACAAAAATGGGCAGAAGATCTAAAGAGACGTTTCTTCAAAGAAGACACAGAGATGGCCAAGACGCACATGAAAAGCTGCTCAACATCACTAATTATTAGAGAAATGCAAATCAAAACTACAATGAGGTAAGACCTCACACCTGTGAGAATCGGCCTCATCAGATAATCTACAAACAACAAATTCTGGGTAGGGTGTAGACAAAAGGAACCCTCTTCCGCTATTGGTGGGAATGTAAATTGATACAGTCACTATGGAGAACAGTAGGGAGGTTCCTTTAGAAAACTAAAAAGAGAATTACCATAGGATCCAGCAATCCCACTTCTGGGCATATACCCAGAGAAAACCATAAATCACAAAGACACATTCACCACAATGTTCATTGCAGCACTATTTACAATAGCCAGGTAATGGAAGCAACCTAAATGCCCACAGACAGACGAATGGATAAAGATGTGGTACATATATAAAATGGAATATTACTCAGCCAAAAAAAGGAATGAAACTGGGTCATTTGTAGGGAAGTTGATGGATCTAGAGACTGTCATACAGAGTGAAGTAAGTCAGAAAGAGAAAAACAAATATTGTATATTAATGCCTATATGTGGAACCTAGAAAAATGGTACAGATGAACTGGTTTGCAGGGCAGAAATAGAGACACAGAGGTAGAGAACAAACGTATGGACATGGACACAAAGTGGGGGAAGCCATGGGGTGGTGGTGGTGGGATGAGTTGGGAGATTGGGATTGACCTGTATACAGGTATATGCATAAAATAGATAACTAATAATAACCTACTGTATAAAAAAATAAACTAAATTTCAAAATTTTTAAAAATAAAATGTAAAAATAAAACAGAAAAAAAGTTCTTCCATTCACACTGATGTATTTATAAGAATGAATTATTTCCATGCTTATATCCATAAATACATAGAAGAGGAATAAAATCTAACTTGAACCAAATAAGAAAAAAAAAACTGAACCTAACATTTATACAGAGGAAAACACTACCAAGGCACTTGCTCCAGTGGTAAACAATTCTGAAATTGGTCAGAGGTGGGGAATCATCTCCCATACAGCCAGCAGCCCCGCCCGCCCACGCAAGGAGCGTCCTTATTGCAAAGCTGGGGGACCGTGCCGAGGCCTCTGTGAGTAAACGTGAGCTGAGCCCCAGGCCAGCTGCTGCTGAACTCTTCCCACCCTTCCCAGGTGAAACACCTGAATATGTACAAGGGCTTGAAAGCCTAGAGGAAGGGCCGTGGAGCCACACCAGCGACAGCACGCAGGCCAACTTGGTGCCTGCAGGTCAGCCAGGATGGTCCTGGCCACGGGCGCTCTTCTGGAAGCTTTCCATTGCCCTGCCTGAGATACCCCTCCTATCCCGGCCCCCACTCCTTTTTTTCCTTCCTCACCTCAGCCCGGAGAGATATTCCAGTGGAAGTTATGGGTGACACATGCTCTTCTTTACAGGTGGCAGCCTGGCAACTCCTGCCGAAAGTGCAGCAGAGCCCCACTCACACCGGGCCCCCCACAAAGCCGTGGACCCTCACACCCGCCCACCAGCACAGCCCCGAGACTGCTGACGGGGCAGAGAATATGGAGTCAGGCACAGCTGCAGGGGCTATTGCTGCCTGGAGTGCTGTTTATATTGACCTCAACCCAGGCACACCTGGGGAGGGCTTGCCGGCAGGGCCAGGCTGCCCAGGTCAGCTAATCCTCAGCCCTCGGGGAATCACACTGCAGAAAATGGACCTCGCTAAGACAGAATATTCGCCAAGGAAAACAAGGACACAATGCCATTTGCAGCACCGTAGATGAGTCTCGAGGTAATCACGTGACTTGGAGTAAGTCAGAAAGTGAAAGACACATATCATATCATATCACTTATAGGTGTTACCTATAAATTGATACCAGGGCAGATATTTCCACGGAGAAGGGCAATCACAGATTCATTAAACAAACATATGGTTCACCAAAGGAAAGGTGTGAGGATTGAATTCATTACGATATTGGGGTTAACAGACATATACAAACACAGTAGACGTATAGATTCACCAAAGACCTACGGAGTACCAAGAGAAGACTACTCAACATTCTGTCATAACGTACATGGGAAAAGGATCCCAGGAAGAACAGACATATGTATATGTGTAAAAGAACCACCTCTTGCACACCTACAACAAGCTAAACGTTGTACTCAAACTTGCTGTAATAAAAAATAAAAAATTAAATTAAAAACACGAACAAGAAGTAGTGAGACAAACTTGAGGGGCTTTCTCCTGGCACATTCCGTTCTACATTCCAATCTAGAACGCGACTTCCATTGAGGCTCTGCTGCCCTAGTAACCAGATTTGGTAAGGGAGAACTGCTGCCACCTTGTGGCCGTTTCACACAACAGCAGCTTTAATCCCAGCGCTAATGGTCAGGGGATATTCCAAATCATTACAGGCCTGTAAAGGACACCTGCCCTGAAAACAAATCCTGGGGTCATATATCGACCAAAGAATTCAAAAGACGTCCATATTTCAAAACGACAGTTTCAAGAGGCATATTTCACGCACATTAGTGTTCTGCTTCTTTTGCTTGCTTTCTTTCTTTGTTAAAAATACGGGAATGGAAAAAGGCAACCCTCAGAATGGGCGAAAACGTTCACAAACGAATCAATGGACAAAGGTTTAATCTCCAATATATATAAACAGCTCATGCAGCTTAATATTAATAAAACAAACAACCCAATACAAAAATGGGCAGAAGATCTAAAGAGACGTTTCTTCAAAGAAGACACAGAGATGGCCAAGACGCACATGAAAAGCTGCTCTACATCACTAATTATTAGAGAAATGCAAATCAAAACTACAATGAGGTAAGACCTCACACCTGTGAGAATCGGCCTCATCAGATAATCTACAAACAACAAATTCTGGGGAGGGTGTGGACAAAAGGAACCCTCTTCTGCTATTGGTGGGAATGTAAATTGATACAGTCACTATGGAGAACAGTATGGAGGTTCCTTTAGAAAACTAAAAAGAGAATTACCATAGGATCCAGCAATCCCACTTCTGGGCATATACCCAGAGAAAACCATAAATCACAAAGACACATTCACCACAATGTTCATTGCAGCACTATTTACAATAGCCAGGTAATGGAAGCAACCTATATGCCCACAGACAGACGAATGGATAAAGATGTGGTACATAGATAAAATGGAATATTAGTCAGCCAAAAAAAGGAATGAAACTGGGTCATTTGTAGGGAAGTTGATGGATCTAGAGACTGTCATACAGAGTGAAGTAAGTCAGAAAGAGAAAAACAAATATTGTATATTAATGCCTATATGTGGAACTTAGAAAAATGGTACAGATGAACTGGTTTGCAGGGCAGAAATAGAGACACAGAGGTAGAGAACAAACGTATGGACATGGACACAAAGTGGGGGAAGCCATGGGGTGGTGGTGGTGGGATGAGTTGGGAGATTGGGATTGACCTGTATACAGGTATATGCATAAAATAGATAACTAATAATAACCTACTGTATAAAAAAATAAATTAAATTTCAATATTTTTAAAAATAAAATGTAAAAATAAAACAGAAAAAAAGTTCTTCCATTCACACTGATGTATTTATAAGAATGAATTATTTCCATGCTTATATCCACAAATACATAGAAGACGAATAAAATCTAACTTGAACCAAATAAGAAAAAAAAAACTGAACCTAACATTTATACAGAGGAAAACACTACCAAGGCACTTGCTCCAGTGGTAAACAATTCTGAAATTGGTCAGAGGTGGGGAATCATCTCCATACAGCCAGCAGCCCCGCCCGCCCACGCAAGGAGCGTCCTTATTGCAAAGCTGGGGGACCGTGCCGAGGCCTCTGTGAGGAAACGTGAGCTGAGCCCCAGGCCAGCTGCTGCTGAACTCTTCCCACCCTTCCCAGGTGAAACACCTGAATATGTACAAGGGCTTGAAAGCCTAGAGGAAGGGCCGTGGAGCCACACCAGCGACAGCACGCAGGCCAACTTGGTGCCTGCAGGTCAGCCAGGATGGTCCTGGCCACGGGCGCTCTTCTGGAAGCTTTCCATTGCCCTGCCTGAGATACCCCTCCTGTCCCGGCCCCCACTCCTTTTTTTCCTTCCTCACCTCAGCCCGGAGAGATATTCCAGTGGAAGTTATGGGTGACACATCCTCTTCTTTACAGGTGGCAGCCTGGCAACTCCTGCCGAAAGTGCAGCAGAGCCCCACTCACACCGGGCCCCCCACAAAGACGTGGACCCTCACACCCTCCCACCAGCACAGCCCCGAGACTGCTGACGGGGCAGAGAATATGGAGTCAGGCACAGCTGCAGGGGCTATTGCTGCCTGGAGTGCTGTTTATATTGACCTCAACCCAGGCACACCTGGGGAGGGCTTGCCGGCAGGGCCAGGCTGCCCAGGTCAGCTAATCCTCAGCCCTCGGGGAATCACACTGCAGAAAATGGACCTCGCTAAGACAGAATATTCGCCAAGGAAAACAAGGACACAATGCCATTTGCAGCACCATAGATGACTCTCGAGGTAATCACGTGACTTGGAGTATGTCAAAGTGAAAGACACATATCATATCATATCACTTATATGTGTTACCTATAAATTGATACCAGGGCAGATATTTCCACGGAGAAGGGCAATCACAGATTCATTAAACAAACTTATGGTTCACCAAAGGAAAGGTGTGAGGATTGAATTCATTACGATATTGGGGTTAACAGACATATACAAACACAGTAGACGTATAGATTCACCAAAGACCTACGGAGTACCAAGAGAAGACTACTCAACATTCTGTCATAACGTACATGGGAAAAGGATCCCAGGAAGAACAGACATATGTATATGTGTAAAAGAACCACCTCTTGCACACCTACAACAAGCTAAACGTTGTACTCAAACTTGCTGTAATAAAAAATAAAAAATTAAATTAAAAACACGAACAAGAAGTAGTGAGACAAACTTGAGGGGCTTTCTCCTGGCACATTCCGTTCTACATTCCAATCTAGAACGCGACTTCCATTGAGGCTCTGCTGCCCTAGTAACCAGATTTGGTAAGGGAGAACTGCTGCCACCTTGTGGCCGTTTCACACAACAGCAGCTTTAATCCCAGCGCTAATGGTCAGTGGATATTCCAAATCATTACAGGCCTGTAAATGACACCTGCCCTGAAAACAAATCCTGGGGTCATATATCGACCAAAAAATTCAAGAGACGTCCATATTTCAAAACGACAGTTTCAAGAGGCATATTTCACGCACATTAGTGTTCTGCTTCTTTTGCTTGCTTTCTTTCTTTGTTAAAAAAACGGGAATGGAAAAAGGCAACCCTCAGAATGGGCAAAAACGTTCACAAACGAATCAATGGACAAAGGTTTAATCTCCAATATATATAAACAGCTCATGCAGCTTAATATTAATAAAACAAACAACCCAATACAAAAATGGGCAGAAGATCTAAAGAGACGTTTCTTCAAAGAAGACACAGAGATGGCCAAGACGCACATGAAAAGCTGCTCAACATCACTAATTATTAGAGAAATGCAAATCAAAACTACAATGAGGTAAGACCTCACACCTGTGAGAATCGGCCTCATCAGATAATCTACAAACAACAAATTCTGGGGAGGGTGTGGACAAAAGGAACCCTCTTCCGCTATTGGTGGGAATGTAATTTGATACAGTCACTATGGAGAACAGTATGGAGGTTCCTTTAAAAAACTAAAAAGAGAATTACCATAGGATCCAGCAATCCCACTTCTGGGCATATACCCAGAGAAAACCATAAATCACAAAGACACATTCACCACAATGTTCATTGCAGCACTATTTACAATAGCCAGGTAATGGAAGCAACCTAAATGCCCACAGACAGACGAATGGATAAAGATGTGGTACATATATGAAATGGAATATTACTCAGCCAAATAAAGGAATGAAACTGGGTCATTTGTAGAGAAGTTGATGGATCTAGAGACTGTCATACAGAGTGAAGTAAGTCAGAAAGAGAAAAACAAATATTGTATATTAATGCCTATATGTGGAACACAGAAAAATGGTACAGATGAACTGGTTTGCAGGGCAGAAATAGAGACACAGAGGTAGAGAACAAACGTATGGACATGGACACAAAGTGGGGGAAGCCATGGGGTGGTGGTGGTGGGATGAGTTGGGAGATTGGGATTGACCTGTATACATGTATATGCATAAAATAGATAACTAATAATAACCTACTGTATAAAAAAATAAATTAAATTAAATTTCAAAATTTTTAAAAATAAAATGTAAAAATAAAACAGAAAAAAAGTTCTTCCATTCACACTGATGTATTTATAAGAATGAATTATTTCCATGCTTATATCCACAAATACATAGAAGACGAATAAAATCTAACTTGAACCAAAAAAGAAAAAAAAAACTGAACCTAACATTTATACAGAGGAAAACACTACCAAGGCACTTGCTCCAGTGGTAAACAATTCTGAAATTGGTCAGAGGTGGGGAATCATCTCCCATACAGCCAGCAGCCCCGCCCGCCCACGCAAGGAGCGTCCTTATTGCAAAGCTGGGGGACCGTGCCGAGGCCTCTGTGAGGAAACGTGAGCTGAGCCCCAGGCCAGCTGCTGCTGAACTCTTCCCACCCTTCCCAGGTGAAACACCTGAATATGTACAAGGGCTTGAAAGCCTAGAGGAAGGGCCGTGGAGCCACACCAGCGACAGCACGCAGGCCAACTTGGTGCCTGCAGGTCAGCCAGGATGGTCCTGGCCACGGGCGCTCTTCTGGAAGCTTTCCATTGCCCTGCCTGAGATAGCCCTCCTGTCCCGGCCCCCACTCCTTTTTTTCCTTCCTCACCTCAGCCCGGAGAGATATTCCAGTGGAAGTTATGGGTGACACATCCTCTTCTTTACAGGTGGCAGCCTGGCAACTCCTGCCGAATGTGCAGCAGAGCCCCACTCACACCGGGCCCCCCACAAAGCCGTGGACCCTCACACCCTCCCACCAGCACAGCCCCGAGACTGCTGACGGGGCAGAGAATATGGAGTCAGGCACAGCTGCAGGGGCTATTGCTGCCTGGAGTGCTGTTTATATTGACCTCAACCCAGGCACACCTGGGGAGGGCTTGCCGGCAGGGCCAGGCTGCCCAGGTCAGCTAATCCTCAGCCCTCGGGGAATCACACTGCAGAAAATGGACCTCGCTAAGACAGAATATTCGCCAAGGAAAACAAGGACACAATGCCATTTGCAGCACCATAGATGACTCTCGAGGTAATCACGTGACTTGGAGTATGTCAAAGTGAAAGACACATATCATATCATATCACTTATATGTGTTACCTATAAATTGATACCAGGGCAGATATTTCCACGGAGAAGGGCAATCACAGATTCATTAAACAAACTTATGGTTCACCAAAGGAAAGGTGTGAGGATTGAATTCATTACGATATTGGGGTTAACAGACATATACAAACACAGTAGACGTATAGATTCACCAAAGACCTACGGAGTACCAAGAGAAGACTACTCAACATTCTGTCATAACGTACATGGGAAAAGGATCCCAGGAAGAACAGACATATGTATATGTGTAAAAGAACCACCTCTTGCACACCTACAACAAGCTAAACGTTGTACTCAAACTTGCTGTAATAAAAAATAAAAAATTAAATTAAAAACACGAACAAGAAGTAGTGAGACAAACTTGAGGGGCTTTCTCCTGGCACATTCCGTTCTACATTCCAATCTAGAACGCGACTTCCATTGAGGCTCTGCTGCCCTAGTAACCAGATTTGGTAAGGGAGAACTGCTGCCACCTTGTGGCCGTTTCACACAACAGCAGCTTTAATCCCAGCGCTAATGGTCAGTGGATATTCCAAATCATTACAGGCCTGTAAATGACACCTGCCCTGAAAACAAATCCTGGGGTCATATATCGACCAAAAAATTCAAGAGACGTCCATATTTCAAAACGACAGTTTCAAGAGGCATATTTCACGCACATTAGTGTTCTGCTTCTTTTGCTTGCTTTCTTTCTTTGTTAAAAAAACGGGAATGGAAAAAGGCAACCCTCAGAATGGGCAAAAACGTTCACAAACGAATCAATGGACAAAGGTTTAATCTCCAATATATATAAACAGCTCATGCAGCTTAATATTAATAAAACAAACAACCCAATACAAAAATGGGCAGAAGATCTAAAGAGACGTTTCTTCAAAGAAGACACAGAGATGGCCAAGACGCACATGAAAAGCTGCTCTACATCACTAATTATTAGAGAAATGCAAATCAAAACTACAATGAGGTAAGACCTCACACCTGTGAGAATCGGCCTCATCAGATAATCTACAAACAACAAATTCTGGGGAGGGTGTGGACAAAAGGAACCCTCTTCCGCTATTGGTGGGAATGTAATTTGATACAGTCACTATGGAGAACAGTATGGAGGTTCCTTTAAAAAACTAAAAAGAGAATTACCATAGGATCCAGCAATCCCACTTCTGGGCATATACCCAGAGAAAACCATAAATCACAAAGACACATTCACCACAATGTTCATTGCAGCACTATTTACAATAGCCAGGTAATGGAAGCAACCTAAATGCCCACAGACAGACGAATGGATAAAGATGTGGTACATATATGAAATGGAATATTACTCAGCCAAATAAAGGAATGAAACTGGGTCATTTGTAGAGAAGTTGATGGATCTAGAGACTGTCATACAGAGTGAAGTAAGTCAGAAAGAGAAAAACAAATATTGTATATTAATGCCTATATGTGGAACCCAGAAAAATGGTACAGATGAACTGGTTTGCAGGGCAGAAATAGAGACACAGAGGTAGAGAACAAACGTATGGACATGGACACAAAGTGGGGGAAGCCATGGGGTGGTGGTGGTGGGATGAGTTGGGAGATTGGGATTGACCTGTATACAGGTATATGCATAAAATAGATAACTAATAATAACCTACTGTATAAAAAAATAAATTAAATTAAATTTCAAAATTTTTAAAAATAAAATGTAAAAATAAAACAGAAAAAAAGTTCTTCCATTCACACTGATGTATTTATAAGAATGAATTATTTCCATGCTTATATCCACAAATACATAGAAGACGAATAAAATCTAACTTGAACCAAAAAAGAAAAAAAAACTGAACCTAACATTTATACAGAGGAAAACACTACCAAGGCACTTGCTCCAGTGGTAAACAATTCTGAAATTGGTCAGAGGTGGGGAATCATCTCCCATACAGCCAGCAGCCCCGCCCGCCCACGCAAGGAGCGTCCTTATTGCAAAGCTGGGGGACCGTGCCGAGGCCTCTGTGAGTAAACGTGAGCTGAGCCCCAGGCCAGCTTCTGCTGAACTCTTCCCACCCTTCCCAGGTGAAACACCTGAATATGTACAAGGGCTTGAAAGCCTAGAGGAAGGGCCGTGGAGCCACACCAGCGACAGCACGCAGGCCAACTTGGTGCCTGCAGGTCAGCCAGGATGGTCCTGGCCACGGGCGCTCTTCTGGAAGCTTTCCATTGCCCTGCCTGAGATAGCCCTCCTGTCCCGGCCCCCACTCCTTTTTTTCCTTCCTCACCTCAGCCCGGAGAGATATTCCAGTGGAAGTTATGGGTGACACATCCTCTTCTTTACAGGTGGCAGCCTGGCAACTCCTCCCGAATGTCCAGCAGAGCCCCACTCACACCGGGCCCCCCACAAAGCCGTGGACCCTCACACCCTCCCACCAGCACAGCCCCGAGACTGCTGACGGGGAAGAGAATATGGAGTCAGGCACAGCTGCAGGGGCTATTGCTGCCTGGAGTGCTGTTTATATTGACCTCAACCCAGGCACACCTGGGGAGGGCTTGCCGGCAGGGCCAGGCTGCCCAGGTCAGCTAATCCTCAGCCCTCGGGGAATCACATTGCAGAAAATGGACCTCGCTAAGACAGAATATTCGCCAAGGAAAACAAGGACACAATGCCATTTGCAGCACCGTAGATGAGTCTCGAGGTAATCACGTGACTTGGAGTAAGTCAGAAAGTGAAAGACACATATCATATCATATCACTTATAGGTGTTACCTATAAATTGATACCAGGGCAGATATTTCCACGGAGAAGGGCAATCACAGATTCATTAAACAAACTTATGGTTCACCAAAGGAAAGGTGTGAGGATTGAATTCATTACGATATTGGGGTTAACAGACATATACAAACACAGTAGACGTATAGAATCACCAAAGACCTACGGAGTACCAAGAGAAGACTACTCAACATTCTGTCATAACGTACATGGGAAAAGGATCCCAGGAAGAACAGACATATGTATATGTGTAAAAGAACCACCTCTTGCACACCTACAACAAGCTAAACGTTGTACTCAAACTTGCTGTAATAAAAAATAAAAAATTAAATTAAAAACACGAACAAGAAGTAGTGAGACAAACTTGAGGGGCTTTCTCCTGGCACATTCCGTTCTACATTCCAATCTAGGACGCGACTTCCATTGAGGCTCTGCTGCCCTAGTAACCAGATTTGGTAAGGGAGAACTGCTGCCACCTTGTGGCCGTTTCACACAACAGCAGCTTTAATCCCAGCGCTAATGGTCAGGGGATATTCCAAATCATTACAGGCCTGTAAATGACACCTGCCCTGAAAACAAATCCTGGGGTCATATATCGACCAAAGAATTCAAAAGACGTCCATATTTCAAAACGACAGTTTCAAGAGGCATATTTCACGCACATTAGTGTTCTGCTTCTTTTGCTTGCTTTCTTTCTTTGTTAAAAATACGGGAATGGAAAAAGGCAACCCTCAGAATGGGCGAAAACGTTCACAAACGAATCAATGGACAAAGGTTTAATCTCCAATATATATAAACAGCTCATGCAGCTTAATATTAATAAAACAAACAACCCAATACAAAAATGGGCAGAAGATCTAAAGAGACGTTTCTTCAAAGAAGACACAGAGATGGCCAAGACGCACATGAAAAGCTGCTCAACATCACTAATTATTAGAGAAATGCAAATCAAAACTACAATGAGGTAAGACCTCACACCTGTGAGAATCGGCCTCATCAGATAATCTACAAACAACAAATTCTGGGGAGGGTGTGGACAAAAGGAACCCTCTTCCGCTATTGGTGGGAATGTAAATTGATACAGTCACTATGGAGAACAGTATGGAGGTTCCTTTAGAAAACTAAAAAGAGAATTACCATAGGATCCAGCAATCCCACTTCTGGGCATATACCCAGAGAAAACCATAAATCACAAAGACACATTCACCACAATGTTCATTGCAGCACTATTTACAATAGCCAGGTAATGGAAGCAACCTAAATGCCCACAGACAGACGAATGGATAAAGATGTGGTACATAGATAAAATGGAATATTACTCAGCCAAAAAAGGAACGAAACTGGGTCATTTGTAGGGAAGTTGATGGATCTAGAGACTGTCATACAGAGTGAAGTAAGTCAGAAAGAGAAAAACAAATATTGTATATTAATGCCTATATGTGGAACCTAGAAAAATGGTACAGATGAACTGGTTGGCAGGGCAGAAATAGAGACACAGAGGTAGAGATCAAAGGTATGGACATGGACACAAAGTGGGGGAAGCCATGGGGTGGTGGTGGTGGGATGAGTTGGGAGATTGGGATTGACCTGTATACAGGTATACGCATAAAATAGATAACTAATAATAACCTACTGTATAAAATAATAAATTAAATTTCAAAATTTTTAAAAATAAAATGCAAAAATAAAACAGAAAAAAAGTTCTTCCATTCACACTGATGTATTTATAAGAATGAATTATTTCCATGCTTATATCCATAAATACATAGAAGAGGAATAAAATCTAACTTGAACCAAATAAGAAAAAAAAAACTGAACCTAACATTTATACAGAGGAAAACACTACCAATGCACTTGCTCCAGTGGTAAACAATTCTGAAATTGGTCAGAGGTGGGGAATCATCTCCCATACAGCCAGCAGCCCCGCCCGCCCACGCAAGGAGCGTCCTTATTGCAAAGCTGGGGGACCGTGCCGAGGCCTCTGTTAGGAAACGTGAGCTGAGCCCCAGGCCAGCTGCTGCTGAACTCTTCCCACCCTTCCCAGGTGAAACACCTGAATATGTACAAGGGCTTGAAAGCCTAGAGGAAGGGCCGTGGAGCCACACCAGCGACAGCACGCAGGCCAACTTGGTGCCTGCAGGTCAGCCAGGATGGTCCTGGCCACGGGCGCTCTTCTGGAAGCTTTCCATTGCCCTGCCTGAGATACCCCTCCTGTCCCGGCCCCCACTCCTTTTTTTCCTTCCTCACCTCAGCCCGGAGAGATATTCCAGTGGAAGTTATGGGTGACACATCCTCTTCTTTACAGGTGGCAGCCTGGCAACTCCTGCGGAAAGTGCAGCAGAGCCCCACTCAAACCGGGCCCTCCACAAAGCCGTGGACCCTCACACCCTCCCACCAGCACAGCCCCGAGACTGCTGACGGGGCAGAGAATATGGAGTCAGGCACAGCTGCAGGGGCTATTGCTGCCTGGAGTGCTGTTTATATTGACCTCAACCCAGGCACACCAGGGGAGGGCTTGCCGGCAGGGCCAGGCTGCCCAGGTCAGCTAATCCTCAGCCCTCGGGGAATCACACTGCAGAAAATGGACCTCGCTAAGACAGAATATTCGCCAAGGAAAACAAGGACACAATGCCATTTGCAGCACCGTAGATGAGTCTCGAGGTAATCACGTGACTTGGAGTAAGTCAGAAAGTGAAAGACACATATCATATCATATCACTTATAGGTGTTACCTATAAATTGATACCAGGGCAGATATTTCCACGGAGAAGGGCAATCACAGATTCATTAAACAAACATATGGTTCACCAAAGGAAAGGTGTGAGGATTGAATTCATTACGATATTGGGGTTAACAGACATATACAAACACAGTAGACGTATAGATTCACCAAAGACCTACGGAGTACCAAGAGAAGACTACTCAACATTCTGTCATAACGTACATGGGAAAAGGATCCCAGGAAGAACAGACATATGTATATGTGTAAAAGAACCACCTCTTGCACACCTACAACAAGCTAAACGTTGTACTCAAACTTGCTGTAATAAAAAATAAAAAATTAAATTAAAAACACGAACAAGAAGTAGTAAGACAAACTTGAGGGGCTTTCTCCTGGCACATTCCGTTCTACATTCCAATCTAGAACGCGACTTCCATTGAGGCTCTGCTGCCCTAGTAACCAGATTTGGTAAGGGAGAACTGCTGCCACCTTGTGGCCGTTTCACACAACAGCAGCTTTAATCCCAGCGCTAATGGTCAGGGGATATTCCAAATCATTACAGGCCTGTAAATGACACCTGCCCTGAAAACAAATCCTGGGGTCATATATCGACCAAAGAATTCAAAAGACGTCCATATTTCAAAACGACAGTTTCAAGAGGCATATTTCACGCACATTAGTGTTCTGCTTCTTTTGCTTGCTTTCTTTCTTTGTTAAAAAAACGGGAATGGAAAAAGGCAACCCTCAGAATGGGCGAAAACGTTCACAAACGAATCAATGGACAAAGGTTTAATCTCCAATATATATAAACAGCTCATGCAGCTTAATATTAATAAAACAAACAACCCAATACAAAAATGGGCAGAAGATCTAAAGAGACGTTTCTTCAAAGAAGACACAGAGATGGCCAAGACGCACATGAAAAGCTGCTCAACATCACTAATTATTAGAGAAATGCAAATCAAAACTACAATGAGGTAAGACCTCACACCTGTGAGAATCGGCCTCATCAGATAATCTACAAACAACAAATTCTGGGTAGGGTGTAGACAAAAGGAACCCTCTACCGCTATTGGTGGGAATGTAAATTGATACAGTCACTATGGAGAACAGTATGGAGGTTCCTTTAGAAAACTAAAAAGAGAATTACCATAGGATCCAGCAATCCCACTTCTGGGCATATACCCAGAGAAAACCATAAATCACAAAGACACATTCACCACAATGTTCATTGCAGCACTATTTACAATAGCCAGGTAATGGAAGCAACCTAAATGCCCACAGACAGACGAATGGATAAAGATGTGGTACATATATAAAATGGAATATTACTCAGCCAAAAAAAGGAATGAAACTGGGTCATTTGTAGGGAAGTTGATGGATCTAGAGACTGTCATACAGAGTGAAGTAAGTCAGAAAGAGAAAAACAAATATTGTATATTAATGCCTATATGTGGAACCTAGAAAAATGGTACAGATGAACTGGTTTGCAGGGCAGAAATAGAGACACAGAGGTAGAGAACAAACGTATGGACATGGACACAAAGTGGGGGAAGCCATGGGGTGGTGGTGGTGGGATGAGTTGGGAGATTGGGATTGACCTGTATACAGGTATATGCATAAAATAGATAACTAATAATAACCTACTGTATAAAAAAATAAACTAAATTTCAAAATTTTTAAAAATAAAATGTAAAAATAAAACAGAAAAAAAGTTCTTCCATTCACACTGATGTATTTATAAGAATGAATTATTTCCATGCTTATATCCATAAATACATAGAAGAGGAATAAAATCTAACTTGAACCAAATAAGAAAAAAAAAACTGAACCTAACATTTATACAGAGGAAAACACTACCAAGGCACTTGCTCCAGTGGTAAACAATTCTGAAATTGGTCAGAGGTGGGGAATCATCTCCCATACAGCCAGCAGCCCCGCCCGCCCACGCAAGGAGCGTCCTTATTGCAAAGCTGGGGGACCGTGCCGAGGCCTCTGTGAGTAAACGTGAGCTGAGCCCCAGGCCAGCTGCTGCTGAACTCTTCCCACCCTTCCCAGGTGAAACACCTGAATATGTACAAGGGCTTGAAAGCCTAGAGGAAGGGCCGTGGAGCCACACCAGCGACAGCACGCAGGCCAACTTGGTGCCTGCAGGTCAGCCAGGATGGTCCTGGCCACGGGCGCTCTTCTGGAAGTTTTCCATTGCCCTGCCTGAGATACCCCTCCTATCCCGGCCCCCACTCCTTTTTTTCCTTCCTCACCTCAGCCCGGAGAGATATTCCAGTGGAAGTTATGGGTGACACATGCTCTTCTTTACAGTTGGCAGCCTGGCAACTCCTGCCGAAAGTGCAGCAGAGCCCCACTCACACCGGGCCCCCCACAAAGCCGTGGACCCTCACACCCGCCCACCAGCACAGCCCCGAGACTGCTGACGGGGCAGAGAATATGGAGTCAGGCACAGCTGCAGGGGCTATTGCTGCCTGGAGTGCTGTTTATATTGACCTCAACCCAGGCACACCTGGGGAGGGCTTGCCGGCAGGGCCAGGCTGCCCAGGTCAGCTAATCCTCAGCCCTCGGGGAATCACACTGCAGAAAATGGACCTCGCTAAGACAGAATATTCGCCAAGGAAAACAAGGACACAATGCCATTTGCAGCACCGTAGATGAGTCTCGAGGTAATCACGTGACTTGGAGTAAGTCAGAAAGTGAAAGACACATATCATATCATATCACTTATAGGTGTTACCTATAAATTGATACCAGGGCAGATATTTCCACGGAGAAGGGCAATCACAGATTCATTAAACAAACATATGGTTCACCAAAGGAAAGGTGTGAGGATTGAATTCATTACGATATTGGGGTTAACAGACATATACAAACACAGTAGACGTATAGATTCACCAAAGACCTACGGAGTACCAAGAGAAGACTACTCAACATTCTGTCATAACGTACATGGGAAAAGGATCCCAGGAAGAACAGACATATGTATATGTGTAAAAGAACCACCTCTTGCACACCTACAACAAGCTAAACGTTGTACTCAAACTTGCTGTAATAAAAAATAAAAAATTAAATTAAAAACACGAACAAGAAGTAGTGAGACAAACTTGAGGGGCTTTCTCCTGGCACATTCCGTTCTACATTCCAATCTAGAACGCGACTTCCATTGAGGCTCTGCTGCCCTAGTAACCAGATTTGGTAAGGGAGAACTGCTGCCACCTTGTGGCCGTTTCACACAACAGCAGCTTTAATCCCAGCGCTAATGGTCAGGGGATATTCCAAATCATTACAGGCCTGTAAATGACACCTGCCCTGAAAACAAATCCTGGGGTCATATATCGACCAAAGAATTCAAAAGACGTCCATATTTCAAAACGACAGTTTCAAGAGGCATATTTCACGCACATTAGTGTTCTGCTTCTTTTGCTTGCTTTCTTTCTTTGTTAAAAATACGGGAATGGAAAAAGGCAACCCTCAGAATGGGCGAAAACGTTCACAAACGAATCAATGGACAAAGGTTTAATCTCCAATATATATAAACAGCTCATGCAGCTTAATATTAATAAAACAAACAACCCAATACAAAAATGGGCAGAAGATCTAAAGAGACGTTTCTTCAAAGAAGACACAGAGATGGCCAAGACGCACATGAAAAGCTGCTCTACATCACTAATTATTAGAGAAATGCAAATCAAAACTACAATGAGGTAAGACCTCACACCTGTGAGAATCGGCCTCATCAGATAATCTACAAACAACAAATTCTGGGGAGGGTGTGGACAAAAGGAACCCTCTTCTGCTATTGGTGGGAATGTAAATTGATACAGTCACTATGGAGAACAGTATGGAGGTTCCTTTAGAAAACTAAAAAGAGAATTACCATAGGATCCAGCAATCCCACTTCTGGGCATATACCCAGAGAAAACCATAAATCACAAAGACACATTCACCACAATGTTCATTGCAGCACTATTTACAATAGCCAGGTAATGGAAGCAACCTAAATGCCCACAGACAGACGAATGGATAAAGATGTGGTACATAGATAAAATGGAATATTAGTCAGCCAAAAAAAGGAATGAAACTGGGTCATTTGTAGGGAAGTTGATGGATCTAGAGACTGTCATACAGAGTGAAGTAAGTCAGAAAGAGAAAAACAAATATTGTATATTAATGCCTATATGTGGAACTTAGAAAAATGGTACAGATGAACTGGTTTGCAGGGCAGAAATAGAGACACAGAGGTAGAGAACAAACGTATGGACATGGACACAAAGTGGGGGAAGCCATGGGGTGGTGGTGGTGGGATGAGTTGGGAGATTGGGATTGACCTGTATACAGGTATACGCATAAAATAGATAACTAATAATAACCTACTGTATAAAAAAATAAATTAAATTTCAATATTTTTAAAAATAAAATGTAAAAATAAAACAGAAAAAAAGTTCTTCCATTCACACTGATGTATTTATAAGAATGAATTATTTCCATGCTTATATCCACAAATACATAGAAGACGAATAAAATCTAACTTGAACCAAATAAGAAAAAAAAAACTGAACCTAACATTTATACAGAGGAAAACACTACCAAGGCACTTGCTCCAGTGGTAAACAATTCTGAAATTGGTCAGAGGTGGGGAATCATCTCCATACAGCCAGCAGCCCCGCCCGCCCACGCAAGGAGCGTCCTTATTGCAAAGCTGGGGGACCGTGCCGAGGCCTCTGTGAGGAAACGTGAGCTGAGCCCCAGGCCAGCTGCTGCTGAACTCTTCCCACCCTTCCCAGGTGAAACACCTGAATATGTACAAGGGCTTGAAAGCCTAGAGGAAGGGCCGTGGAGCCACACCAGCGACAGCACGCAGGCCAACTTGGTGCCTGCAGGTCAGCCAGGATGGTCCTGGCCACGGGCGCTCTTCTGGAAGCTTTCCATTGCCCTGCCTGAGATACCCCTCCTGTCCCGGCCCCCACTCCTTTTTTTCCTTCCTCACCTCAGCCCGGAGAGATATTCCAGTGGAAGTTATGGGTGACACATCCTCTTCTTTACAGGTGGCAGCCTGGCAACTCCTGCCGAAAGTGCAGCAGAGCCCCACTCACACCGGGCCCCCCACAAAGCCGTGGACCCTCACACCCTCCCACCAGCACAGCCCCGAGACTGCTGACGGGGCAGAGAATATGGAGTCAGGCACAGCTGCAGGGGCTATTGCTGCCTGGAGTGCTGTTTATATTGACCTCAACCCAGGCACACCTGGGGAGGGCTTGCCGGCAGGGCCAGGCTGCCCAGGTCAGCTAATCCTCAGCCCTCGGGGAATCACACTGCAGAAAATGGACCTCGCTAAGACAGAATATTCGCCAAGGAAAACAAGGACACAATGCCATTTGCAGCACCGTAGATGAGTCTCGAGGTAATCACGTGACTTGGAGTAAGTCAGAAAGTGAAAGACACATATCATATCATATCACTTATAGGTGTTACCTATAAATTGATACCAGGGCAGATATTTCCACGGAGAAGGGCAATCACAGATTCATTAAACAAACTTATGGTTCACCAAAGGAAAGGTGTGAGGATTGAATTCATTACGATATTGGGGTTAACAGACATATACAAACACAGTAGACGTATAGATTCACCAAAGACCTACGGAGTACCAAGAGAAGACTACTCAACATTCTGTCATAACGTACATGGGAAAAGGATCCCAGGAAGAACAGACATATGTATATGTGTAAAAGAACCACCTCTTGCACACCTACAACAAGCTAAACGTTGTACTCAAACTTGCTGTAATAAAAAATAAAAAATTAAATTAAAAACACGAACAAGAAGTAGTGAGACAAACTTGAGGGGCTTTCTCCTGGCACATTCCGTTCTACATTCCAATCTAGAACGCGACTTCCATTGAGGCTCTGCTGCCCTAGTAACCAGATTTGGTAAGGGAGAACTGCTGCCACCTTGTGGCCGTTTCACACAACAGCAGCTTTAATCCCAGCGCTAATGGTCAGGGGATATTCCAAATCATTACAGGCCTGTAAAGGACACCTGCCCTGAAAACAAATCCTGGGGTCATATATCGACCAAAAAATTCAAGAGACGTCCATATTTCAAAACGACAGTTTCAAGAGGCATATTTCACGCACATTAGTGTTCTGCTTCTTTTGCTTGCTTTCTTTCTTTGTTAAAAAAACGGGAATGGAAAAAGGCAACCCTCAGAATGGGCAAAAACGTTCACAAACGAATCAATGGACAAAGGTTTAATCTCCAATATATATAAACAGCTCATGCAGCTTAATATTAATAAAACAAACAACCCAATACAAAAATGGGCAGAAGATCTAAAGAGACGTTTCTTCAAAGAAGACACAGAGATGGCCAAGACGCACATGAAAAGCTGCTCAACATCACTAATTATTAGAGAAATGCAAATCAAAACTACAATGAGGTAAGACCTCACACCTGTGAGAATCGGCCTCATCAGATAATCTACAAACAACAAATTCTGGGGAGGGTGTGGACAAAAGGAACCCTCTTCTGCTATTGGTGGGAATGTAAATTGATACAGTCACTATGGAGAACAGTATGGAGGTTCCTTTAGAAAACTAAAAAGAGAATTACCATAGGATCCAGCAATCCCACTTCTGGGCATATACCCAGAGAAAACCATAAATCACAAAGACACATTCACCACAATGTTCATTGCAGCACTATTTACAATAGCCAGGTAATGGAAGCAACCTAAATGCCCACAGACAGACGAATGGATAAAGATGTGGTACATAGATAAAATGGAATATTAGTCAGCCAAAAAAAGGAATGAAACTGGGTCATTTGTAGGGAAGTTGATGGATCTAGAGACTGTCATACAGAGTGAAGTAAGTCAGAAAGAGAAAAACAAATATTGTATATTAATGCCTATATGTGGAACTTAGAAAAATGGTACAGATGAACTGGTTTGCAGGGCAGAAATAGAGACACAGAGGTAGAGAACAAACGTATGGACATGGACACAAAGTGGGGGAAGCCATGGGGTGGTGGTGGTGGGATGAGTTGGGAGATTGGGATTGACCTGTATACAGGTATACGCATAAAATAGATAACTAATAATAACCTACTGTATAAAAAAATAAATTAAATTTCAATATTTTTAAAAATAAAATGTAAAAATAAAACAGAAAAAAAGTTCTTCCATTCACACTGATGTATTTATAAGAATGAATTATTTCCATGCTTATATCCACAAATACATAGAAGACGAATAAAATCTAACTTGAACCAAATAAGAAAAAAAAAACTGAACCTAACATTTATACAGAGGAAAACACTACCAAGGCACTTGCTCCAGTGGTAAACAATTCTGAAATTGGTCAGAGGTGGGGAATCATCTCCATACAGCCAGCAGCCCCGCCCGCCCACGCAAGGAGCGTCCTTATTGCAAAGCTGGGGGACCGTGCCGAGGCCTCTGTGAGGAAACGTGAGCTGAGCCCCAGGCCAGCTGCTGCTGAACTCTTCCCACCCTTCCCAGGTGAAACACCTGAATATGTACAAGGGCTTGAAAGCCTAGAGGAAGGGCCGTGGAGCCACACCAGCGACAGCACGCAGGCCAACTTGGTGCCTGCAGGTCAGCCAGGATGGTCCTGGCCACGGGCGCTCTTCTGGAAGCTTTCCATTGCCCTGCCTGAGATACCCCTCCTGTCCCGGCCCCCACTCCTTTTTTTCCTTCCTCACCTCAGCCCGGAGAGATATTCCAGTGGAAGTTATGGGTGACACATCCTCTTCTTTACAGGTGGCAGCCTGGCAACTCCTGCCGAAAGTGCAGCAGAGCCCCACTCACACCGGGCCCCCCACAAAGCCGTGGACCCTCACACCCTCCCACCAGCACAGCCCCGAGACTGCTGACGGGGCAGAGAATATGGAGTCAGGCACAGCTGCAGGGGCTATTGCTGCCTGGAGTGCTGTTTATATTGACCTCAACCCAGGCACACCTGGGGAGGGCTTGCCGGCAGGGCCAGGCTGCCCAGGTCAGCTAATCCTCAGCCCTCGGGGAATCACACTGCAGAAAATGGACCTCGCTAAGACAGAATATTCGCCAAGGAAAACAAGGACACAATGCCATTTGCAGCACCGTAGATGAGTCTCGAGGTAATCACGTGACTTGGAGTAAGTCAGAAAGTGAAAGACACATATCATATCATATCACTTATAGGTGTTACCTATAAATTGATACCAGGGCAGATATTTCCACGGAGAAGGGCAATCACAGATTCATTAAACAAACTTATGGTTCACCAAAGGAAAGGTGTGAGGATTGAATTCATTACGATATTGGGGTTAACAGACATATACAAACACAGTAGACGTATAGATTCACCAAAGACCTACGGAGTACCAAGAGAAGACTACTCAACATTCTGTCATAACGTACATGGGAAAAGGATCCCAGGAAGAACAGACATATGTATATGTGTAAAAGAACCACCTCTTGCACACCTACAACAAGCTAAACGTTGTACTCAAACTTGCTGTAATAAAAAATAAAAAATTAAATTAAAAACACGAACAAGAAGTAGTGAGACAAACTTGAGGGGCTTTCTCCTGGCACATTCCGTTCTACATTCCAATCTAGAACGCGACTTCCATTGAGGCTCTGCTGCCCTAGTAACCAGATTTGGTAAGGGAGAACTGCTGCCACCTTGTGGCCGTTTCACACAACAGCAGCTTTAATCCCAGCGCTAATGGTCAGTGGATATTCCAAATCATTACAGGCCTGTAAATGACACCTGCCCTGAAAACAAATCCTGGGGTCATATATCGACCAAAAAATTCAAGAGACGTCCATATTTCAAAACGACAGTTTCAAGAGGCATATTTCACGCACATTAGTGTTCTGCTTCTTTTGCTTGCTTTCTTTCTTTGTTAAAAAAACGGGAATGGAAAAAGGCAACCCTCAGAATGGGCAAAAACGTTCACAAACGAATCAATGGACAAAGGTTTAATCTCCAATATATATAAACAGCTCATGCAGCTTAATATTAATAAAACAAACAACCCAATACAAAAATGGGCAGAAGATCTAAAGAGACGTTTCTTCAAAGAAGACACAGAGATGGCCAAGACGCACATGAAAAGCTGCTCAACATCACTAATTATTAGAGAAATGCAAATCAAAACTACAATGAGGTAAGACCTCACACCTGTGAGAATCGGCCTCATCAGATAATCTACAAACAACAAATTCTGGGGAGGGTGTGGACAAAAGGAACCCTCTTCCGCTATTGGTGGGAATGTAATTTGATACAGTCACTATGGAGAACAGTATGGAGGTTCCTTTAAAAAACTAAAAAGAGAATTACCATAGGATCCAGCAATCCCACTTCTGGGCATATACCCAGAGAAAACCATAAATCACAAAGACACATTCACCACAATGTTCATTGCAGCACTATTTACAATAGCCAGGTAATGGAAGCAACCTAAATGCCCACAGACAGACGAATGGATAAAGATGTGGTACATATATGAAATGGAATATTACTCAGCCAAATAAAGGAATGAAACTGGGTCATTTGTAGAGAAGTTGATGGATCTAGAGACTGTCATACAGAGTGAAGTAAGTCAGAAAGAGAAAAACAAATATTGTATATTAATGCCTATATGTGGAACCCAGAAAAATGGTACAGATGAACTGGTTTGCAGGGCAGAAATAGAGACACAGAGGTAGAGAACAAACGTATGGACATGGACACAAAGTGGGGGAAGCCATGGGGTGGTGGTGGTGGGATGAGTTGGGAGATTGGGATTGACCTGTATACATGTATATGCATAAAATAGATAACTAATAATAACCTACTGTATAAAAAAATAAATTAAATTAAATTTCAAAATTTTTAAAAATAAAATGTAAAAATAAAACAGAAAAAAAGTTCTTCCATTCACACTGATGTATTTATAAGAATGAATTATTTCCATGCTTATATCCATAAATACATAAAAGAGGAATAAAATCTAACTTGAACCAAAAAAGAAAAAAAAACTGAACCTAACATTTATACAGAGGAAAACACTACCAAGGCACTTGCTCCAGTGGTAAACAATTCTGAAATTGGTCAGAGGTGGGGAATCATCTCCCATACAGCCAGCAGCCCCGCCCGCCCACGCAAGGAGCGTCCTTATTGCAAAGCTGGGGGACAGTGCCGAGGCCTCTGTGAGTAAACGTGAGCTGAGCCCCAGGCCAGCTTCTGCTGAACTCTTCCCACCCTTCCCAGGTGAAACACCTGAATATGTACAAGGGCTTGAAAGCCTAGAGGAAGGGCCGTGGAGCCACACCAGCGACAGCACGCAGGCCAACTTGGTGCCTGCAGGTCAGCCAGGATGGTCCTGGCCACGGGCGCTCTTCTGGAAGCTTTCCATTGCCCTGCCTGAGATAGCCCTCCTGTCCCGGCCCCCACTCCTTTTTTTCCTTCCTCACCTCAGCCCGGAGAGATATTCCAGTGGAAGTTATGGGTGACACATCCTCTTCTTTACAGGTGGCAGCCTGGCAACTCCTCCCGAATGTCCAGCAGAGCCCCACTCACACCGGGCCCCCCACAAAGCCGTGGACCCTCACACCCTCCCACCAGCACAGCCCCGAGACTGCTGACGGGGCAGAGAATATGGAGTCAGGCACAGCTGCAGGGGCTATTGCTGCCTGGAGTGCTGTTTATATTGACCTCAACCCAGGCACACCTGGGGAGGGCTTGCCGGCAGGGCCAGGCTGCCCAGGTCAGCTAATCCTCAGCCCTCGGGGAATCACATTGCAGAAAATGGACCTCGCTAAGACAGAATATTCGCCAAGGAAAACAAGGACACAATGCCATTTGCAGCACCGTAGATGAGTCTCGAGGTAATCACGTGACTTGGAGTAAGTCAGAAAGTGAAAGACACATATCATATCATATCACTTATAGGTGTTACCTATAAATTGATACCAGGGCAGATATTTCCACGGAGAAGGGCAATCACAGATTCATTAAACAAACTTATGGCTCACCAAAGGAAAGGTGTGAGGATTGAATTCATTACGATATTGGGGTTAACAGACATATACAAACACAGTAGACGTATAGAATCACCAAAGACCTACGGAGTACCAAGAGAAGACTACTCAACATTCTGTCATAACGTACATGGGAAAAGGATCCCAGGAAGAACAGACATATGTATATGTGTAAAAGAACCACCTCTTGCACACCTACAACAAGCTAAACGTTGTACTCAAACTTGCTGTAATAAAAAATAAAAAATTAAATTAAAAACACGAACAAGAAGTAGTGAGACAAACTTGAGGGGCTTTCTCCTGGCACATTCCGTTCTACATTCCAATCTAGAACGCGACATCCATTGAGGCTCTGCTGCCCTAGTAACCAGATTTGGTAAGGGAGAACTGCTGCCACCTTGTGGCCGTTTCACACAACAGCAGCTTTAATCCCAGCGCTAATGGTCAGGGGATATTCCAAATCATTACAGGCCTGTAAATGACACCTGCCCTGAAAACAAATCCTGGGGTCATATATCGACCAAAGAATTCAAAAGACGTCCATATTTCAAAACGACAGTTTCAAGAGGCATATTTCACGCACATTAGTGTTCTGCTTCTTTTGCTTGCTTTCTTTCTTTGTTAAAAATACGGGAATGGAAAAAGGCAACCCTCAGAATGGGCGAAAACGTTCACAAACGAATCAATGGACAAAGGTTTAATCTCCAATATATATAAACAGCTCATGCAGCTTAATATTAATAAAACAAACAACCCAATACAAAAATGGGCAGAAGATCTAAAGAGACGTTTCTTCAAAGAAGACACAGAGATGGCCAAGACGCACATGAAAAGCTGCTCTACATCACTAATTATTAGAGAAATGCAAATCAAAACTACAATGAGGTAAGACCTCACACCTGTGAGAATCGGCCTCATCAGATAATCTACAAACAACAAATTCTGGGGAGGGTGTGGACAAAAGGAACTCTCTTCCGCTATTGGTGGGAATGTAAATTGATACAGTCACTATGGAGAACAGTATGGAGGTTCCTTTAGAAAACTAAAAAGAGAATTACCATAGGACCCAGCAATCCAACTTCTGGGCATATACTCAGAGAAAACCATAAATCACAAAGACACATTCACCACAATGTTCATTGCAGCACTATTTACAATAGCCAGGTAATGGAAGCAACCTAAATGCCCACAGACAGACGAATGGATAAAGATGTGGTACATAGATAAAATGGAATATTACTCAGCCAAAAAAAGGAACGAAACTGGGTCATTTGTAGGGAAGTTGATGGATCTAGAGACTGTCATACAGAGTGAAGTAAGTCAGAAAGAGAAAAACAAATATTGTATATTAATGCCTATATGTGGAACCTAGAAAAATGGTACAGATGAACTGGTTTGCAGGGCAGAAATAGAGACACAGAGGTAGAGAACAAACGTATGGACATGGACACAAAGTGGGGGAAGCCATGGGGTGGTGGTGGTGGGATGAGTTGGGAGATTCGGATTGACCTGTATACATGTATATGCATAAAATAGATAACTAATAATAACCTACTGTATAAAAAAATAAATTAAATTTCAAAATTTTTAAAAATAAAATGTAAAAATAAAACAGAAAAAAAGTTCTTCCATTCACACTGATGTATTTATAAGAATGAATTATTTCCATGCTTATATCCATAAATATATAGAAGAGGAATAAAATCTAACTTGAACCAAAAAAGAAAAAAAAAACTGAACCTAACATTTATACAGAGGAAAACACTACCAAGGCACTTGCTCCAGTGGTAAACAATTCTGAAATTGGTCAGAGGTGGGGAATCATCTCCCATACAGCCAGCAGCCCCGCCCGCCCACGCAAGGAGCGTCCTTATTGCAAAGCTGGGGGACCGTGCCGAGGCCTCTGTGAGGAAACGTGAGCTGAGCCCCGGGCCAGCTGCTGCTGAACTCTTCCCACCCTTCCCAGGTGAAACACCTGAATATGTACAAGGGCTTGAAAGCCTAGAGGAAGGGCCGTGGAGCCACACCAGCGACAGCACGCAGGCCAACTTGGTGCCTGCAGGTCAGCCAGGATGGTCCTGGCCACGGGCGCTCTTCTGGAAGCTTTCCATTGCCCTGCCTGAGATACCCCTCCTGTCCCAGCCCGCACTCCTTTTTTTCCTTCCTCACCTCAGCCCGGAGAGATATTCCAGTGGAAGTTATGGGTGACACATCCTCTTCTTTACAGGTGGCAGCCTGGCAACTCCTGCCGAAAGTGCAGCAGAGCCCCACTCACACCGGGCCCCCCACAAAGCCGTGGACCCTCACACCCTCCCACCAGCACAGCCCCGAGACTGCTGACGGGGCAGAGAATATGGAGTCAGGCACAGCTGCAGGGGCTATTGCTGCCTGGAGTGCTGTTTATATTGACCTCAACCCAGGCACACCTGGGGAGGGCTTGCCGGCAGGGCCAGGCTGCCCAGGTCAGCTAATCCTCAGCCCTCGGGGAATCACACTGCAGAAAATGGACCTCGCTAAGACAGAATATTCGCCAAGGAAAACAAGGACACAATGCCATTTGCAGCACCGTAGATGAGTCTCGAGGTAATCACGTGACTTGGAGTAAGTCAGAAAGTGAAAGACACATATCATATCATATCACTTATAGGTGTTACCTATAAATTGATACCAGGGCAGATATTTCCACGGAGAAGGGCAATCACAGATTCATTAAACAAACATATGGTTCACCAAAGGAAAGGTGTGAGGATTGAATTCATTACGATATTGGGGTTAACAGACATATACAAACACAGTAGACGTATAGATTCACCAAAGACCTACGGAGTACCAAGAGAAGACTACTCAACATTCTGTCATAACGTACATGGGAAAAGGATCCCAGGAAGAACAGACATATGTATATGTGTAAAAGAACCACCTCTTGCACACCTACAACAAGCTAAACGTTGTACTCAAACTTGCTGTAATAAAAAATAAAAAATTAAATTAAAAACACGAACAGGAAGTAGTGAGACAAACTTGAGGGGCTTTCTCCTGGCACATTCCGTTCTACATTCCAATCTAGAACGCGACTTCCATTGAGGCTCTGCTGCCCTAGTAACCAGATTTGGTAAGGGAGAACTGCTGCCACCTTGTGGCCGTTTCACACAACAGCAGCTTTAATCCCAGCGCTAATGGTCAGGGGATATTCCAAATCATTACAGGCCTGTAAATGACACCTGCCCTGAAAACAAATCCTGGGGTCATATATCGACCAAAGAATTCAAAAGACGTCCATATTTCAAAACGACAGTTTCAAGAGGCATATTTCACGCACATTAGTGTTCTGCTTCTTTTGCTTGCTTTCTTTCTTTGTTAAAAATACGGGAATGGAAAAAGGCAACCCTCAGAATGGGCGAAAACGTTCACAAACGAATCAATGGACAAAGGTTTAATCTCCAATATATATAAACAGCTCATGCAGCTTAATATTAATAAAACAAACAACCCAATACAAAAATGGGCAGAAGATCTAAAGAGACGTTTCTTCAAAGAAGACACAGAGATGGCCAAGACGCACATGAAAAGCTGCTCTACATCACTAATTATTAGAGAAATGCAAATCAAAACTACAATGAGGTAAGACCTCACACCTGTGAGAATCGGCCTCATCAGATAATCTACAAACAACAAATTCTGGGGAGGGTGTGGACAAAAGGAACCCTCTTCCGCTATTGGTGGGAATGTAAATTGATACAGTCACTATGGAGAACAGTATGGAGGTTCCTTTAGAAAACTAAAAAGAGAATTACCATAGGATCCAGCAATCCCACTTCTGGGCATATACCCAGAGAAAACCATAAATCACAAAGACACATTCACCACAATGTTCATTGCAGCACTATTTAAAATAGCCAGGTAATGGAAGCAACCTAAATGCCCACAGACAGACGAATGGATAAAGATGTGGTACATATATAAAATGGAATATTACTCAGCCAAAAAAAGGAATGAAACTGGGTCATTTGTAGGGAAGTTGATGGATCTAGAGACTGTCATACAGAGTGAAGTAAGTCAGAAAGAGAAAAACAAATATTGTATATTAATGCCTATATGTGGAACCTAGAAAAATGGTACAGATGAACTGGTTTGCAGGGCAGAAATAGAGACACAGAGGTAGAGAACAAACGTAAGGACATGGACACAAAGTGGGGGAAGCCATGGGGTGGTGGTGGTGGGATGAGTTGGGAGATTGGGATTGACCTGTATACAGGTATATGCATAAAATAGATAACTAATAATAACCTACTGCATATAAAAATAAATTAAATTTCAAAATTATTAAAAATAAAATGTAAAAATAAAACAGAAAAAAAGTTCTTCCATTCACACTGATGTATTTATAAGAATGAATTATTTCCATGCTTATATCCATAAATACATAGAAGAGGAATAAAATCTAACTTGAACCAAATAAGAAAAAAAAAACTGAACCTAACATTTATACAGAGGAAAACACTACCAAGGCACTTGCTCCAGTGGTAAACAATTCTGAAATTGGTCAGAGGTGGGGAATCATCTCCCATACAGCCAGCAGCCCCGCCCGCCCACGCAAGGAGCGTCCTTATTGCAAAGCTGGGGGACCATGCCGAGGCCTCTGTGAGTAAACGTGAGCTGAGCCCCAGGCCAGCTGCTGCTGAACTCTTCCCACCCTTCCCAGGTGAAACACCTGAATATGTACAAGGGCTTGAAAGCCTAGAGGAAGGGCCGTGGAGCCACACCAGCGACAGCACGCAGGCCAACTTGGTGCCTGCAGGTCAGCCAGGATGGTCCTGGCCACGGGCGCTCTTCTGGAAGCTTTCCATTGCCCTGCCTGAGATACCCCTCCTGTCCCGGCCCCCACTCCTTTTTTTCCTTCCTCACCTCAGCCCGGAGAGATATTCCAGTGGAAGTTATGGGTGACACATCCTCTTCTTTACAGGTGGCAGCCTGGCAACTCCTGCCGAAAGTGCAGCAGAGCCCCACTCACACCGGGCCCCCCACAAAGCCGTGGACCCTCACACCCTCCCACCAGCACAGCCCCGAGACTGCTGACGGGGCAGAGAATATGGAGTCAGGCACAGCTGCAGGGGCTATTGCTGCCTGGAGTGCTGTTTATATTGACCTCAACCCAGGCACACCTGGGGAGGGCTTGCCGGCAGGGCCAGGCTGCCCAGGTCAGCTAATCCTCAGCCCTCGGGGAATCACACTGCAGAAAATGGACCTCGCTAAGACAGAATATTCGCCAAGGAAAACAAGGACACAATGCCATTTGCAGCACCGTAGATGAGTCTCGAGGTAATCACGTGACTTGGAGTAAGTCAGAAAGTGAAAGACACATATCATATCATATCACTTATAGGTGTTACCTATAAATTGATACCAGGGCAGATATTTCCACGGAGAAGGGCAATCACAGATTCATTAAACAAACATATGGTTCACCAAAGGAAAGGTGTGAGGATTGAATTCATTACGATATTGGGGTTAACAGACATATACAAACACAGTAGACGTATAGATTCACCAAAGACCTACGGAGTACCAAGAGAAGACTACTCAACATTCTGTCATAACGTACATGGGAAAAGGATCCCAGGAAGAACAGACATATGTATATGTGTAAAAGAACCACCTCTTGCACACCTACAACAAGCTAAACGTTGTACTCAAACTTGCTGTAATAAAAAATAAAAAATTAAATTAAAAACACGAACAAGAAGTAGTGAGACAAACTTGAGGGGCTTTCTCCTGGCACATTCCGTTCTACATTCCAATCTAGAACGCGACTTCCATTGAGGCTCTGCTGCCCTAGTAACCAGATTTGGTAAGGGAGAACAGCTGCCACCTTGTGGCCGTTTCACACAACAGCAGCTTTAATCCCAGCGCTAATGGTCAGGGGATATTCCAAATCATTACAGGCCTGTAAAGGACACCTGCCCTGAAAACAAATCCTGGGGTCATATATCGACCAAAGAATTCAAAAGACGTCCATATTTCAAAACGACAGTTTCAAGAGGCATATTTCACGCACATTAGTGTTCTGCTTCTTTTGCTTGCTTTCTTTCTTTGTTAAAAAAACGGGAATGGAAAAAGGCAACCCTCAGAATGGGCGAAAACGTTCACAAACGAATCAATGGACAAAGGTTTCATCTCCAATATATATAAACAGCTCATGCAGCTTAATATTAATAAAACAAACAACCCAATACAAAAATGGGCAGAAGATCTAAAGAGACGTTTCTTCAAAGAAGACACAGAGATGGCCAAGACGCACATGAAAAGCTGCTCAACATCACTAATTATTAGAGAAATGCAAATCAAAACTACAATGAGGTAAGACCTCACACCTGTGAGAATCGGCATCATCAGATAATCTACAAACAACAAATTCTGGGGAGGGTGTGGACAAAAGGAACCCTCTTCCGCTATTGGTGGGAATGTAAATTGATACAGTCACTATGGAGAACAGTATGGAGGTTCCTTTAGAAAACTAAAAAGAGAATTACCATAGGATCCAGCAATCCCACTTCTGGGCATATACCCAGAGAAAACCATAAATCACAAAGACACATTCACCACAATGTTCATTGCAGCACTATTTACAATAGCCAGGTAATGGAAGCAACCTAAATGCCCACAGACAGACGAATGGATAAAGATGTGGTACATAGATAAAATGGAATATTACTCAGCCAAAAAAAGGAACGAAACTCGGTCATTTGTAGGGAAGTTGATGGATCTAGAGACTGTCATACAGAGTGAAGTAAGTCAGAAAGAGAAAAACAAATATTGTATATTAATGCCTATATGTGGAACCTAGAAAAATGGTACAGATGAACTGGTTTGCAGGGCAGAAATAGAGACACAGAGGTAGAGAACAAACGTATGGACATGGACACAAAGTGGGGGAAGCCATGGGGTGGTGGTGGTGGGATGAGTTGGGAGATTGGGATTGACCTGTATACAGGTATACGCATAAAATAGATAACTAATAATAACCTACTGTATAAAAAAATAAATTAAATTTCAAAATTTTTAAAAATAAAATGTAAAAATAAAACAGAAAAAAAGTTCTTCCATTCACACTGATGTATTTATAAGAATGAATTATTTCCATGCTTATATCCATAAATACATAGAAGAGGAATAAAATCTAACTTGAACCAAATAAGAAAAAAAAACTGAACCTAACATTTATACAGAGGAAAACACTACCAAGGCACTTGCTCCAGTGGTAAACAATTCTGAAATTGGTCAGAGGTGGGGAATCATCTCCCATACAGCCAGCAGCCCCGCCCGCCCACGCAAGGAGCGTCCTTATTGCAAAGCTGGGGGACCGTGCCGAGGCCTCTGTGAGGAAACGTGAGCTGAGCCCCAGGCCAGCTGCTGCTGAACTCTTCCCACCCTTCCCAGGTGAAACACCTGAATATGTACAAGGGCTTGAAAGCCTAGAGGAAGGGCCGTGGAGCCACACCAGCGACAGCACGCAGGCCAACTTGGTGCCTGCAGGTCAGCCAGGATGGTCCTGGCCACGGGCGCTCTTCTGGAAGCTTTCCATTGCCCTGCCTGAGATACCCCTCCTGTCCCGGCCCCCACTCCTTTTTTTCCTTCCTCACCTCAGCCCGGAGAGATATTCCAGTGGAAGTTATGGGTGACACATCCTCTTCTTTACAGGTGGCAGCCTGGCACCTCCTGCCGAAAGTGCAGCAGAGCCCCACTCACACCGGGCCCCCCACAAAGCCGTGGACCCTCACACCCTCCCACCAGCACAGCCCCGAGACTGCTGACGGGGCAGAGAATATGGAGTCAGGCACAGCTGCAGGGGCTATTGCTGCCTGGAGTGCTGTTTATATTGACCTCAACCCAGGCACACCTGGGGAGGGCTTGCCGGCAGGGCCAGGCTGCCCAGGTCAGCTAATCCTCAGCCCTCGGGGAATCACACTGCAGAAAATGGACCTCGCTAAGACAGAATATTCGCCAAGGAAAACAAGGACACAATGCCATTTGCAGCACCGTAGATGAGTCTCGAGGTAATCACGTGACTTGGAGTAAGTCAGAAAGTGAAAGACACATATCATATCATATCACTTATAGGTGTTACCTATAAATTGATACCAGGGCAGATATTTCCACGGAGAAGGGCAATCACAGATTCATTAAACAAACATATGGTTCACCAAAGGAAAGGTGTGAGGATTGAATTCATTACGATATTGGGGTTAACAGACATATACAAACACAGTAGACGTATAGATTCACCAAAGACCTACGGAGTACCAAGAGAAGACTACTCAACATTCTGTCATAACGTACATGGGAAAAGGATCCCAGGAAGAACAGACATATGTATATGTGTAAAAGAACCACCTCTTGCACACCTACAACAAGCTAAACGTTGTACTCAAACTTGCTGTAATAAAAAATAAAAAATTAAATTAAAAACACGAACAAGAAGTAGTGAGACAAACTTGAGGGGCTTTCTCCTGGCACATTCCGTTCTACATTCCAATCTAGAACGCGACTTCCATTGAGGCTCTGCTGCCCTAGTAACCAGATTTGGTAAGGGAGAACTGCTGCCACCTTGTGGCCGTTTCACACAACAGCAGCTTTAATCCCAGCGCTAATGGTCAGGGGATATTCCAAATCATTACAGGCCTGTAAATGACACCTGCCCTGAAAACAAATCCTGGGGTCATATATCGACCAAAGAATTCAAAAGACGTCCATATTTCAAAACGACAGTTTCAAGAGGCATATTTCACGCACATTAGTGTTCTGCTTCTTTTGCTTGCTTTCTTTCTTTGTTAAAAAAACGGGAATGGAAAAAGGCAACCCTCAGAATGGGCGAAAACGTTCACAAACGAATCAATGGACAAAGGTTTAATCTCCAATATATATAAACAGCTCATGCAGCTTAATATTAATAAAACAAACAACCCAATACAAAAATGGGCAGAAGATCTAAAGAAACGTTTCTTCAAAGAAGACACAGAGATGGCCAAGACGCACATGAAAAGCTGCTCAACATCACTAATTATTAGAGAAATGCAAATCAAAACTACAATGAGGTAAGACCTCACACCTGTGAGAATCGGCCTCATCAGATAATCTACAAACAACAAATTCTGGGGAGGGTGTGGACAAAAGGAACCCTCTTCCGCTATTGGTGGGAATGTAAATTGATACAGTCACTATGGAGAACAGTATGGAGGTTCCTTTAGAAAACTAAAAAGAGAATTACCATAGGATCCAGCAATCCCACTTCTGGGCATATACCCAGAGAAAACCATAAATCACAAAGACACATTCACCACAATGTTCATTGCAGCACTATTTACAATAGCCAGGTAATGGAAGCAACCTAAATGCCCACAGACAGACGAATGGATAAAGATGTGGTACATAGATAAAATGGAATATTACTCAGCCAAAAAAAGGAACGAAACTGGGTCATTTGTAGGGAAGTTGATGGATCTAGAGACTGTCATACAGAGTGAAGTAAGTCAGAAAGAGAAAAACAAATATTGTATATTAATGCCTATATGTGGAACCTAGAAAAATGGTACAGATGAACTGGTTTGCAGGGCAGAAATAGAGACACAGAGGTAGAGAACAAACGTATGGACATGGACACAAAGTGGGGGAAGCCATGGGGTGGTGGTGGTGGGATGAGTTGGGAGATTGGGATTGACCTGTATACAGGTATACGCATAAAATAGATAACTAATAATAACCTACTGTATAAAAAAATAAATTAAATTTCAAAATTTTTAAAAATAAAATGTAAAAATAAAACAGAAAAAAAGTTCTTCCATTCACACTGATGTATTTATAAGAATGAATTATTTCCATGCTTATATCCATAAATACATAAAAGAGGAATAAAATCTAACTTGAACCAAATAAGAAAAAAAAAACTGAACCTAACATTTATACAGAGGAAAACACTACCAAGGCACTTGCTCCAGTGGTAAACAATTCTGAAATTGGTCAGAGGTGGGGAATCATCTCCCATACAGCCAGCAGCCCCGCCCGCCCACGCAAGGAGCGTCCTTATTGCAAAGCTGGGGGACCGTGCCGAGGCCTCTGTGAGGAAACGTGAGCTGAGCCCCAGACCAGCTGCTGCTGAACTCTTCCCACCCTTCCCAGGTGAAACACCTGAATATGTACAAGGGCTTGAAAGCCTAGAGGAAGGGCCGTGGAGCCACACCAGCGACAGCACGCAGGCCAACTTGGTGCCTGCAGGTCAGCCAGGATGGTCCTGGCCACGGGCGCTCTTCTGGAAGCTTTCCATTGCCCTGCCTGAGATACCCCTCCTGTCCCGGCCCCCACTCCTTTTTTTCCTTCCTCACCTCAGCCCGGAGAGATATTCCAGTGGAAGTTATGGGTGACACATCCTCTTCTTTACAGGTGGCAGCCTGGCAACTCCTGCGGAAAGTGCAGCAGAGCCCCACTCAAACCGGGCCCCCCACAAAGCCGTGGACCCTCACACCCTCCCACCAGCACAGCCCCGAGACTGCTGACGGGGCAGAGAATATGGAGTCAGGCACAGCTGCAGGGGCTATTGCTGCCTGGAGTGCTGTTTATATTGACCTCAACCCAGGCACACCTGGGGAGGGCTTGCCGGCAGGGCCAGGCTGCCCAGGTCAGCTAATCCTCAGCCCTCGGGGAATCACACTGCAGAAAATGGACCTCGCTAAGACAGAATATTCGCCAAGGAAAACAAGGACACAATGCCATTTGCAGCACCGTAGATGAGTCTCGAGGTAATCACGTGACTTGGAGTAAGTCAGAAAGTGAAAGACACATATCATATCATATCACTTATAGGTGTTACCTATAAATTGATACCAGGGCAGATATTTCCACGGAGAAGGGCAATCACAGATTCATTAAACAAACATATGGTTCACCAAAGGAAAGGTGTGAGGATTGAATTCATTACGATATTGGGGTTAACAGACATATACAAACACAGTAGACGTATAGATTCACCAAAGACCTACGGAGTACCAAGAGAAGACTACTCAACATTCTGTCATAACGTACATGGGAAAAGGATCCCAGGAAGAACAGACATATGTATATGTGTAAAAGAACCACCTCTTGCACACCTACAACAAGCTAAACGTTGTACTCAAACTTGCTGTAATAAAAAATAAAAAATTAAATTAAAAACACGAACAAGAAGTAGTGAGACAAACTTGAGGGGCTTTCTCCTGGCACATTCCGTTCGACATTCCAATCTAGAACGCGACTTCCATTGAGGCTCTGCTGCCCTAGTAACCAGATTTGGTAAGGGAGAACTGCTGCCACCTTGTGGCCGTTTCACACAACAGCAGCTTTAATCCCAGCGCTAATGGTCAGGGGATATTCCAAATCATTACAGGCCTGTAAATGACACCTGCCCTGAAAACAAATCCTGGGGTCATATATCGACCAAAAAATTCAAAAGACGTCCATATTTCAAAACGACAGTTTCAAGAGGCATATTTCACGCACATTAGTGTTCTGCTTCTTTTGCTTGCTTTCTTTCTTTGTTAAAAAAACGGGAATGGAAAAAGGCAACCCTCAGAATGGGCGAAAACGTTCACAAACGAATCAATGGACAAAGGTTTAATCTCCAATATATATAAACAGCTCATGCAGCTTAATATTAATAAAACAAACAACCCAATACAAAAATGGGCAGAAGATCTAAAGAGACGTTTCTTCAAAGAAGACACAGAGATGGCCAAGACGCACATGAAAAGCTGCTCAACATCACTAATTATTAGAGAAATGCAAATCAAAACTACAATGAGGTAAGACCTCACACCTGTGAGAATCGGCCTCATCAGATAATCTACAAACAACAAATTCTGGGGAGGGTGTGGACAAAAGGAACCCTCTTCCGCTATTGGTGGGAATGTAAATTGATACAGTCACTATGGAGAACAGTATGGAGGTTCCTTTAGAAAACTAAAAAGAGAATTACCATAGGATCCAGCAATCCCACTTCTGGGCATATACCCAGAGAAAACCATAAATCACAAAGACACATTCACCACAATGTTCATTGCAGCACTATTTACAATAGCCACGTAATGGAAGCAACCTAAATGCCCACAGACAGACGAATGGATAAAGATGTGGCACATATATAAAATGGAATATTACTCAGCCAAAAAAAGGAATGAAACTGGGTCATTTGTAGGGAAGTTGATGGATGTAGAGACTGTCATACAGAGTGAAGTAAGTCAGAAAGAGAAAAACAAATATTGTATATTAATGCCTATATGTGGAACCTAGAAAAATGGTACAGATGAACTGGTTTGCAGGGCAGAAATAGAGACACAGAGGTAGAGAACAAACGTATGGACATGGACACAAAGTGGGGGAAGCCATGGGGTGGTGGTGGTGGGATGAGTTGGGAGATTGGGATTGACCTGTATACATGTATATGCATAAAATAGATAACTAATAATAACCTACTGTATAAAAAAATAAATTAAATTTCAAAATTTTTAAAAATAAAACAGAAAAAAAGTTCTTCCATTCACACTGATGTATTTATAAGAATGAATTATTTCCATGCTTATATCCATAAATACATAAAAGAGGAATAAAATCTAACTTGAACCAAAAAAGAAAAAAAAAACTGAACCTAACATTTATACAGAGGAAAACACTACCAAGGCACTTGCTCCAGTGGTAAACAATTCTGAAATTGGTCAGAGGTGGGGAATCATCTCCCATACAGCCAGCAGCCCCGCCCGCCCACGCAAGGAGCGTCCTTATTGCAAAGCTGGGGGACCGTGCCGAGGCCTCTGTGAGGAAACGTGAGCTGAGCCCCAGGCCAGCTGCTGCTGAACTCTTCCCACCCTTCCCAGGTGAAACACCTGAATATGTACAAGGGCTTGAAAGCCTAGAGGAAGTGCCGTGGAGCCACACCAGCGACAGCACGCAGGCCAACTTGGTGCCTGCAGGTCAGCCAGGATGGTCCTGGCCACGGGCGCTCTTCTGGAAGCTTTCCATTGCCCTGCCTGAGATACCCCTCCTGTCCCGGCCCCCACTCCATTTTTTCCTTCCTCACCTCAGCCCGGAGAGATATTCCAGTGGAAGTTATGGGTGACACATCCTCTTCTTTACAGGTGGCAGCCTGGCAACTCCTGCCGAAAGTCCAGCAGAGCCCCACTCACACCGGGCCCCCCACAAAGCCGTGGACCCTCACACCCTCCCACCAGCACAGCCCCGAGACTGCTGACGGGGCAGAGAATATGCAGTCAGGCACAGCTGCAGGGGCTATTGCTGCCTGGAGTGCTGTTTATATTGACCTCAACCCAGGCACATCTGGGGAGGGCTTGCCGGCAGGGTCAGGCTGCCCAGGTCAGCTAATCCTCAGCCCTCGGGGAATCACATTGCAGAAAATGGACCTCGCTAAGACAGAATATTCGCCAAGGAAAAAAAAGGACACAATGCCATTTGCAGCACCGTAGATGAGTCTCGAGGTAATCACGTGACTTGGAGTAAGTCAGAAAGTGAAAGACACATATCATATCATATCACTTATAGGTGTTACCTATAAATTGATACCAGGGCAGATATTTCCACGGAGAAGGGCAATCACAGATTCATTAAACAAACTTATGGTTCACCAAAGGAAAGGTGTGAGGATTGAATTCATTACGATATTGGGGTTAACAGACATATACAAACACAGTAGACGTATAGAATCGCCAAAGACCTACGGAGTACCAAGAGAAGACTACTCAACATTCTGTCATAACGTACATGGGAAAAGGATCCCAGGAAGAACAGACATATGTATATGTGTAAAAGAACCACCTCTTGCACACCTACAACAAGCTAAACGTTGTACTCAAACTTGCTGTAATAAAAAATAAAAAATTAAATTAAAAACACGAACAAGAAGTAGTGAGACAAACTTGAGGGGCTTTCTCCTGGCACATTCCGTTCTACATTCCAATCTAGAACGCGACTTCCATTGAGGCTCTGCTGCCCTAGTAACCAGATTTGGTAAGGGAGAACTGCTGCCACCTTGTGGCCGTTTCACACAACAGCAGCTTTAATCCCAGCGCTAATGGTCAGTGGATATTCCAAATCATTACAGGCCTGTAAATGACACCTGCCCTGAAAACATATCCTGGGGTCATATATCGACCAAAAAATTCAAAAGACGTCCATATTTCAAAACGACAGTTTCAAGAGGCATATTTCACGCACATTAGTGTTCTGCTTCTTTTGCTTGCTTTCTTTCTTTGTTAGAAAAACGGGAATGGAAAAAGGCAACCCTCAGAATGGGCGAAAACGTTCACAAACGAATCAATGGACAAAGGTTTAATCTCCAATATATATAAACAGCTCATGCAGCTTAATATTAATAAAACAAACAACCCAATACAAAAATGGGCAGAAGATCTAAAGAGACGTTTCTTCAAAGAAGACACAGAGATGGCCAAGACGCACATGAAAAGCTGCTCAACATCACTAATTATTAGAGAAATACAAATCAAAACTACAATGAGGTAAGACCTCACACCTGTGAGAATCGGCCTCATCAGATAATCTACAAACAACAAATTCTGGGGAGGGTGTGGACAAAAGGAACCCTCTTCCGCTATTGGTGGGAATGTAAATTGATACAGTCACGATGGAGAACAGTATGGAGGTTCCTTTATAAAACTAAAAAGAGAATTACCATAGGATCCAGCAATCCCACTTCTGGGCATATACCCAGAGAAAACCATAAATCACAAAGACACATTCACCACAATGTTCATTGCAGCACTATTTACAATAGCCAGGCAATGGAAGCAACCTAAATGCCCACAGACAGACGAATGGATAAAGATGTGGTACATATATAAAATGGAATATTACTCAGCCAAAAAAAGGAATGAAACTGGGTCATTTGTAGAGAAGTTGATGGATCTAGAGACTGTCATACAGAGTGAAGTCAGTCAGAAAGAGAAAAACAAATATTGTATATTAATGCCTATATGTGGAACCTAGAAAAATGGTACAGATGAACTGGTTTGCAGGGCAGAAATAGAGACACAGAGGTAGAGAACAAACGTATGGACATGGACACAATGTGGGGGAAGCCATGGGGTGGTGGTGGTGGGATGAGTTGGGAGATTGGGATTGACCTGTATACATGTATATGCATAAAATAGATAACTAATAATAACCTACTGTATAAAAAAATAAATTAAATTTCAAAATTTTTAAAAATAAAATGTAAAAATAAAACAGAAAAAAAGTTCTTCCATTCACACTGATGTATTTATAAGAATGAATTATTTCCATGCTTATATCCATAAATACATAAAAGAGGAATAAAATCTAACTTGAACCAAAAAAGAAAAAAAAAACTGAACCTAACATTTATACAGAGGAAAACACTACCAAGGCACTTGCTCCAGTGGTAAACAATTCTGAAATTGGTCAGAGGTGGGGAATCATCTCCCATACAGCCAGCAGCCCCGCCCGCCCACGCAAGGAGCGTCCTTATTGCAAAGCTGGGGGACCGTGCCGAGGCCTCTGTGAGGAAACGTGAGCTGAGCCCCAGGCCAGCTGCTGCTGAACTCTTCCCACCCTTCCCAGGTGAAACACCTGAATATGTACAAGGGCTTGAAAGCCTAGAGGAAGGGCCGTGGAGCCACACCAGCGACAGCACGCAGGCCAACTTGGTGCCTGCAGGTCAGCCAGGATGGTCCTGGCCACGGGCGCTCTTCTGGAAGCTTTCCATTGCCCTGCCTGAGATACCCCTCCTGTCCCGGCCCCCACTCCTTTTTTTCCTTCCTCACCTCAGCCCGGAGAGATATTCCAGTGGAAGTTATGGGTGACACATCCTCTTCTTTACAGGTGGCAGCCTGGCAACTCCTGCCGAAAGTCCAGCAGAGCCCCACTCACACCGGGCCCCCCACAAAGCCGTGGACCCTCACACCCTCCCACCAGCACAGCCCCGAGACTGCTGACGGGGCAGAGAATATGCAGTCAGGCACAGCTGCAGGGGCTATTGCTGCCTGGAGTGCTGTTTATATTGACCTCAATCCAGGCACACCTGGGGAGGGCTTGCCGGCAGGGTCAGGCTGCCCAGGTCAGCTAATCCTCAGCCCTCGGGGAATCACATTGCAGAAAATGGACCTCGCTAAGACAGAATATTCGCCAAGGAAAAAAAAGGACACAATGCCATTTGCAGCACCGTAGATGAGTCTCGAGGTAATCACGTGACTTGGAGTAAGTCAGAAAGTGAAAGACACATATCATATCATATCACTTATAGGTGTTACCTATAAATTGATACCAGGGCAGATATTTCCACGGAGAAGGGCAATCACAGATTCATTAAACAAACTTATGGTTCACCAAAGGAAAGGTGTGAGGATTGAATTCATTACGATATTGGGGTTAACAGACATATACAAACACAGTAGACGTATAGAATCGCCAAAGACCTACGGAGTACCAAGAGAAGACTACTCAACATTCTGTCATAACGTACATGGGAAAAGGATCCCAGGAAGAACAGACATATGTATATGTGTAAAAGAACCACCTCTTGCACACCTACAACAAGCTAAACGTTGTACTCAAACTTGCTGTAATAAAAAATAAAAAATTAAATTAAAAACACGAACAAGAAGTAGTGAGACAAACTTGAGGGGCTTTCTCCTGGCACATTCCGTTCTACATTCCAATCTAGAACGCGACTTCCATTGAGGCTCTGCTGCCCTAGTAACCAGATTTGGTAAGGGAGAACTGCTGCCACCTTGTGGCCGTTTCACACAACAGCAGCTTTAATCCCAGCGCTATTGGTCAGTGGATATTCCAAATCATTACAGGCCTGTAAATGACACCTGCCCTGAAAACATATCCTGGGGTCATATATCGACCAAAAAATTCAAAAGACGTCCATATTTCAAAACGACAGTTTCAAGAGGCATATTTCACGCACATTAGTGTTCTGCTTCTTTTGCTTGCTTTCTTTCTTTGTTAAAAAAAAGGGAATGGAAAAAGGCAACCCTCAGAATGGGCGAAAACGTTCACAAACGAATCAATGGACAAAGGTTTCATCTCCAATATATATAAACAGCTCATGCAGCTTAATATTAATAAAACAAACAACCCAATACAAAAATGGGCAGAAGATCTAAAGAGACGTTTCTTCAAAGAAGACACAGAGATGGCCAAGACGCACATGAAAAGCTGCTCAACATCACTAATTATTAGAGAAATGCAAATCAAAACTACAATGAGGTAAGACCTCACACCTGTGAGAATCGGCATCATCAGATAATCTACAAACAACAAATTCTGGGGAGGGTGTGGACAAAAGGAACCCTCTTCCGCTATTGGTGGGAATGTAAATTGATACAGTCACGATGGAGAACAGTATGGAGGTTCCTTTAAAAAAGTAAAAAGAGAATTACCATAGGATCCAGCAATCCCACTTCTGGGCATATACCCAGAGAAAACCATAAATCACAAAGACACATTCACCACAATGTTCATTGCAGCACTATTTACAATAGCCAGGCAATGGAAGCAACCTAAATGCCCACAGACAGACGAATGGATAAAGATGTGGTACATATATAAAATGGAATATTACTCAGCCAAAAAAAGGAATGAAACTGGGTCATTTGTAGAGAAGTTGATGGATCTAGAGACTGTCATACAGAGTGAAGTAAGTCAGAAAGAGAAAAACAAATATTGTATATTAATGCCTATATGTGGAACCTAGAAAAATGGTACAGATGAACTGGTTTGCAGGGCAGAAATAGAGACACAGAGGTAGAGAACAAACGTATGGACATGGACACAAAGTGGGGGAAGCCATGGGGTGGTGGTGGTGGGATGAGTTGGGAGATTGGGATTGACCTGTATACATGTATATGCATAAAATAGATAACTAATAATAACCTACTGTATAAAAAAATAAATTAAATTAAATTTCAAAATTTTTAAAAATAAAATGTAAAAATAAAACAGAAAAAAAGTACTTCCATTCACACTGATGTATTTATAAGAATGAATTATTTCCATGCTTATATCCATAAATACATAAAAGAGGAATAAAATCTAACTTGAACCAAAAAAGAAAAAAAAACTGAACCTAACATTTATACAGAGGAAAACACTACCAAGGCACTTGCTCCAGTGGTAAACAATTCTGAAATTGGTCAGAGGTGGGGAATCATCTCCCATACAGCCAGCAGCCCCGCCCGCCCACGCAAGGAGCGTCCTTATTGCAAAGCTGGGGGACCGTGCCGAGGCCTCTGTGAGGAAACGTGAGCTGAGCCCCAGGCCAGCTGCTGCTGAACTCTTCCCACCCTTCCCAGGTGAAACACCTGAATATGTACAAGGGCTTGAAAGCCTAGAGGAAGGGCCGTGGAGCCACACCAGCGACAGCACGCAGGCCAACTTGGTGCCTGCAGGTCAGCCAGGATGGTCCTGGCCACGGGCGCTCTTCTGGAAGCTTTCCATTGCCCTGCCTGAGATACCCCTCCTGTCCCGGCCCCCACTCCTTTTTTTCCTTCCTCACCTCAGCCCGGAGAGATATTCCAGTGGAAGTTATGGGTGACACATCCTCTTCTTTACAGGTGGCAGCCTGGCAACTCCTGCCGAAAGTCCAGCAGAGCCCCACTCACACCGGGCCCCCCACAAAGCCGTGGACCCTCACACCCTCCCACCAGCACAGCCCCGAGACTGCTGACGGGGCAGAGAATATGCAGTCAGGCACAGCTGCAGGGGCTATTGCTGCCTGGAGTGCTGTTTATATTGACCTCAACCCAGGCACACCTGGGGAGGGCTTGCCGGCAGGGTCAGGCTGCCCAGGTCAGCTAATCCTCAGCCCTCGGGGAATCACATTGCAGAAAATGGACCTCGCTAAGACAGAATATTCGCCAAGGAAAAAAAAGGACACAATGCCATTTGCAGCACCGTAGATGAGTCTCGAGGTAATCACGTGACTTGGAGTAAGTCAGAAAGTGAAAGACACATATCATATCATATCACTTATAGGTGTTACCTATAAATTGATACCAGGGCAGATATTTCCACGGAGAAGGGCAATCACAGATTCATTAAACAAACTTATGGTTCACCAAAGGAAAGGTGTGAGGATTGAATTCATTACGATATTGGGGTTAACAGACATATACAAACACAGTAGACGTATAGAATCGCCAAAGACCTACGGAGTACCAAGAGAAGACTACTCAACATTCTGTCATAACGTACATGGGAAAAGGATCCCAGGAAGAACAGACATATGTATATGTGTAAAAGAACCACCTCTTGCACACCTACAACAAGCTAAACGTTGTACTCAAACTTGCTGTAATAAAAAATAAAAAAATTAAATTAAAAACACGAACAAGAAGTAGTGAGACAAACTTGAGGGGCTTTCTCCTGGCACATTCCGTTCTACATTCCAATCTAGAACGCGACTTCCATTGAGGATCTGCTGCCCTAGTAACCAGATTTGGTAAGGGAGAACTGCTGCCACCTTGTGGCCGTTTCACACAACAGCAGCTTTAATCCCAGCGCTAATGGTCAGTGGATATTCCAAATCATTACAGGCCTGTAAATGACACCTGCCCTGAAAACATATCCTGGGGTCATATATCGACCAAAAAATTCAAAAGACGTCCATATTTCAAAACGACAGTTTCAAGAGGCATATTTCACGCACATTAGTGTTCTGCTTCTTTTGCTTGCTTTCTTTCTTTGTTAAAAAAACGGGAATGGAAAAAGGCAACCCTCAGAATGGGCGAAAACGTTCACAAACGAATCAATGGACAAAGGTTTCATCTCCAATATATATAAACAGCTCATGCAGCTTAATATTAATAAAACAAACAACCCAATACAAAAATGGGCAGAAGATCTAAAGAGACGTTTCTTCAAAGAAGACACAGAGATGGCCAAGACGCACATGAAAAGCTGCTCAACATCACTAATTATTAGAGAAATGCAAATCAAAACTACAATGAGGTAAGACCTCACACCTGTGAGAATCGGCATCATCAGATAATCTACAAACAACAAATTCTGGGGAGGGTGTGGACAAAAGGAACCCTCTTCCGCTATTGGTGGGAATGTAAATTGATACAGTCACTATGGAGAACAGTATGGAGGTTCCTTTAAAAAACTAAAAAGAGAATTACCATAGGATCCAGCAATCCCACTTCTGGGCATATACCCAGAGAAAACCATAAATCACAAAGACACATTCACCACAATGTTCATTGCAGCACTATTTACAATAGCCAGGCAATGGAAGCAACCTAAATGCCCACAGACAGACGAATGGATAAGGATGTGGTACATATATAAAATGGAATATTACTCAGCCAAAAAAAGGAATGAAACTGGGTCATTTGTAGAGAAGTTGATGGATCTAGAGACTGTCATACAGAGTGAAGTAAGTCAGAAAGAGAAAAACAAATATTGTATATTAATGCCTATATGTGGAACCTAGAAAAATGGTACAGATGAACTGGTTTGCAGGGCAGAAATAGAGACACAGAGGTAGAGAACAAACGTATGGACATGGACACAATGTGGGGGAAGCCATGGGGTGGTGGTGGTGGGATGAGTTGGGAGATTGGGATTGACCTGTATACATGTATATGCATAAAATAGATAACTAATAATAACCTACTGTATAAAAAAATAAATTAAATTAAATTTCAAAATTTTTAAAAATAAAATGTAAAAATAAAACAGAAAAAAAGTACTTCCATTCACACTGATGTATTTATAAGAATGAATTATTTCCATGCTTATATCCATAAATACATAAAAGAGGAATAAAATCTAACTTGAACCAAAAAAGAAAAAAAAACTGAACCTAACATTTATACAGAGGAAAACACTACCAAGGCACTTGCTCCAGTGGTAAACAATTCTGAAATTGGTCAGAGGTGGGGAATCATCTCCCATACAGCCAGCAGCCCCGCCCGCCCACGCAAGGAGCGTCCTTATTGCAAAGCTGGGGGACCGTGCCGAGGCCTCTGTGAGGAAACGTGAGCTGAGCCCCAGGCCAGCTGCTGCTGAACTCTTCCCACCCTTCCCAGGTGAAACACCTGAATATGTACAAGGGCTTGAAAGCCTAGAGGAAGGGCCGTGGAGCCACACCAGCGACAGCACGCAGGCCAACTTGGTGCCTGCAGGTCAGCCAGGATGGTCCTGGCCACGGGCGCTCTTCTGGAAGCTTTCCATTGCCCTGCCTGAGATACCCCTCCTGTCCCGGCCCCCACTCCTTTTTTTCCTTCCTCACCTCAGCCCGGAGAGATATTCCAGTGGAAGTTATGGGTGACACATCCTCTTCTTTACAGGTGGCAGCCTGGCAACTCCTGCCGAAAGTCCAGCAGAGCCCCACTCACACCGGGCCCCCCACAAAGCCGTGGACCCTCACACCCTCCCACCAGCACAGCCCCGAGACTGCTGACGGGGCAGAGAATATGCAGTCAGGCACAGCTGCAGGGGCTATTGCTGCCTGGAGTGCTGTTTATATTGACCTCAACCCAGGCACACCTGGGGAGGGCTTGCCGGCAGGGTCAGGCTGCCCAGGTCAGCTAATCCTCAGCCCTCGGGGAATCACATTGCAGAAAATGGACCTCGCTAAGACAGAATATTCGCCAAGGAAAAAAAAGGACACAATGCCATTTGCAGCACCGTAGATGAGTCTCGAGGTAATCACGTGACTTGGAGTAAGTCAGAAAGTGAAAGACACATATCATATCATATCACTTATAGGTGTTACCTATAAATTGATACCAGGGCAGATATTTCCACGGAGAAGGGCAATCACAGATTCATTAAACAAACTTATGGTTCACCAAAGGAAAGGTGTGAGGATTGAATTCATTACGATATTGGGGTTAACAGACATATACAAACACAGTAGACGTATAGAATCGCCAAAGACCTACGGAGTACCAAGAGAAGACTACTCAACATTCTGTCATAACGTACATGGGAAAAGGATCCCAGGAAGAACAGACATATGTATATGTGTAAAAGAACCACCTCTTGCACACCTACAACAAGCTAAACGTTGTACTCAAACTTGCTGTAATAAAAAATAAAAAAATTAAATTAAAAACACGAACAAGAAGTAGTGAGACAAACTTGAGGGGCTTTCTCCTGGCACATTCCGTTCTACATTCCAATCTAGAACGCGACTTCCATTGAGGATCTGCTGCCCTAGTAACCAGATTTGGTAAGGGAGAACTGCTGCCACCTTGTGGCCGTTTCACACAACAGCAGCTTTAATCCCAGCGCTAATGGTCAGTGGATATTCCAAATCATTACAGGCCTGTATATGACACCTGCCCTGAAAACATATCCTGGGGTCATATATCGACCAAAAAATTCAAAAGACGTCCATATTTCAAAACGACAGTTTCAAGAGGCATATTTCACGCACATTAGTGTTCTGCTTCTTTTGCTTGCTTTCTTTCTTTGTTAAAAAAACGGGAATGGAAAAAGGCAACCCTCAGAATGGGCGAAAACGTTCACAAACGAATCAATGGACAAAGGTTTCATCTCCAATATATATAAACAGCTCATGCAGCTTAATATTAATAAAACAAACAACCCAATACAAAAATGGGCAGAAGATCTAAAGAGACGTTTCTTCAAAGAAGACACAGAGATGGCCAAGACGCACATGAAAAGCTGCTCAACATCACTAATTATTAGAGAAATGCAAATCAAAACTACAATGAGGTAAGACCTCACACCTGTGAGAATCGGCCTCATCAGATAATCTACAAACAACAAATTCTGGGGAGGGTGTGGACAAAAGGAACCCTCTTCCGCTATTGGTGGGAATGTAAATTGATACAGTCACTATGGAGAACAGTATGGAGGTTCCTTTAAAAAACTAAAAAGAGAATTACCATAGGATCCAGCAATCCCACTTCTGGGCATATACCCAGAGAAAACCATAAATCACAAAGACACATTCACCACAATGTTCATTGCAGCACTATTTACAATAGCCAGGCAATGGAAGCAACCTAAATGCCCACAGACAGACGAATGGATAAAGATGTGGTACATATATAAAATGGAATATTACTCAGCCAAAAAAAGGAATGAAACTGGGTCATTTGTAGAGAAGTTGATGGATCTAGAGACTGTCATACAGAGTGAAGTAAGTCAGAAAGAGAAAAACAAATATTGTATATTAATGCCTATATGTGGAACCTAGAAAAATGGTACAGATGAACTGGTTTGCAGGGCAGAAATAGAGACACAGAGGTAGAGAACAAACGTATGGACATGGACACAATGTGGGGGAAGCCATGGGGTGGTGGTGGTGGGATGAGTTGGGAGATTGGGATTGACCTGTATACATGTATATGCATAAAATAGATAACTAATAATAACCTACTGTATAAAAAAATAAATTAAATTTCAAAATTTTTAAAAATAAAATGTAAAAATAAAACAGAAAAAAAGTTCTTCCATTCACACTGATGTATTTATAAGAATGAATTATTTCCATGCTTATATCCATAAATACATAAAAGAGGAATAAAATCTAACTTGAACCAAAAAAGAAAAAAAAACTGAACCTAACATTTATACAGAGGAAAACACTACCAAGGCACTTGCTCCAGTGGTAAACAATTCTGAAATTGGTCAGAGGTGGGGAATCATCTCCCATACAGCCAGCAGCCCCGCCCGCCCACGCAAGGAGCGTCCTTATTGCAAAGCTGGGGGACCGTGCCGAGGCCTCTGTGAGGAAACGTGAGCTGAGCCCCAGGCCAGCTGCTGCTGAACTCTTCCCACCCTTCCCAGGTGAAACACCTGAATATGTACAAGGGCTTGAAAGCCTAGAGGAAGGGCCGTGGAGCCACACCAGCGACAGCACGCAGGCCAACTTGGTGCCTGCAGGTCAGCCAGGATGGTCCTGGCCACGGGCGCTCTTCTGGAAGCTTTCCATTGCCCTGCCTGAGATACCCCTCCTGTCCCGGCCCCCACTCCTTTTTTTCCTTCCTCACCTCAGCCCGGAGAGATATTCCAGTGGAAGTTATGGGTGACACATCCTCTTCTTTACAGGTGGCAGCCTGGCAACTCCTGCCGAAAGTCCAGCAGAGCCCCACTCACACCGGGCCCCCCACAAAGCCATGGACCCTCACACCCTCCCACCAGCACAGCCCCGAGACTGCTGACGGGGCAGAGAATATGCAGTCAGGCACAGCTGCAGGGGCTATTGCTGCCTGGAGTGCTGTTTATATTGACCTCAACCCAGGCACACCTGGGGAGGGCTTGCCGGCAGGGTCAGGCTGCCCAGGTCAGCTAATCCTCAGCCCTCGGGGAATCACATTGCAGAAAATGGACCTCGCTAAGACAGAATATTCGCCAAGGAAAAAAAAGGACACAATGCCATTTGCAGCACCGTAGATGAGTCTCGAGGTAATCACGTGACTTGGAGTAAGTCAGAAAGTGAAAGACACATATCATATCATATCACTTATAGGTGTTACCTATAAATTGATACCAGGGCAGATATTTCCACGGAGAAGGGCAATCACAGATTCATTAAACAAACTTATGGTTCACCAAAGGAAAGGTGTGAGGATTGAATTCATTACGATATTGGGGTTAACAGACATATACAAACACAGTAGACGTATAGAATCGCCAAAGACCTACGGAGTACCAAGAGAAGACTACTCAACATTCTGTCATAACGTACATGGGAAAAGGATCCCAGGAAGAACAGACATATGTATATGTGTAAAAGAACCACCTCTTGCACACCTACAACAAGCTAAACGTTGTACTCAAACTTGCTGTAATAAAAAATAAAAAAATTAAATTAAAAACACGAACAAGAAGTAGTGAGACAAACTTGAGGGGCTTTCTCCTGGCACATTCCGTTCTACATTCCAATCTAGAACGCGACTTCCATTGAGGATCTGCTGCCCTAGTAACCAGATTTGGTAAGGGAGAACTGCTGCCACCTTGTGGCCGTTTCACACAACAGCAGCTTTAATCCCAGCGCTAATGGTCAGTGGATATTCCAAATCATTACAGGCCTGTATATGACACCTGCCCTGAAAACATATCCTGGGGTCATATATCGACCAAAAAATTCAAAAGACGTCCATATTTCAAAACGACAGTTTCAAGAGGCATATTTCACGCACATTAGTGTTCTGCTTCTTTTGCTTGCTTTCTTTCTTTGTTAAAAAAACGGGAATGGAAAAAGGCAACCCTCAGAATGGGCGAAAACGTTCACAAACGAATCAATGGACAAAGGTTTCATCTCCAATATATATAAACAGCTCATGCAGCTTAATATTAATAAAACAAACAACCCAATACAAAAATGGGCAGAAGATCTAAAGAGACGTTTCTTCAAAGAAGACACAGAGATGGCCAAGACGCACATGAAAAGCTGCTCAACATCACTAATTATTAGAGAAATGCAAATCAAAACTACAATGAGGTAAGACCTCACACCTGTGAGAATCGGCCTCATCAGATAATCTACAAACAACAAATTCTGGGGAGGGTGTGGACAAAAGGAACCCTCTTCCGCTATTGGTGGGAATGTAAATTGATACAGTCACTATGGAGAACAGTATGGAGGTTCCTTTAAAAAACTAAAAAGAGAATTACCATAGGATCCAGCAATCCCACTTCTGGGCATATACCCAGAGAAAACCATAAATCACAAAGACACATTCACCACAATGTTCATTGCAGCACTATTTACAATAGCCAGGCAATGGAAGCAACCTAAATGCCCACAGACAGACGAATGGATAAAGATGTGGTACATATATAAAATGGAATATTACTCAGCCAAAAAAAGGAATGAAACTGGGTCATTTGTAGAGAAGTTGATGGATCTAGAGACTGTCATACAGAGTGAAGTAAGTCAGAAAGAGAAAAACAAATATTGTATATTAATGCCTATATGTGGAACCTAGAAAAATGGTACAGATGAACTGGTTTGCAGGGCAGAAATAGAGACACAGAGGTAGAGAACAAACGTATGGACATGGACACAATGTGGGGGAAGCCATGGGGTGGTGGTGGTGGGATGAGTTGGGAGATTGGGATTGACCTGTATACATGTATATGCATAAAATAGATAACTAATAATAACCTACTGTATAAAAAAATAAATTAAATTTCAAAATTTTTAAAAATAAAATGTAAAAATAAAACAGAAAAAAAGTTCTTCCATTCACACTGATGTATTTATAAGAATGAATTATTTCCATGCTTATATCCATAAATACATAAAAGAGGAATAAAATCTAACTTGAACCAAAAACGAAAAAAAAACTGAACCTAACATTTATACAGAGGAAAACACTACCAAGGCACTTGCTCCAGTGGTAAACAATTCTGAAATTGGTCAGAGGTGGGGAATCATCTCCCATACAGCCAGCAGCCCCGCCCGCCCACGCAAGGAGCGTCCTTATTGCAAAGCTGGGGGACCGTGCCGAGGCCTCTGTGAGGAAACGTGAGCTGAGCCCCAGGCCAGCTGCTGCTGAACTCTTCCCACCCTTCCCAGGTGAAACACCTGAATATGTACAAGGGCTTGAAAGCCTAGAGGAAGGGCCGTGGAGCCACACCAGCGACAGCACGCAGGCCAACTTGGTGCCTGCAGGTCAGCCAGGATGGTCCTGGCCACGGGCGCTCTTCTGGAAGCTTTCCATTGCCCTGCCTGAGATACCCCTCCTGTCCCGGCCCCCACTCCTTTTTTTCCTTCCTCACCTCAGCCCGGAGAGATATTCCAGTGGAAGTTATGGGTGACACATCCTCTTCTTTACAGGTGGCAGCCTGGCAACTCCTGCCGAAAGTCCAGCAGAGCCCCACTCACACCGGGCCCCCCACAAAGCCGTGGACCCTCACACCCTCCCACCAGCACAGCCCCGAGACTGCTGACGGGGCAGAGAATATGCAGTCAGGCACAGCTGCAGGGGCTATTGCTGCCTGGAGTGCTGTTTATATTGACCTCAACCCAGGCACATCTGGGGAGGGCTTGCCGGCAGGGTCAGGCTGCCCAGGTCAGCTAATCCTCAGCCCTCGGGGAATCACATTGCAGAAAATGGACCTCGCTAAGACAGAATATTCGCCAAGGAAAAAAAAGGACACAATGCCATTTGCAGCACCGTAGATGAGTCTCGAGGTAATCACGTGACTTGGAGTAAGTCAGAAAGTGAAAGACACATATCATATCATATCACTTATAGGTGTTACCTATAAATTGATACCAGGGCAGATATTTCCACGGAGAAGGGCAATCACAGATTCATTAAACAAACTTATGGTTCACCAAAGGAAAGGTGTGAGGATTGAATTCATTACGATATTGGGGTTAACAGACATATACAAACACAGTAGACGTATAGAATCGCCAAAGACCTACGGAGTACCAAGAGAAGACTACTCAACATTCTGTCATAACGTACATGGGAAAAGGATCCCAGGAAGAACAGACATATGTATATGTGTAAAAGAACCACCTCTTGCACACCTACAACAAGCTAAACGTTGTACTCAAACTTGCTGTAATAAAAAATAAAAAATTAAATTAAAAACACGAACAAGAAGTAGTGAGACAAACTTGAGGGGCTTTCTCCTGGCACATTCCGTTCTACATTCCAATCTAGAACGCGACTTCCATTGAGGCTCTGCTGCCCTAGTAACCAGATTTGGTAAGGGAGAACTGCTGCCACCTTGTGGCCGTTTCACACAACAGCAGCTTTAATCCCAGCGCTAATGGTCAGTGGATATTCCAAATCATTACAGGCCTTTAAATGACACCTGCCCTGAAAACATATCCTGGGGTCATATATCGACCAAAAAATTCAAAAGACGTCCATATTTCAAAACGACAGTTTCAAGAGGCATATTTCACGCACATTAGTGTTCTGCTTCTTTTGCTTGCTTTCTTTCTTTGTTAGAAAAACGGGAATGGAAAAAGGCAACCCTCAGAATGGGCGAAAACGTTCACAAACGAATCAATGGACAAAGGTTTCATCTCCAATATATATAAACAGCTCATGCAGCTTAATATTAATAAAACAAACAACCCAATACAAAAATGGGCAGAAGATCTAAAGAGACGTTTCTTCAAAGAAGACACAGAGATGGCCAAGACGCACATGAAAAGCTGCTCAACATCACTAATTATTAGAGAAATGCAAATCAAAACTACAATGAGGTAAGACCTCACACCTGTGAGAATCGGCCTCATCAGATAATCTACAAACAACAAATTCTGGGGAGGGTGTGGACAAAAGGAACCCTCTTCCGCTATTGGTGGGAATGTAAATTGATACAGTCACGATGGAGAACAGTATGGAGGTTCCTTTAAAAAACTAAAAAGAGAATTACCATAGGATCCAGCAATCCCACTTCTGGGCATATACCCAGAGAAAACCATAAATCACAAAGACACATTCACCACAATGTTCATTGCAGCACTATTTACAATAGCCAGGCAATGGAAGCAACCTAAATGCCCACAGACAGACGAATGGATAAAGATGTGGTACATATATAAAATGGAATATTACTCAGCCAAAAAAAGGAATGAAACTGGGTCATTTGTAGAGAAGTTGATGGATCTAGAGACTGTCATACAGAGTGAAGTAAGTCAGAAAGAGAAAAACAAATATTGTATATTAATGCCTATATGTGGAACCTAGAAAAATGGTACAGATGAACTGGTTTGCAGGGCAGAAATAGAGACACAGAGGTAGAGAACAAACGTATGGACATGGACACAATGTGGGGGAAGCCATGGGGTGGTGGTGGTGGGATGAGTTGGGAGATTGGGATTGACCTGTATACATGTATATGCATAAAATAGATAACTAATAATAACCTACTGTATAAAAAAATAAATTAAATTAAATTTCAAAATTTTTAAAAATAAAATGTAAAAATAAAACAGAAAAAAAGTACTTCCATTCACACTGATGTATTTATAAGAATGAATTATTTCCATGCTTATATCCATAAATACATAAAAGAGGAATAAAATCTAACTTGAACCAAAAAAGAAAAAAAAACTGAACCTAACATTTATACAGAGGAAAACACTACCAAGGCACTTGCTCCAGTGGTAAACAATTCTGAAATTGGTCAGAGGTGGGGAATCATCTCCCATACAGCCAGCAGCCCCGCCCGCCCACGCAAGGAGCGTCCTTATTGCAAAGCTGGGGGACCGTGCCGAGGCCTCTGTGAGGAAACGTGAGCTGAGCCCCAGGCCAGCTGCTGCTGAACTCTTCCCACCCTTCCCAGGTGAAACACCTGAATATGTACAAGGGCTTGAAAGCCTAGAGGAAGGGCCGTGGAGCCACACCAGCGACAGCACGCAGGCCAACTTGGTGCCTGCAGGTCAGCCAGGATGGTCCTGGCCACGGGCGCTCTTCTGGAAGCTTTCCATTGCCCTGCCTGAGATACCCCTCCTGTCCCGGCCCCCACTCCTTTTTTTCCTTCCTCACCTCAGCCCGGAGAGATATTCCAGTGGAAGTTATGGGTGACACATCCTCTTCTTTACAGGTGGCAGCCTGGCAACTCCTGCCGAAAGTCCAGCAGAGCCCCACTCACACCGGGCCCCCCACAAAGCCGTGGACCCTCACACCCTCCCACCAGCACAGCCCCGAGACTGCTGACGGGGCAGAGAATATGCAGTCAGGCACAGCTGCAGGGGCTATTGCTGCCTGGAGTGCTGTTTATATTGACCTCAACCCAGGCACACCTGGGGTGGGCTTGCCGGCAGGGTCAGGCTGCCCAGGTCAGCTAATCCTCAGCCCTCGGGGAATCACATTGCAGAAAATGGACCTCGCTAAGACAGAATATTCGCCAAGGAAAAAAAAGGACACAATGCCATTTGCAGCACCGTAGATGAGTCTCGAGGTAATCACGTGACTTGGAGTAAGTCAGAAAGTGAAAGACACATATCATATCATATCACTTATAGGTGTTACCTATAAATTGATACCAGGGCAGATATTTCCACGGAGAAGGGCAATCACAGATTCATTAAACAAACTTATGGTTCACCAAAGGAAAGGTGTGAGGATTGAATTCATTACGATATTGGGGTTAACAGACATATACAAACACAGTAGACGTATAGAATCGCCAAAGACCTACGGAGTACCAAGAGAAGACTACTCAACATTCTGTCATAACGTACATGGGAAAAGGATCCCAGGAAGAACAGACATATGTATATGTGTAAAAGAACCACCTCTTGCACACCTACAACAAGCTAAACGTTGTACTCAAACTTGCTGTAATAAAAAATAAAAAAATTAAATTAAAAACACGAACAAGAAGTAGTGAGACAAACTTGAGGGGCTTTCTCCTGGCACATTCCGTTCTACATTCCAATCTAGAACGCGACTTCCATTGAGGATCTGCTGCCCTAGTAACCAGATTTGGTAAGGGAGAACTGCTGCCACCTTGTGGCCGTTTCACACAACAGCAGCTTTAATCCCAGCGCTAATGGTCAGTGGATATTCCAAATCATTACAGGCCTGTAAATGACACCTGCCCTGAAAACATATCCTGGGGTCATATATCGACCAAAAAATTCAAAAGACGTCCATATTTCAAAACGACAGTTTCAAGAGGCATATTTCACGCACATTAGTGTTCTGCTTCTTTTGCTTGCTTTCTTTCTTTGTTAAAAAAACGGGAATGGAAAAAGGCAACCCTCAGAATGGGCGAAAACGTTCACAAACGAATCAATGGACAAAGGTTTCATCTCCAATATATATAAACAGCTCATGCAGCTTAATATTAATAAAACAAACAACCCAATACAAAAATGGGCAGAAGATCTAAAGAGACGTTTCTTCAAAGAAGACACAGAGATGGCCAAGACGCACATGAAAAGCTGCTCAACATCACTAATTATTAGAGAAATGCAAATCAAAACTACAATGAGGTAAGACCTCACACCTGTGAGAATCGGCCTCATCAGATAATCTACAAACAACAAATTCTGGGGAGGGTGTGGACAAAAGGAACCCTCTTCCGCTATTGGTGGGAATGTAAATTGATACAGTCACTATGGAGAACAGTATGGAGGTTCCTTTAAAAAACTAAAAAGAGAATTACCATAGGATCCAGCAATCCCACTTCTGGGCATATACCCAAAGAAAACCATAAATCACAAAGACACATTCACCACAATGTTCATTGCAGCACTATTTACAATAGCCAGGCAATGGAAGCAACCTAAATGCCCACAGACAGACGAATGGATAAAGATGTGGTACATATATAAAATGGAATATTACTCAGCCAAAAAAAGGAATGAAACTGGGTCATTTGTAGAGAAGTTGATGGATCTAGAGACTGTCATACAGAGTGAAGTAAGTCAGAAAGAGAAAAACAAATATTGTATATTAATGCCTATATGTGGAACCTAGAAAAATGGTACAGATGAACTGGTTTGCAGGGCAGAAATAGAGACACAGAGGTAGAGAACAAACGTATGGACATGGACACAATGTGGGGGAAGCCATGGGGTGGTGGTGGTGGGATGAGTTGGGAGATTGGGATTGACCTGTATACATGTATATGCATAAAATAGATAACTAATAATAACCTACTGTATAAAAAAATAAATTAAATTTCAAAATTTTTAAAAATAAAATGTAAAAATAAAACAGAAAAAAAGTTCTTCCATTCACACTGATGTATTTATAAGAATGAATTATTTCCATGCTTATATCCATAAATACATAAAAGAGGAATAAAATCTAACTTGAACCAAAAAAGAAAAAAAAAACTGAACCTAACATTTATACAGAGGAAAACACTACCAAGGCACTTGCTCCAGTGGTAAACAATTCTGAAATTGGTCAGAGGTGGGGAATCATCTCCCATACAGCCAGCAGCCCTGCCCGCCCACGCAAGGAGCGTCCTTATTGCAAAGCTGGGGGACAGTGCCGAGGCCTCTGTGAGGAAACGTGAGCTGAGCCCCAGGCCAGCTGCTGCTGAACTCTTCCCACCCTTCCCAGGTGAAACACCTGAATATGTACAAGGGCTTGAAAGCCTAGAGGAAGGGCCGTGGAGCCACACCAGCGACAGCACGCAGGCCAACTTGGTGCCTACAGGTCAGCCAGGATGGTCCTGGCCACGGGCGCTCTTCTGGAAGCTTTCCATTGCCCTGCCTGAGATACCCCTCCTGTCCCGGCCCCCACTCCTTTTTTTCCTTCCTCACCTCAGCCCGGAGAGATATTCCAGTGGAAGTTATGGGTGACACATCCTCTTCTTTACAGGTGGCAGCCTGGCAACTCCTGCCGAAAGTCCAGCAGAGCCCCACTCACACCGGGCCCCCCACAAAGCCGTGGACCCTCACACCCTCCCACCAGCACAGCCCCGAGACTGCTGACGGGGCAGAGAATATGCAGTCAGGCACAGCTGCAGGGGCTATTGCTGCCTGGAGTGCTGTTTATATTGACCTCAACCCAGGCACACCTGGGGAGGGCTTGCCGGCAGGGTCAGGCTGCCCAGGTCAGCTAATCCTCAGCCCTCGGGGAATCACATTGCAGAAAATGGACCTCGCTAAGACAGAATATTCGCCAAGGAAAAAAAAGGACACAATGCCATTTGCAGCACCGTAGATGAGTCTCGAGGTAATCACGTGACTTGGAGTAAGTCAGAAAGTGAAAGACACATATCATATCATATCACTTATAGGTGTTACCTATAAATTGATACCAGGGCAGATATTTCCACGGAGAAGGGCAATCACAGATTCATTAAACAAACTTATGGTTCACCAAAGGAAAGGTGTGAGGATTGAATTCATTACGATATTGGGGTTAACAGACATATACAAACACAGTAGACGTATAGAATCGCCAAAGACCTACGGAGTACCAAGAGAAGACTACTCAACATTCTGTCATAACGTACATGGGAAAAGGATCCCAGGAAGAACAGACATATGTATATGTGTAAAAGAACCACCTCTTGCACACCTACAACAAGCTAAACGTTGTACTCAAACTTGCTGTAATAAAAAATAAAAAATTAAATTAAAAACACGAACAAGAAGTAGTGAGACAAACTTGAGGGGCTTTCTCCTGGCACATTCCGTTCTACATTCCAATCTAGAACGCGACTTCCATTGAGGCTCTGCTGCCCTAGTAACCAGATTTGGTAAGGGAGAACTGCTGCCACCTTGTGGCCGTTTCACACAACAGCAGCTTTAATCCCAGCGCTATTGGTCAGTGGATATTCCAAATCATTACAGGCCTGTAAATGACACCTGCCCTGAAAACATATCCTGGGGTCATATATCGACCAAAAAATTCAAAAGACGTCCATATTTCAAAACGACAGTTTCAAGAGGCATATTTCACGCACATTAGTGTTCTGCTTCTTTTGCTTGCTTTCTTTCTTTGTTAAAAAAACGGGAATGGAAAAAGGCAACCCTCAGAATGGGCGAAAACGTTCACAAACGAATCAATGGACAAAGGTTTCATCTCCAATATATATAAACAGCTCATGCAGCTTAATATTAATAAAACAAACAACCCAATACAAAAATGGGCAGAAGATCTAAAGAGACGTTTCTTCAAAGAAGACACAGAGATGGCCAAGACGCACATGAAAAGCTGCTCAACATCACTAATTATTAGAGAAATGCAAATCAAAACTACAATGAGGTAAGACCTCACACCTGTGAGAATCGGCATCATCAGATAATCTACAAACAACAAATTCTGGGGAGGGTGTGGACAAAAGGAACCCTCTTCCGCTATTGGTGGGAATGTAAATTGATACAGTCACGATGGAGAACAGTATGGAGGTTCCTTTAAAAAACTAAAAAGAGAATTACCATAGGATCCAGCAATCCCACTTCTGGGCATATACCCAGAGAAAACCATAAATCACAAAGACACATTCACCACAATGTTCATTGCAGCACTATTTACAATAGCCAGGCAATGGAAGCAACCTAAATGCCCACAGACAGACGAATGGATAAAGATGTGGTACATATATAAAATGGAATATTACTCAGCCAAAAAAAGGAATGAAACTGGGTCATTTGTAGAGAAGTTGATGGATCTAGAGACTGTCATACAGAGTGAAGTAAGTCAGAAAGAGAAAAACAAATATTGTATATTAATGCCTATATGTGGAACCTAGAAAAATGGTACAGATGAACTGGTTTGCAGGGCAGAAATAGAGACACAGAGGTAGAGAACAAACGTATGGACATGGACACAAAGTGGGGGAAGCCATGGGGTGGTGGTGGTGGGATGAGTTGGGAGATTGGGATTGACCTGTATACATGTATATGCATAAAATAGATAACTAATAATAACCTACTGTATAAAAAAATAAATTAAATTAAATTTCAAAATTTTTAAAAATAAAATGTAAAAATAAAACAGAAAAAAAGTACTTCCATTCACACTGATGTATTTATAAGAATGAATTATTTCCATGCTTATATCCATAAATACATAAAAGAGGAATAAAATCTAACTTGAACCAAAAAAGAAAAAAAAACTGAACCTAACATTTATACAGAGGAAAACACTACCAAGGCACTTGCTCCAGTGGTAAACAATTCTGAAATTGGTCAGAGGTGGGGAATCATCTCCCATACAGCCAGCAGCCCCGCCCGCCCACGCAAGGAGCGTCCTTATTGCAAAGCTGGGGGACCGTGCCGAGGCCTCTGTGAGGAAACGTGAGCTGAGCCCCAGGCCAGCTGCTGCTGAACTCTTCCCACCCTTCCCAGGTGAAACACCTGAATATGTACAAGGGCTTGAAAGCCTAGAGGAAGGGCCGTGGAGCCACACCAGCGACAGCACGCAGGCCAACTTGGTGCCTGCAGGTCAGCCAGGATGGTCCTGGCCACGGGCGCTCTTCTGGAAGCTTTCCATTGCCCTGCCTGAGATACCCCTCCTGTCCCGGCCCCCACTCCTTTTTTTCCTTCCTCACCTCAGCCCGGAGAGATATTCCAGTGGAAGTTATGGGTGACACATCCTCTTCTTTACAGGTGGCAGCCTGGCAACTCCTGCCGAAAGTCCAGCAGAGCCCCACTCACACCGGGCCCCCCACAAAGCCGTGGACCCTCACACCCTCCCACCAGCACAGCCCCGAGACTGCTGACGGGGCAGAGAATATGGAGTCAGGCACAGCTGCAGGGGCTATTGCTGCCTGGAGTGCTGTTTATATTGACCTCAACCCAGGCACACCTGGGGAGGGCTTGCCGGCAGGGTCAGGCTGCCCAGGTCAGCTAATCCTCAGCCCTCGGGGAATCACATTGCAGAAAATGGACCTCGCTAAGACAGAATATTCGCCAAGGAAAAAAAAGGACACAATGCCATTTGCAGCACCGTAGATGAGTCTCGAGGTAATCACGTGACTTGGAGTAAGTCAGAAAGTGAAAGACACATATCATATCATATCACTTATAGGTGTTACCTATAAATTGATACCAGGGCAGATATTTCCACGGAGAAGGGCAATCACAGATTCATTAAACAAACTTATGGTTCACCAAAGGAAAGGTGTGAGGATTGAATTCATTACGATATTGGGGTTAACAGACATATACAAACACAGTAGACGTATAGAATCGCCAAAGACCTACGGAGTACCAAGAGAAGACTACTCAACATTCTGTCATAACGTACATGGGAAAAGGATCCCAGGAAGAACAGACATATGTATATGTGTAAAAGAACCACCTCTTGCACACCTACAACAAGCTAAACGTTGTACTCAAACTTGCTGTAATAAAAAATAAAAAATTAAATTAAAAACACGAACAAGAAGTAGTGAGACAAACTTGAGGGGCTTTCTCCTGGCACATTCCGTTCTACATTCCAATCTAGAACGCGACTTCCATTGAGGCTCTGCTGCCCTAGTAACCAGATTTGGTAAGGGAGAACTGCTGCCACCTTGTGGCCGTTTCACACAACAGCAGCTTTAATCCCAGCGCTAATGGTCAGTGGATATTCCAAATCATTACAGGCCTGTAAATGACACCTGCCCTGAAAACATATCCTGGGGTCATATATCGACCAAAAAATTCAAAAGACGTCCATATTTCAAAACGACAGTTTCAAGAGGCATATTTCACGCACATTAGTGTTCTGCTTCTTTTGCTTGCTTTCTTTCTTTGTTAAAAAAACGGGAATGGAAAAAGGCAACCCTCAGAATGGGCGAAAACGTTCACAAACGAATCAATGGACAAAGGTTTCATCTCCAATATATATAAACAGCTCATGCAGCTTAATATTAATAAAACAAACAACCCAATACAAAAATGGGCAGAAGATCTAAAGAGACGTTTCTTCAAAGAAGACACAGAGATGGCCAAGACGCACATGAAAAGCTGCTCAACATCACTAATTATTAGAGAAATGCAAATCAAAACTACAATGAGGTAAGACCTCACACCTGTGAGAATCGGCCTCATCAGATAATCTACAAACAACAAATTCTGGGGAGGGTGTGGACAAAAGGAACCCTCTTCCGCTATTGGTGGGAATGTAAATTGATACAGTCACTATGGAGAACAGTATGGAGGTTCCTTTAAAAAACTAAAAAGAGAATTACCATAGGATCCAGCAATCCCACTTCTGGGCATATACCCAGAGAAAACCATAAATCACAAAGACACATTCACCACAATGTTCATTGCAGCACTATTTACAATAGCCAGGCAATGGAAGCAACCTAAATGCCCACAGACAGACGAATGGATAAAGATGTGGTACATATATAAAATGGAATATTACTCAGCCAAAAAAAGGAATGAAACTGGGTCATTTGTAGAGAAGTTGATGGATCTAGAGACTGTCATACAGAGTGAAGTAAGTCAGAAAGAGAAAAACAAATATTGTATATTAATGCCTATATGTGGAACCTAGAAAAATGGTACAGATGAACTGGTTTGCAGGGCAGAAATAGAGACACAGAGGTAGAGAACAAACGTATGGACATGGACACAATGTGGGGGAAGCCATGGGGTGGTGGTGGTGGGATGAGTTGGGAGATTGGGATTGACCTGTATACATGTATATGCATAAAATAGATAACTAATAATAACCTACTGTATAAAAAAATAAATTAAATTTCAAAATTTTTAAAAATAAAATGTAAAAATAAAACAGAAAAAAAGTTCTTCCATTCACACTGATGTATTTATAAGAATGAATTATTTCCATGCTTATATCCATAAATACATAAAAGAGGAATAAAATCTAACTTGAACCAAAAAAGAAAAAAAAAACTGAACCTAACATTTATACAGAGGAAAACACTACCAAGGCACTTGCTCCAGTGGTAAACAATTCTGAAATTGGTCAGAGGTGGGGAATCATCTCCCATACAGCCAGCAGCCCCGCCCGCCCACGCAAGGAGCGTCCTTATTGCAAAGCTGGGGGACCGTGCCGAGGCCTCTGTGAGGAAACGTGAGCTGAGCCCCAGGCCAGCTGCTGCTGAACTCTTCCCACCCTTCCCAGGTGAAAGACCTGAATATGTACAAGGGCTTGAAAGCCTAGAGGAAGGGCCGTGGAGCCACACCAGCGACAGCACGCAGGCCAACTTGGTGCCTACAGGTCAGCCAGGATGGTCCTGGCCACGGGCGCTCTTCTGGAAGCTTTCCATTGCCCTGCCTGAGATACCCCTCCTGTCCCGGCCCCCACTCCTTTTTTTCCTTCCTCACCTCAGCCCGGAGAGATATTCCAGTGGAAGTTATGGGTGACACATCCTCTTCTTTACAGGTGGCAGCCTGGCAACTCCTGCCGAAAGTCCAGCAGAGCCCCACTCACACCGGGCCCCCCACAAAGCCGTGGACCCTCACACCCTCCCACCAGCACAGCCCCGAGGCTGCTGACGGGGCAGAGAATATGCAGTCAGGCACAGCTGCAGGGGCTATTGCTGCCTGGAGTGCTGTTTATATTGACCTCAACCCAGGCACACCTGGGGAGGGCTTGCCGGCAGGGTCAGGCTGCCCAGGTCAGCTAATCCTCAGCCCTCGGGGAATCACATTGCAGAAAATGGACCTCGCTAAGACAGAATATTCGCCAAGGAAAAAAAAGGACACAATGCCATTTGCAGCACCGTAGATGAGTCTCGAGGTAATCACGTGACTTGGAGTAAGTCAGAAAGTGAAAGACACATATCATATCATATCACTTATAGGTGTTACCTATAAATTGATACCAGGGCAGATATTTCCACGGAGAAGGGCAATCACAGATTCATTAAACAAACTTATGGTTCACCAAAGGAAAGGTGTGAGGATTGAATTCATTACGATATTGGGGTTAACAGACATATACAAACACAGTAGACGTATAGAATCGCCAAAGACCTACGGAGTACCAAGAGAAGACTACTCAACATTCTGTCATAACGTACATGGGAAAAGGATCCCAGGAAGAACAGACATATGTATATGTGTAAAAGAACCACCTCTTGCACACCTACAACAAGCTAAACGTTGTACTCAAACTTGCTGTAATAAAAAATAAAAAATTAAATTAAAAACACGAACAAGAAGTAGTGAGACAAACTTGAGGGGCTTTCTCCTGGCACATTCCGTTCTACATTCCAATCTAGAACGCGACTTCCATTGAGGCTCTGCTGCCCTAGTAACCAGATTTGGTAAGGGAGAACTGCTGCCACCTTGTGGCCGTTTCACACAACAGCAGCTTTAATCCCAGCGCTATTGATCAGTGGATATTCCAAATCATTACAGGCCTGTAAATGACACCTGCCCTGAAAACATATCCTGGGGTCATATATCGACCAAAAAATTCAAAAGACGTCCATATTTCAAAACGACAGTTTCAAGAGGCATATTTCACGCACATTAGTGTTCTGCTTCTTTTGCTTGCTTTCTTTCTTTGTTAAAAAAACGGGAATGGAAAAAGGCAACCCTCAGAATGGGCGAAAACGTTCACAAACGAATCAATGGACAAAGGTTTCATCTCCAATATATATAAACAGCTCATGCAGCTTAATATTAATAAAACAAACAACCCAATACAAAAATGGGCAGAAGATCTAAAGAGACGTTTCTTCAAAGAAGACACAGAGATGGCCAAGACGCACATGAAAAGCTGCTCAACATCACTAATTATTAGAGAAATGCAAATCAAAACTACAATGAGGTAAGACCTCACACCTGTGAGAATCGGCATCATCAGATAATCTACAAACAACAAATTCTGGGGAGGGTGTGGACAAAAGGAACCCTCTTCCGCTATTGGTGGGAATGTAAATTGATACAGTCACGATGGAGAACAGTATGGAGGTTCCTTTAAAAAACTAAAAAGAGAATTACCATAGGATCCAGCAATCCCACTTCTGGGCATATACCCAGAGAAAACCATAAATCACAAAGACACATTCACCACAATGTTCATTGCAGCACTATTTACAATAGCCAGGCAATGGAAGCAACCTAAATGCCCACAGACAGACGAATGGATAAAGATGTGGTACATATATAAAATGGAATATTACTCAGCCAAAAAAAGGAATGAAACTGGGTCATTTGTAGAGAAGTTGATGGATCTAGAGACTGTCATACAGAGTGAAGTAAGTCAGAAAGAGAAAAACAAATATTGTATATTAATGCCTATATGTGGAACCTAGAAAAATGGTACAGATGAACTGGTTTGCAGGGCAGAAATAGAGACACAGAGGTAGAGAACAAACGTATGGACATGGACACAAAGTGGGGGAAGCCATGGGGTGGTGGTGGTGGGATGAGTTGGGAGATTGGGATTGACCTGTATACATGTATATGCATAAAATAGATAACTAATAATAACCTACTGTATAAAAAAATAAATTAAATTAAATTTCAAAATTTTTAAAAATAAAATGTAAAAATAAAACAGAAAAAAAGTACTTCCATTCACACTGATGTATTTATAAGAATGAATTATTTCCATGCTTATATCCATAAATACATAAAAGAGGAATAAAATCTAACTTGAACCAAAAAAGAAAAAAAAACTGAACCTAACATTTATACAGAGGAAAACACTACCAAGGCACTTGCTCCAGTGGTAAACAATTCTGAAATTGGTCAGAGGTGGGGAATCATCTCCCATACAGCCAGCAGCCCCGCCCGCCCACGCAAGGAGCGTCCTTATTGCAAAGCTGGGGGACCGTGCCGAGGCCTCTGTGAGGAAACGTGAGCTGAGCCCCAGGCCAGCTGCTGCTGAACTCTTCCCACCCTTCCCAGGTGAAACACCTGAATATGTACAAGGGCTTGAAAGCCTAGAGGAAGTGCCGTGGAGCCACACCAGCGACAGCACGCAGGCCAACTTGGTGCCTGCAGGTCAGCCAGGATGGTCCTGGCCACGGGCGCTCTTCTGGAAGCTTTCCATTGCCCTGCCTGAGATACCCCTCCTGTCCCGGCCCCCACTCCTTTTTTTCCTTCCTCACCTCAGCCCGGAGAGATATTCCAGTGGAAGTTATGGGTGACACATCCTCTTCTTTACAGGTGGCAGCCTGGCAACTCCTGCCGAAAGTCCAGCAGAGCCCCACTCACACCGGGCCCCCCACAAAGCCGTGGACCCTCACACCCTCCCACCAGCACAGCCCCGAGACTGCTGACGGGGCAGAGAATATGGAGTCAGGCACAGCTGCAGGGGCTATTGCTGCCTGGAGTGCTGTTTATATTGACCTCAACCCAGGCACACCTGGGGAGGGCTTGCCGGCAGGGTCAGGCTGCCCAGGTCAGCTAATCCTCAGCCCTCGGGGAATCACATTGCAGAAAATGGACCTCGCTAAGACAGAATATTCGCCAAGGAAAAAAAAGGACACAATGCCATTTGCAGCACCGTAGATGAGTCTCGAGGTAATCACGTGACTTGGAGTAAGTCAGAAAGTGAAAGACACATATCATATCATATCACTTATAGGTGTTACCTATAAATTGATACCAGGGCAGATATTTCCACGGAGAAGGGCAATCACAGATTCATTAAACAAACTTATGGTTCACCAAAGGAAAGGTGTGAGGATTGAATTCATTACGATATTGGGGTTAACAGACATATACAAACACAGTAGACGTATAGAATCGCCAAAGACCTACGGAGTACCAAGAGAAGACTACTCAACATTCTGTCATAACGTACATGGGAAAAGGATCCCAGGAAGAACAGACATATGTATATGTGTAAAAGAACCACCTCTTGCACACCTACAACAAGCTAAACGTTGTACTCAAACTTGCTGTAATAAAAAATAAAAAATTAAATTAAAAACACGAACAAGAAGTAGTGAGACAAACTTGAGGGGCTTTCTCCTGGCACATTCCGTTCTACATTCCAATCTAGAACGCGACTTCCATTGAGGCTCTGCTGCCCTAGTAACCAGATTTGGTAAGGGAGAACTGCTGCCACCTTGTGGCCGTTTCACACAACAGCAGCTTTAATCCCAGCGCTAATGGTCAGTGGATATTCCAAATCATTACAGGCCTGTAAATGACACCTGCCCTGAAAACATATCCTGGGGTCATATATCGACCAAAAAATTCAAAAGACGTCCATATTTCAAAACGACAGTTTCAAGAGGCATATTTCACGCACATTAGTGTTCTGCTTCTTTTGCTTGCTTTCTTTCTTTGTTAAAAAAACGGGAATGGAAAAAGGCAACCCTCAGAATGGGCGAAAACGTTCACAAACGAATCAATGGACAAAGGTTTCATCTCCAATATATATAAACAGCTCATGCAGCTTAATATTAATAAAACAAACAACCCAATACAAAAATGGGCAGAAGATCTAAAGAGACGTTTCTTCAAAGAAGACACAGAGATGGCCAAGACGCACATGAAAAGCTGCTCAACATCACTAATTATTAGAGAAATGCAAATCAAAACTACAATGAGGTAAGACCTCACACCTGTGAGAATCGGCATCATCAGATAATCTACAAACAACAAATTCTGGGGAGGGTGTGGAAAAAAGGAACCCTCTTCCGCTATTGGTGGGAATGTAAATTGATACAGTCACGATGGAGAACAGTATTGAATTTCCTTTAAAAAACTAAAAAGAGAATTACCATAGGATCCAGCAATCCCACTTCTGGGCATATACCCAGAGAAAACCATAAATCACAAAGACACATTCACCACAATGTTCATTGCAGCACTATTTACAATAGCCAGGTAATGGAAGCAACCTAAATGCCCACAGACAGACGAATGGATAAAGATGTGGTACATATATAAAATGGAATATTACTCAGCCAAAAAAAGGAATGAAACTGAGTCATTTGTAGAGAAGTTGATGGATCTAGAGACTGTCATACAGAGTGAAGTAAGTCAGAAAGAGAAAAACAAATATTGTATATTAATGCCTATATGTGGAACCTAGAAAAATGGTACAGATGAACTGGTTTGCAGGGCAGAAATAGAGACACAGAGGTAGAGAACAAACGTATGGACATGGACACAAAGTGGGGGAAGCCATGGGGTGGTGGTGGTGGGATGAGTTGGGAGATTGGGATTGACCTGTATACATGTATATGCATAAAATAGATAACTAATAATAACCTACTGTATAAAAAATAAATTAAATTAAATTTCAAAATTTTTAAAAATAAAATGTAAAAATAAAACAGAAAAAAAGTTCTTCCATTCACACTGATGTATTTATAAGAATGAATTATTTCCATGCTTATATCCATAAATACATAAAAGAGGAATAAAATCTAACTTGAACCAAAAAAGAAAAAAAAAAACTGAACCTAACATTTATACAGAGGAAAACACTACCAAGGCACTTGCTCCAGTGGTAAACAATTCTGAAATTGGTCAGAGGTGGGGAATCATCTCCCATACAGCCAGCAGCCCCGTCCACCCACGCAAGGAGCGTCCTTATTGCAAAGCTGGGGGACCGTGCCGAGGCCTCTGTGAGGAAACGTGAGCTGAGCCCCAGGCCAGCTGCTGCTGAACTCTTCCCACCCTTCCCAGGTGAAACACCTGAATATGTACAAGGGCTTGAAAGCCTAGAGGAAGGGCCGTGGAGCCACACCAGCGACAGCACGCAGGCCAACTTGGTGCCTGCAGGTCAGCCAGGATGGTCCTGGCCACGGGCGCTCTTCTGGAAGCTTTCCATTGCCCTGCCTGAGATACCCCTCCTGTCCCGGCCCCCACTCCTTTTTTTCCTTCCTCACCTCAGCCCGGAGACATATTCCAGTGGAAGTTATGGGTGACACATCCTCTTCTTTACATGTGGCAGCCTGGCAACTCCTGCCGAAAGTCCAGCAGAGCCCCACTCACACCGGGCCCCCCACAAAGCCGTGGACCCTCACACCCTCCCACCAGCACAGCCCCGAGACTGCTGACCTGGCAGAGAATATGCAGTCAGGCACAGCTGCAGGGGCTATTGCTGCCTGGAGTGCTGTTTATATTGACCTCAACCCAGGCACATCTGGGGAGGGCTTGCCGGCAGGGTCAGGCTGCCCAGGTCAGCTAATCCTCAGCCCTCGGGGAATCACATTGCAGAAAATGGACCTCGCTAAGACAGAATATTCGCCAAGGAAAAAAAAGGACACAATGCCATTTGCAGCACCGTAGATGAGTCTCGAGGTAATCACGTGACTTGGAGTAAGTCAGAAAGTGAAAGACACATATCATATCATATCACTTATAGGTGTTACCTATAAATTGATACCAGGGCAGATATTTCCACGGAGAAGGGCAATCACAGATTCATTAAACAAACTTATGGTTCACCAAAGGAAAGGTGTGAGGATTGAATTCATTACGATATTGGGGTTAACAGACATATACAAACACAGTAGACGTATAGAATCGCCAAAGACCTACGGAGTACCAAGAGAAGACTACTCAACATTCTGTCATAACGTACATGGGAAAAGGATCCCAGGAAGAACAGACATATGTATATGTGTAAAAGAACCACCTCTTGCACACCTACAACAAGCTAAACGTTTTACTCAAACTTGCTGTAATAAAAAATAAAAAATTAAATTAAAAACACGAACAAGAAGTAGGGAGACAAACTTGAGGGGCTTTCTCCTGGCACATTCCGTTCTACATTCCAATCTAGAACGCGACTTCCATTGAGGCTCTGCTGCCCTAGTAACCAGATTTGGTAAGGGAGAACTGCTGCCACCTTGTGGCCGTTTCACACAACAGCAGCTTTAATCCCAGCGCTAATGGTCAGTGGATATTCCAAATCATTACAGGCCTGTAAATGACACCTGCCCTGAAAACAAATCCTGGGGTCATATATCGACCAAAAAATTCAAAAGACGTCCATATTTCAAAACGACAGTTTCAAGAGGCATATTTCACGCACATTAGTGTTCTGCTTCTTTTGCTTGCTTTCTTTCTTTGTTAAAAAAACGGGAATGGAAAAAGGCAACCCTCAGAATGGGCGAAAACGTTCACAAACGAATCAATGGACAAAGGTTTCATCTCCAATATATATAAACAGCTCATGCAGCTTAATATTAATAAAACAAACAACCCAATACAAAAATGGGCAGAAGATCTAAAGAGACGTTTCTTCAAAGAAGACACAGAGATGGCCAAGACGCACATGAAAAGCTGCTCAACATCACTAATTATTAGAGAAATGCAAATCAAAACTACAATGAGGTAAGACCTCACACCTGTGAGAATCGGCCTCATCAGATAATCTACAAACAACAAATTCTGGGGAGGGTGTGGACAAAAGGAACCCTCTTCCGCTATTGGTGGGAATGTAAATTGATACAGTCACTGTGGAGAACAGTATGGAGGTTCCTTTAAAAAACTAAAAAGAGAATTACCATAGGATCCAGCAATCCCACTTCTGGGCATATACCCAGAGAAAACCATAAATCACAGAGACACATTCACCACAATGTTCATTGCAGCACTATTTACAATAGCCAGGTAATGGAAGCAACCTAAATGCCCACAGACAGACGAATGGATAAAGATGTGGTACATATATAAAATGGAATATTACTCAGCCATAAAAAGGAATGAAACTGAGTCATTTGTAGAGAAGTTGATGGATCTAGAGACTGTCATACAGAGTGAAGTAAGTCAGAAAGAGAAAAACAAATATTGTATATTAATGCCTATATGTGGAACGTAGAAAAATGCTACAGATGAACTGGTTTGCAGGGCAGAAATAGAGACACAGAGGTAGAGAACAAACGTATCGACACAAAGTGGGGGAAGCCATGGGGTGGTGGTGGTGGGATGAGTTGGGAGATTGGGATTGACCTGTATACATGTCTATGCATAAAATAGATAACTAATAATAACCGAGTGTATAAAAAAATAAATAAAATTAAATTTCAAAATTTTTAAAAATAAAATGTAAAAATAAAACAGAAAAAAAGTTCTTCCATTCACACTGATGTATTTATAAGAATGAATTATTTCCATGCTTATATCTATAAATACATAAAAGAGGAATAAAATCTAACTTGAACCAAAAAAGAAAAAAAAAAAAACTGAACCTAACAGTTATACAGAGGAAAACACTACCAAGGCACTTGCTCCAGTGGTAAACAATTCTGAAATTGGTCAGAGGTGGGGAATCATCTCCCATACAGCCAGCAGCCCCACCCGCCCACGCAAGGAGCGTCCTTATTGCAAAGCTGGGGGACCGTGCCGAGGCCTTTGTGAGTAAACGTGAGCTGAGCCCCAGGCCAGCTGCTGCTGAACTGTTCCCACCCTTCCCAGGTGAAACACCTGAATATGTACAAGGGCTTGAAAGCCAGGAGGAAGGGCCGTGGAGCCACACCAGCGAAAGCACGCAGGCCAACTTGGTGCCTGCAGGTCAGCCAGGATGGTCCTGGCCACGGGCGCTCTTCTGGAAGCTTTCCATTGCCCTGCCTGAGATACCCCTCCTGTCCCGGCCCCCACTCCTTTTTTTCCTTCCTCACCTCAGCCCGGAGAGATATTCCAGTGGAAGTTATGGGTGACACATCCTCTTCTTTACAGGTGGCAGCCTGGCAACTCCTGCAGAAAGTCCAGCAGAGCCCCACTCACACCGGGCCACCCACAAAGCCGTGGACCCTCACACCCTCCCACCAGCACAGCCCCGAGACTGCTGACGGTGCAGAGAATATGGAGTCAGGCACAGCTGCAGGGGCTATTGCTGCCTGGAGTGCTGTTTATATTGACCTCAACCCAGGCACACCTGGGGAGGGCTTGCCGGCAGGGTCAGGCTGCCCAGGTCAGCTAATCCTCAGCCCTCGGGGAATCACATTGCAGAAAATGGACCTCGCTAAGACAGAATATTCGCCAAGGAAAAAAAGCACACAATGCCATTTGCAGCACCGTAGATGAGTCTAGAGGTAATCACGTGACTTGGAGTAAGTCAGAAAGTGAATCACACATATCATATCATATCACTTATAGGTGTTACCTATAAATTGATACCAGGGCAGATATTTCCACGGAGAAGGGCAATCACAGATTCATTAAACAAACTTATAGTTCACCAAAGGAAAGGTGTGAGGATTGAATTCATTATGATATTGGGGTTAACAGACATATACAAACACAGTAGACGTATATAATCACCAAAGACCTACGGAGTACCAAGAGAAGACTACTCAACATTCTGTCATAACGAACATGGGAAAAGGATCCCAGGAAGAACAGACATATGTATATGTGTAAAAGAACCACCTCTTGCACACCTACAACAAGCTAAACGTTGTACTCAAACTTGCTGTAATAAAAAATAAAAAATTAAATTAAAAACACGAACAAGAATTAGTGAGAAAAACTTGAGGGGCTTTCTCCTGGTACATTCCGTTCTACATTCCAATCTAGAACGCGACTTCCATTGAGGCTCTGCTGCCCTAGTAACCAGATTTGGTAAGGGAGAACTGCTGCCACCTTGTGGCCGTTTCACACAACAGCAGCTTTAATCCCAGCGCTAATGGTCAGTGGATATTCCAAATCATTACAGGCCTGTAAATGACACCTGCCCTGAAAACAAATCCTGGGGTCATATATCGACCAAAAAATTCAAAAGACGTCCATATTTCAAAACGACAGTTTCAAGAGGCATATTTCACGCACATTAGTGTTCTGCTTCTTTTGATTTCTTTCTTTCTTTGTTAAAAAAACTGGAATGGAAATAGGCATCCCTCAGAATGGGCGAAAACTTTCACAAACGAATCAATGGACAAAGGTTTAATCTCCAATATATATAAACAGCTCATGCAGCTTAATATTAATAAAACAAACAACCCAATACAAAAATGGGCAGAAGATCTAAATAGACGTTTCTTCAAAGAAGACACAGAGATGGCCAAGACGCACATGAAAAGCTGCTCAACATCACTAATTATTAGAGAAATGCAAATCAAAACTACAATGAGGTAAGACCTCACACCTGTTAGAATCGGCATCATCAGATAATCTACAAACAACAAATTCTGGGGAGGGTGTGGACAAAAGGAACCCTCTTCGGCTATTGGTGGGAATGTAATTTGATACAGTCACTATGGAGAACAGTATGGAGGTTCCTTTAAAAAACTAAAAAGAGAATTACCATAGGATCCAGCAATCCCACTTCTGGGCATATACCCAGAGAAAACCATAAATCACAGAGACACATTCACCACAATGTTCATTGCAGCACTATTTACAATAGCCAGGTAATGGAAGCAACCTAAATGCCCACAGACAGACGAATGGATAAAGATGTGGTACATATATAAAATGGAATATTACTCAGCCATAGAAAGGAATGAAACTGAGTCATTTGTAGAGAAGTTGATGGATCTAGAGACTGTCATACAGAGTGAAGTAAGTCAGAAAGAGAAAAACAAATATTGTATATTAATGCCTATATGTGGAACCTAGAAAAATGCTACAGATGAACTGGTTTGCAGGGCAGAAATAGAGACACAGAGGTAGAGAACAAACGTATCGACACAAAGTGGGGGAAGCCATGGGGTGGTGGTGGTGGGATGAGTTGGGAGATTGGGATTGACCTGTATACATGTCTATGCATAAAGAAGATAACTAATAATAACCTAGTGTATAAAAAATAAATAAAATTAAATTTCAAAATTTTTAAAAATAAAATGTAAAAATAAAACAGAAAAAAAGTTCTTCCATTCACACTGATGTATTTATAAGAATGAATTATTTCCATTCTTATATCTATAAATACATAAAAGAGGAATAAAATCTAACTTGAACCAAAAAAGAAATAAAAAAAACTGAACCTAACAGTTATACAGAGGAAAACACTACCAAGGCACTTGCTCCAGTGGTAAACAATTCTGAAATTGGTCAGAGGTGGGGAATCATCTCCCATACAGCCAGCAGCCCCAGCCGCCCACGCAAGGAGCGTCCTTATTGCAAAGCTGGGGGACCGTGCCGAGGCCTCTGTGAGGAAACGTGAGCTGAGCCCCAGGCCAGCTGCTGCTGAACTGTTCCCACCCTTCCCAGGTGAAACACCTGAATATGTACAAGGGCTTGAAAGCCTAGAGGAAGGGCCGTGGAGCCACACCAGAGAAAGCATGCAGGCCAACTTGGTGCCTGCAGGTCAGCCAGGATGGTCCTGGCCACGGGCGCTCTTCTGGAAGCTTTCCATTGCCCTGCCTGAGATACCCCTCCTGTCCCGGCCCCCACTCCTTTTTTTCCTTCCTCACCTCAGCCCGGAGAGATACTCCAGTGGAAGTTATGGGTGACACATCCTCTTCTTTACAGGTGGCAGCCTGGCAACTCCTGCAGAAAGTCCAGCAGAGCCCCACTCACACCGGGCCACCCACAAAGCCGTGGACCCTCACAACCTCCCACCAGAACAGCACCGAGACTGCTGACGGGGCAGAGAATATGGAGTCAGGCACAGCTGCAGGGGCTATTGCTGCCTGGAGTGCTGTTTATATTGACCTCAACCCAGGCACACGTGGGGAGGGCTTGCCGGCAGGGTCAGGCTGCCCAGGTCAGCTAATCCTCAGCCCTCAGGGAATCACATTGCAGAAAATGGACCTCGCTAAGACAGAATATTCGCCAAGGAAAAAAAGCACACAATGCCATTTGCAGCACCGTAGATGAGTCTAGAGGTAATCACGTGACTTGGAGTAAGTCAGAAAGTGAAAGACACATATCATATCATATCACTTATAGGTGTTACCTATAAATTGATACCAGGGCAGATATTTCCACGGAGAAGGGCAATCACAGATTCATTAAACAAACTTATGGTTCACCAAAGGAAAGGTGTGAGGATTGAATTCATTATGATATTGTGGTTAACAGACATATACAAACACAGTAGACGTATATAATCACCAAAGACCTACGGAGTACCAAGAGAAGACTACTCAACATTCTGTCATAACGAACATGGGAAAAGGATCCCAGGAAGAACAGACATATGTATATGTGTAAAAGAACCACCTCTTGCACACCTACAACAAGCTAAACGTTGTACTCAAACTTGCTGTAATAAAAAATAAAAAATTAAATTAAAAACACGAACAAGAATTAGTGAGAAAAACTTGAGGGGCTTTCTCCTGGTACATTCCGTTCTACATTCCAATCTAGAACGCGACTTCCATTGAGGCTCTGCTGCCCTAGTAACCAGATTTGGTAAGGGAGAACTGCTGCCACCTTGTGGCCGTTTCACACATCAGCAGCTTTAATCCCAGCGCTAATGGTCAGTGGATATTCCAAATCATTACAGGCCTGTAAATGACACCTGCCCTGAAAACAAATCCTGGGGTCATATATCGACCAAAAAATACAAAAGACGTCCATATTTCAAAACGACAGTTTCAAGAGGCATATTTCACGCACATTAGTGTTCTGCTTCTTTTGATTTCTTTCTTTCTTTGTTAAAAAAACTGGAATGGAAAAAGGCAACCCTCAGAATGCGCGAAAACTTTCACAAACGAATCAATGGACAAAGGTTTAATCTCCAATATATATAAACAGCTCATGCAGCTTAATATTAATAAAACAAACAACCCAATACAAAAATGGGCAGAAGATCTAAATAGACGTTTCTTCAAAGAAGACACAGAGATGGCCAAGACGCACATGAAAAGCTGCTCAACATCACTAATTATTAGAGAAATGCAAATCAAAACTACAATGAGGTAAGACCTCACACCTGTTAGAATCGGCATCATCAGATAATCTACAAACAACAAATTCTGGGGAGGGTGTGGACAAAAGGAACCCTCTTCCGCTATTGGTGGGAATGTAAATTGATACAGTCACTATGGAGAACAGTATGGAGGTTCCTTTAAAAAAGTAAAAAGAGAATTACCATAGGATCCAGCAATCCCACTTCTGGGCATATACCCAGAGAAAACCATAAATCACAGAGACACATTCACCACAACGTTCATTGTAGCACTATTTACAATAGCCAGGTAATGGAAGCAACCTAAATGCCCACAGACAGACGAATGGATAAAGATGTGGTACATATATAAAATGGAATATTACTCAGCCATAAAAAGGAATGAAACTGAGTCATTTGTAGAGAAGTTGATGGATCTAGAGACTGTCATACAGAGTGAAGTAAGTCAGAAAGAGAAAAACAAATATTGTATATTAATGCCTATATGTGGAACCTAGAAAAATGCTACAGATGAACTGGTTTGCAGGGCAGAAATAGAGACACAGAGGTAGAGAACAAACGTATCGACACAAAGTGGGGGAAGCCATGGGGTGGTGGTGGTGGGATGAGTTGGGAGATTGGGATTGACCTATATACATGTCTATGCATAAAATAGATAACTAATAATAACCTAGTGTATAAAAAAATAAATAAAATTAAATTTCAAAATTTTTAAAAATAAAATGTAAAAATAAAACAGAAAAAAAGTTCTTCCATTCACACTGATGTATTTATAAGAATGAATTATTTCCATGCTTATATCTATAAATACATAAAAGAGGAATAAAATCTAACTTGAACCAAAAAAGAAAAAAAAAAACTGAACCTAACAGTTATACAGAGGAAAACACTACCAAGGCACTTGCTCCAGTGGTAAACAATTCTGAAATTGGTCAGAGGTGGGGAATCATCTCCCATACAGCCAGCAGCCCCACCCGCCCACGCAAGGAGCGTCCTTATTGCAAAGCTGGGGGACCGTGCCGAGGCCTTTGTGAGTAAACGTGAGCTGAGCCCCAGGCCAGCTGCTGCTGAACTGTTCCCACCCTTCCCAGGTGAAACACCTGAATATGTACAAGGGCTTGAAAGCCAAGAGGAAGGGCCGTGGAGCCACACCAGCGAAAGCACGCAGGCCAACTTGGTGCCTGCAGGTCAGCCAGGATGGTCCTGGCCACGGGCGCTCTTCTGGAAGCTTTCCATTGCCCTGCCTGAGATACCCCTCCTGTCCCGGCCCCCACTCCTTTTTTTCCTTCCTCACCTCAGCCCGGAGAGATACTCCAGTGGAAGTTATGGGTGACACATCCTCTTCTTTACAGGTGGCAGCCTGGCAACTCCTGCAGAAAGTCCAGCAGAGCCCCACTCACACCGGGCCACCCACAAAGCCGTGGACCCTCACACCCTCCCACCAGCACAGCCCCGAGACTGCTGACGGGGCAGAGAATATGGAGTCAGGCACAGCTGCAGGGGCTATTGCTGCCTGGAGTGCTGTTTATATTGACCTCAACCCAGGCACACCTGGGGAGGGCTTGCCGGCAGGGTCAGGCTGCCCAGGTCAGCTAATCCTCAGCCCTCGGGGAATCACATTGCAGAAAATGGACCTCGCTAAGACAGAATATTCGCCAAGGAAAAAAAGCACACAATGCCATTTGCAGCACCGTAGATGAGTCTAGAGGTAATCACGTGACTTGGAGTAAGTCAGAAAGTGAAAGACTCATATCATATCATATCAATTATAGGTGTTACCTATAAATTGATACCAGGGCAGATATTTCCACGGAGAAGGGCAATCACAGATTCATTAAACAAACTTATGGTTCACCAAAGGAAAGGTGTGAGGATTGAATTCATTATGATATTGTGGTTAACAGACATATACAAACACAGTAGACGTATATAATCACCAAAGACCTACGGAGTACCAAGAGAAGACTACTCAACATTCTGTCATAACGAACATGGGAAAAGGATCCCAGGAAGAACAGACATATGTATATGTGTAAAAGAACCACCTCTTGCACACCTACAACAAGCTAAACGTTGTACTCAAACTTGCTGTAATAAAAAATAAAAAATTAAATTAAAAACACGAACAAGAATTAGTGAGAAAAACTTGAGGGGCTTTCTCCTGGTACATTCCGTTCTACATTCCAATCTAGAACGCGACTTCCATTGAGGCTCTGCTGCCCTAGTAACCAGATTTGGTAAGGGAGAACTGCTGCCACCTTGTGGCCGTTTCACACAACAGCAGCTTTAATCCCAGCGCTAATGGTCAGTGGATATTCCAAATCATTACAGGCCTGTAAATGACACCTGCCCTGAAAACAAATCCTGGGGTCATATATCGACCAAAAAATTCAAAAGACGTCCATATTTCAAAACGACAGTTTCAAGAGGCATATTTCACGCACATTAGTGTTCTGCTTCTTTTGATTTCTTTCTTTCTTTGTTAAAAAAACTGGAATGGAAAAAGGCAACCCTCAGAATGGGCGAAAACTTTCACAAACGAATCAATGGACAAAGGTTTAATCTCCAATATATATAAACAGCTCATGCAGCTTAATATTAATAAAACAAACAACCCAATACAAAAATGGGCAGAAGATCTAAATAGACGTTTCTTCAAAGAAGACACAGAGATGGCCAAGACGCACATGAAAAGCTGCTCAACATCACTAATTATTAGAGAAATGCAAATCAAAACTACAATGAGGTAAGACCTCACACCTGTTAGAATCGGCATCATCAGATAATCTACAAACAACAAATTCTGGGGAGGGTGTGGACAAAAGGAACCCTCTTCGGCTATTGGTGGGAATGTAAATTGATACAGTCACTATGGAGAACAGTATGGAGGTTCCTTTAAAAAACTAAAAACAGAATTACAGTAGGATCCAGCAATCCCACTTCTGGGCATATACCCAAAGAAAACCATAAATCACAAAGACACATTCACCACAATGTTCATTGCAGCACTATTTACAATAGCCAGGTAATGGAAGCAACTTAAATGCCCACAGACAGACGAATGGATAAAGATGTGGTACATATATAAAATGGAATATTACTCAGCCATAAAAAGGAATGAAACTGGGTCATTTGTAGAGAAGTTGATGGATCTAGAGACTGTCATACAGAGTGAAGTAAGTCAGAAAGAGAAAAACAAATAATGTATATTAATGCCTATATGTGGAACCTAGAAAAATGCTACAGATGAACTGGTTTGCAGGGCAGAAATAGAGACACAGAGGTAGAGAACAAACGTATGGACACAAAGTGGGGGAAGCCATGGGGTGGTGGTGGTGGGATGAGTTGGGAGATTGGGATTGACCTGTATACATGTCTATGCATAAAATAGATAACTAATAATAACCTAGTGTATAAAAAATAAATAAAATTAAATTTCAAAATTTTTAAAAATAAAATGTAAAAATAAAACAGAAAAAAAGTTCTTCCATTCACACTGATGTATTTATAAGAATGAATTATTTCCATGCTTATATCTATAAATACATAAAAGAGGAATAAAATCTAACTTGAACCAAAAAAGAAATAAAAAAAACTGAACCTAACAGTTATACAGAGGAAAACACTACCAAGGCACTTGCTCCAGTGGTAAACAATTCTGAAATTGGTCAGAGGTGGGGAATCATCTCCCATACAGCCAGCAGCCCCAGCCGCCCACGCAAGGAGCATCCTTATTGCAAAGCTGGGGGACCGTGCCGAGGCCTCTGTGAGTAAACGTGAGCTGAGCCCCAGGCCAGCTGCTGCTGAACTGTTCCCACCCTTCTCAGGTGAAACACCTGAATATGTACAAGGGCTTGAAAGCCTAGAGGAAGGGCCGTGGAGCCACACCAGAGAAAGCTTGCAGGCCAACTTGGTGCCTGCAGGTCAGCCAGGATGGTCCTGGCCACGGGCGCTCTTCTGGAAGCTTTCCATTGCCCTGCCTGAGATACCCCTCCTGTCCCGGCCCCCACTCCTTTTTTTCCTTCCTCACCTCAGCCCGGAGAGATACTCCAGTGGAAGTTATGGGTGACACATCCTCTTCTTTACAGGTGGCAGCCTGGCAACTCCTGCAGAAAGTCCAGCAGAGCCCCACTCACACCGGGCCACCCACAAAGCCGTGGACCCTCACAACCTCCCACCAGAACAGCCCCGAGACTGCTGACGGGGCAGAGAATATCGAGTCAGGCACAGCTGCAGGGGCTATTGCTGCCTGGAGTGCTGTTTATATTGACCTCAACCCAGGCACACCTGGGGAGGGCTTGCCGGCAGGGTCAGGCTGCCCAGGTCAGCTAATCCTCAGCCCTCAGGGAATCACATTGCAGAAAATGGACCTCGCTAAGACAGAATATTCACCAAGGAAAAAAAGGACACAGTGCCATTTGCAGCACCGTAGATGAGTCTAGAGGTAATCACGTGACTTGGAGTAAGTCAGAAAGTGAAAGACACATATCATATCCTATCTCTTATAGGTGTTACCTATAAAATGATGCCAGGGCAGATATTTCCACGGAGAAGGGCAATCACAGATTCATTAAACAAACTTATGGTTCACCAAAGGAAAGGTGTGAGGATTGAATTCATTATGATATTGCGGTTAACAGACATATACAAACACAGTAGACGTATATAATCACCAAAGACCTACGGAGTACCAAGAGAAGACTACTCAACATTCTGTCATAACGAACATGGGAAAAGGATCCCAGGAAGAACAGACATATGTATATGTGTAAAAGAACCACCTCTTGCACACCTACAACAAGCTAAACGTTGTACTCAAACTTGCTGTAATAAAAAATAAAAAATTAAATTAAAAACACGAACAAGAATTAGTGAGAAAAACTTGAGGGGCTTTCTCCTGGTACATTCCATTCTACATTCCAATCTAGAACGCGACTTCCATTGAGGCTCTGCTGCCCTAGTAACCAGATTTGGTAAGGGAGAACTGCTGCCACCTTGTGGCCGTTTCACACAACAGCAGCTTTAATCCCAGCGCTAATGGTCAGTGGATATTCCAAATCATTACAGGCCTGTAAATGACACCTGCCCTGAAAACAAATCCTGGGGTCATATATCGACCAAAAAATTCAAAAGACGTCCATATTTCAAAACGACAGTTTCAAGAGGCATATTTCACGCACATTAGTGTTCTGCTTCTTTTGATTTCTTTCTTTCTTTGTTAAAAAAACTGGAATGGAAAAAGGCAACCCTCAGAATGGGCGAAAACTTTCACAAACGAATCAATGGACAAAGGTTTAATCTCCAATATATATAAACAGCTCATGCAGCTTAATATTAATAAAACAAACAACCCAATACAAAAATGGGCAGAAGATCTAAATAGACGTTTCTTCAAAGAAGACACAGAGATGGCCAAGACGCACATGAAAAGCTGCTCAACATCACTAATTATTAGAGAAATGCAAATCAAAACTACAATGAGGTAAGACCTCACACCTGTTAGAATCGGCATCATCAGATAATCTACAAACAACAAATTCTGGGGAGGGTGTGGACAAAAGGAACCCTCTTCGGCTATTGGTGGGAATGTAAATTGATACATTCACTATGGAGAACAGTATGGAGGTTCCTTTAAAAAACTAAAAACAGAATTACAGTAGGATCCAGCAATCCCACTTCTGGGCATATACCCAAAGAAAACCATAAATCACAAAGACACATTCACCACAATGTTCATTGCAGCACTATTTACAATAGCCAGGTAATGGAAGCAACTTAAATGCCCACAGACAGACGAATGGATAAAGATGTGGTACATATATAAAATGGAATATTACTCAGACATAAAAAGGAATGAAAGTGGGTCATTTGTAGAGAAGTTGATGGATCTAGAGACTGTCATACAGAGTGAAGTAAGTCAGAAAGAGAAAAACAAATAATGTATATTAATGCCTATATGTGGAACCTAGAAAAATGCTACAGATGAACTGGTTTGCAGGGCAGAAATAGAGACACAGAGGTAGAGAACAAACGTATGGACACAAAGTGGGGGAAGCCATGGGGTGGTGGTGGTGGGATGAGTTGGGAGATTGGGATTGACCTGTATACATGTCTATGCATAAAATAGATAACTAATAATAACCTAGTGTATAAAAAATAAATAAAATTAAATTTCAAAATTTTTAAAAATAAAATGTAAAAATAAAACAGAAAAAAAGTTCTTCCATTCACACTGATGTATTTATAAGAATGAATTATTTCCATGCTTATATCTATAAATACATAAAAGAGGAATAAAATCTAACTTGAACCAAAAAAGAAATAAAAAAAACTGAACCTAACAGTTATACAGAGGAAAACACTACCAAGGCACTTGCTCCAGTGGTAAACAATTCTGAAATTGGTCAGAGGTGGGGAATCATCTCCCATACAGCCAGCAGCCCCAGCCGCCCACGCAAGGAGCATCCTTATTGCAAAGCTGGGGGACCGTGCCGAGGCCTCTGTGAGTAAACGTGAGCTGAGCCCCAGGCCAGCTGCTGCTGAACTGTTCCCACCCTTCCCAGGTGAAACACCTGAATATGTACAAGGGCTTGAAAGCCTAGAGGAAGGGCCGTGGAGCCACACCAGAGAAAGCATGCAGGCCAACTTGGTGCCTGCAGGTCAGCCAGGATGGTCCTGGCCACGGGCGCTCTTCTGGAAGTTTTCCATTGCCCTGCCTGAGATACCCCTCCTGTCCCGGCCCCCACTCCTTTTTTTCCTTCCTCACCTCAGCCCGGAGAGATACTCCAGTGGAAGTTATGGGTGACACATCCTCTTCTTTACAGGTGGCAGCCTGGCAACTCCTGCAGAAAGTCCAGCAGAGCCCCACTCACACCGGGCCACCCACAAAGCCGTGGACCCTCACAACCTCCCACCAGAACAGCCCCGAGACTGCTGACGGGGCAGAGAATATGGAGTCAGGCACAGCTGCAGGGGCTATTGCTGCCTGGAGTGCTGTTTATATTGACCTCAACCCAGGCACACCTGGGGAGGGCTTGCCGGCAGGGTCAGGCTGCCCAGGTCAGCTAATCCTCAGCCCTCAGGGAATCACATTGCAGAAAATGGACCTCGCTAAGACAGAATATTCGCCAAGGAAAAAAAGCACACAATGCCATTTGCAGCACCGTAGATGAGTCTAGAGGTAATCACGTGACTTGGAGTAAGTCAGAAAGTGAAAGACACATATCATATCATATCACTTATAGGTGTTACCTATAAATTGATACCAGGGCAGATATTTCCACGGAGAAGGGCAATCACAGATTCATTAAACAAACTTATGGTTCACCAAAGGAAAGGTGTGAGGATTGAATTCATTATGATATTGGGGTTAACAGACATATACAAACACAGTAGACGTATATAATCACCAAAGACCTACGGAGTACCAAGAGAAGACTACTCAACATTCTGTCATAACGAACATGGGAAAAGGATCCCAGGAAGAATAGACATATGTATATGTGTAAAAGAACCACCTCTTGCACACCTACAACAAGCTAAACGTTGTACTCAAACTTGCTGTAATAAAAAATAAAAAATTAAATTAAAAACACGAACAAGAATTAGTGAGAAAAACTTGAGGGGCTTTCTCCTGGTACATTCCGTTCTACATTCCAATCTAGAACGCGACTTCCATTGAGGCTCTGCTGCCCTAGTAACCAGATTTGGTAAGGGAGAACTGCTGCCACCTTGTGGCCGTTTCACACAACAGCAGCTTTAATCCCAGCGCTAATGGTCAGTGGATATTCCAAATCATTACAGGCCTGAAAATGACACCTGCCCTGAAAACAAATCCTGGGGTCATATATCGACCAAAAAATTCAAAAGACGTCCATATTTCAAAACGACAGTTTCAAGAGGCATATTTCACGCACATTAGTGTTCTGCTTCTTTTGATTTCTTTCTTTCTTTGTTAAAAAAACTGGAATGGAAAAAGGCAACCTTCAGAATGCGCGAAAACTTTCACAAACGAATCAATGGACAAAGGTTTAATCTCCAATATATATAAACAGCTCATGCAGCTTAATATTAATAAAACAAACAACCCAATACAAAAATGGGCAGAAGATCTAAATAGACGTTTCTTCAAAGAAGACACAGAGATGGCCAAGACGCACATGAAAAGCTGCTCAACATCACTAATTATTAGAGAAATGCAAATCAAAACTACAATGAGGTAAGACCTCACACCTGTTAGAATCGGCATCATCAGATAATCTACAAACAACAAATTCTGGGGAGGGTGTGGACAAAAGGAACCCTCTTCGGCTATTGGTGGGAATGTAATTTGATACAGTCACTATGGAGAACAGTATGGAGGTTCCTTTAAAAAACTAAAAAGAGAATTACCATAGGATCCAGCAATCCCACTTCTGGGCATATACCCAGAGAAAACCATAAATCACAGAGACACATTCACCACAATGTTCATTGCAGCACTATTTACAATAGCCAGGTAATGGAAGCAACCTAAATGCCCACAGACAGACGAATGGATAAAGATGTGGTACATATATAAAATGGAATATTACTCAGCCATAGAAAGGAATGAAACTGAGTCATTTGTAGAGAAGTTGATGGATCTAGAGACTGTCATACAGAGTGAAGTAAGTCAGAAAGAGAAAAACAAATATTGTATATTAATGCCTATATGTGGAACCTAGAAAAATGCTACAGATGAACTGGTTTGCAGGGCAGAAATAGAGACACAGAGGTAGAGAACAAACGTATCGACACAAAGTGGGGGAAGCCATGGGGTGGTGGTGGTGGGATGAGTTGGGAGATTGGGATTGACCTGTATACATGTCTATGCATAAAATAGATAACTAATAATAACCTAGTGTATAAAAAATAAATAAAATTAAATTTCAAAATTTTTAAAAATAAAATGTAAAAATAAAACAGAAAAAAAGTTCTTCCATTCACACTGATGTATTTATAAGAATGAATTATTTCCATGCTTATATCTATAAATACATAAAAGAGGAATAAAATCTAACTTGAACCAAAAAAGAAATAAAAAAAACTGAACCTAACAGTTATACAGAGGAAAACACTACCAAGGCACTTGCTCCAGTGGTAAACAATTCTGAAATTGGTCAGAGGTGGGGAATCATCTCCCATACAGCCAGTAGCCCCAGCCGCCCACGCAAGGAGCGTCCTTATTGCAAAGCTGGGGGACCGTGCCGAGGCCTCTGTGAGGAAACGTGAGCTGAGCCCCAGGCCAGCTGCTGCTGAACTGTTCCCACCCTTCCCAGGTGAAACACCTGAATATGTACAAGGGCTTGAAAGCCTAGAGGAAGGGCCGTGGAGCCACACCAGAGAAAGCATGCAGGCCAACTTGGTGCCTGCAGGTCAGCCAGGATGGTCCTGGCCACGGGCGCTCTTCTGGAAGCTTTCCATTGCCCTGCCTGAGATACCCCTCCTGTCCCGGCCCCCACTCCTTTTTTTCCTTCCTCACCTCAGCCCGGAGAGATACTCCAGTGGAAGTTATGGGTGACACATCCTCTTCTTTACAGGTGGCAGCCTGGCAACTCCTGCAGAAAGTCCAGCAGAGCCCCACTCACACCGGGCCACCCACAAAGCCGTGGACCCTCACAACCTCCCACCAGAACAGCCCCGAGACTGCTGACGGGGCAGAGAATATGGAGTCAGGCACAGCTGCAGGGGCTATTGCTGCCTGGAGTGCTGTTTATATTGACCTAAACCCAGGCACACCTGGGGAGGGCTTGCCGGCAGGGTCAGGCTGCCCAGGTCAGCTAATCCTCAGCCCTCAGGGAATCACATTGCAGAAAATGGACCTCGCTAAGACAGAATATTCGCCAAGGAAAAAAAGCACACAATGCCATTTGCAGCACCGTAGATGAGTCTAGAGGTAATCACGTGACTTGGAGTAAGTCAGAAAGTGAAAGACACATATCATATCATATCACTTATAGGTGTTACCTATAAATTGATACCAGGGCAGATATTTCCACGGAGAAGGGCAATCACAGATTCATTAAACAAACTTATGGTTCACCAAAGGAAAGGTGTGAGGATTGAATTCATTATGATATTGGGGTTAACAGACATATACAAACACAGTAGACGTATATAATCACCAAAGACCTACGGAGTACCAAGAGAAGACTACTCAACATTCTGTCATAACGAACATGGGAAAAGGATCCCAGGAAGAACAGACATATGTATATGTGTAAAAGAACCACCTCTTGCACACCTACAACAAGCTAAACGTTGTACTCAAACTTGCTGTAATAAAAAATAAAAAATTAAATTAAAAACACGAACAAGAATTAGTGAGAAAAACTTGAGGGGCTTTCTCCTGGTACATTCCGTTCTACATTCCAATCTAGAACGCGACTTCCATTGAGGCTCTGCTGCCCTAGTAACCAGATTTGGTAAGGGAGAACTGCTGCCACCTTGTGGCCGTTTCACACAACAGCAGCTTTAATCCCAGCGCTAATGGTCAGTGGATATTCCAAATCATTACAGGCCTGTAAATGACACCTGCCCTGAAAACAAATCCTGGGGTCATATATCGACCAAAAAATTCAAAAGACGTCCATATTTCAAAACGACAGTTTCAAGAGGCATATTTCACGCACATTAGTGTTCTGCTTCTTTTGATTTCTTTCTTTCTTTGTTAAAAAAACTGGAATGGAAAAAGGCAACCCTCAGAATGGGCGAAAACTTTCACAAACGAATCAATGGACAAAGGTTTAATCTCCAATATATATAAACAGCTCATGCAGCTTAATATTAATAAAACAAACAACCCAATACAAAAATGGGCAGAAGATCTAAATAGACGTTTCTTCAAAGAAGACACAGAGATGGCCAAGACGCACATGAAAAGCTGCTCAACATCACTAATTATTAGAGAAATGCAAATCAAAACTACAATGAGGTAAGACCTCACACCTGTTAGAATCGGCATCATCAGATAATCTACAAACAACAAATTCTGGGGAGGGTGTGGACAAAAGGAACCCTCTTCCGCTATTGGTGGGAATGTAAATTGATACAGTCACTATGGAGAACAGTATGGAGGTTCCTTTAAAAAAGTAAAAAGAGAATTACCATAGGATCCAGCAATCCCACTTCTGGGCATATACCCAGAGAAAACCATAAATCACAGAGACACATTCACCACAATGTTCATTGCAGCACTATTTACAATAGCCAGGTAATGGAAGCAACCTAAATGCCCACAGACAGACGAATGGATAAAGATGTGGTACATATATAAAATGGAATATTACTCAGCCATAAAAAGGAATGAAACTGAGTCATTTGTAGAGAAGTTGATGGATCTAGAGACTGTCATACAGAGTGAAGTAAGTCAGAAAGAGAAAAACAAATATTGTATATTAATGCCTATATGTGGAACCTAGAAAAATGCTACAGATGAACTGGTTTGCAGGGCAGAAATAGAGACACAGAGGTAGAGAACAAACGTATCGACACAAAGTGGGGGAAGCCATGGGGTGGTGGTGGTGGGATGAGTTGGGAGATTGGGATTGACCTGTATACATGTCTATGCATAAAATAGATAACTAATAATAACCTAGTGTATAAAAAAATAAATAAAATTAAATTTCAAAATTTTTAAAAATAAAATGTAAAAATAAAACAGAAAAAAAGTTCTTCCATTCACACTGATGTATTTATAAGAATGAATTATTTCCATGCTTATATCTATAAATACATAAAAGAGGAATAAAATCTAACTTAAACCAAAAAAGAAAAAAAAAACTGAACCTAACAGTTATACAGAGGAAAACACTACCAAGGCACTTGCTCCAGTGGTAAACAATTCTGAAATTGGTCAGAGGTGGGGAATCATCTCCCATACAGCCAGCAGCCCCACCCGCCCACGCAAGGAGCGTCCTTATTGCAAAGCTGGGGGACCGTGCCGAGGCCTTTGTGAGTAAACGTGAGCTGAGCCCCAGGCCAGCTGCTGCTGAACTGTTCCCACCCTTCCCAGGTGAAACACCTGAATATGTACAAGGGCTTGAAAGCCAAGAGGAAGGGCCGTGGAGCCACACCAGCGAAAGCACGCAGGCCAACTTGGTGCCTGCAGGTCAGCCAGGATGGTCCTGGCCACGGGCGCTCTTCTGGAAGCTTTCCATTGCCCTGCCTGAGATACCCCTCCTGTCCCGGCCCCCACTCCTTTTTTTCCTTCCTCACCACAGCCCGGAGAGATACTCCAGTGGAAGTTATGGGTGACACATCCTCTTCTTTACAGGTGGCAGCCTGGCAACTCCTGCAGAAAGTCCAGCAGAGCCCCACTCACACCGGGCCACCCACAAAGCCGTGGACCCTCACAACCTCCCACCAGAACAGCCCCGAGACTGCTGACGGGGCAGAGAATATGGAGTCAGGCACAGCTGCAGGGGCTATTGCTGCCTGGAGTGCTGTTTATATTGACCTCAACCCAGGCACACCTGGGGAGGGCTTGCCGGCAGGGTCAGGCTGCCCAGGTCAGCTAATCCTCAGCCCTCAGGGAATCACATTGCAGAAAATGGACCTCGCTAAGACAGAATATTCGCCAAGGAAAAAAAGCACACAATGCCATTTGCAGCACCGTAGATGAGTCTAGAGGTAATCACGTGACTTGGAGTAAGTCAGAAAGTGAAAGACACATATCATATCATATCACTTATAGGTGTTACCTATAAATTGATACCAGGGCAGATATTTCCACGGAGAAGGGCAATCACAGATTCATTAAACAAACTTATGGTTCACCAAAGGAAAGGTGTGAGGATTGAATTCATTATGATATTGTGGTTAACAGACATATACAAACACAGTAGACGTATATAATCACCAAAGACCTACGGAGTACCAAGAGAAGACTACTCAACATTCTGTCATAACGAACATGGGAAAAGGATCCCAGGAAGAACAGACATATGTATATGTGTAAAAGAACCACCTCTTGCACACCTACAACAAGCTAAACGTTGTACTCAAACTTGCTGTAATAAAAAATAAAAAATTAAATTAAAAACACGAACAAGAATTAGTGAGAAAAACTTGAGGGGCTTTCTCCTGGTACATTCCGTTCTACATTCCAATCTAGAACGCGACTTCCATTGAGGCTCTGCTGCCCTAGTAACCAGATTTGGTAAGGGAGAACTGCTGCCACCTTGTGGCCGTTTCACACAACAGCAGCTTTAATCCCAGCGCTAATGGTCAGTGGATATTCCAAATCATTACAGGCCTGTAAATGACACCTGCCCTGAAAACAAATCCTGGGGTCATATATCGACCAAAAAATTCAAAAGACGTCCATATTTCAAAACGACAGTTTCAAGAGGCATATTTCACGCACATTAGTGTTCTGCTTCTTTTGATTTCTTTCTTTCTTTGTTAAAAAAACTGGAATGGAAAAAGGCAACCCTCAGAATGGGCGAAAACTTTCACAAACGAATCAATGGACAAAGGTTTAATCTCCAATATATATAAACAGCTCATGCAGCTTAATATTAATAAAACAAACAACCCAATACAAAAATGGGCAGAAGATCTAAATAGACGTTTCTTCAAAGAAGACACAGAGATGGCCAAGACGCACATGAAAAGCTGCTCAACATCACTAATTATTAGAGAAATGCAAATCAAAACTACAATGAGGTAAGACCTCACACCTGTTAGAATCGGCATCATCAGATAATCTACAAACAACAAATTCTGGGGAGGGTGTGGACAAAAGGAACCCTCTTCGGCTATTGGTGGGAATGTAAATTGATACAGTCACTATGGAGAACAGTATGGAGGTTCCTTTAAAAAACTAAAAACAGAATTACAGTAGGATCCAGCAATCCCACTTCTGGGCATATACCCAAAGAAAACCATAAATCACAAAGACACATTCACCACAATGTTCATTGCAGCACTATTTACAATAGCCAGGTAATGGAAGCAACTTAAATGCCCACAGACAGACGAATGGATAAAGATGTGGTACATATATAAAATGGAATATTACTCAGCCATAAAAAGGAATGAAACTGGGTCATTTGTAGAGAAGTTGATGGATCTAGAGACTGTCATACAGAGTGAAGTAAGTCAGAAAGAGAAAAACAAATAATGTATATTAATGCCTATATGTGGAACCTAGAAAAATGCTACAGATGAACTGGTTTGCAGGGCAGAAATAGAGACACAGAGGTAGAGAACAAACGTATGGACACAAAGTGGGGGAAGCCATGGGGTGGTGGTGGTGGGATGAGTTGGGAGATTGGGATTGACCTGTATACATGTCTATGCATAAAATAGATAACTAATAATAACCTAGTGTATAAAAAATAAATAAAATTAAATTTCAAAATTTTTAAAAATAAAATGTAAAAATAAAACAGAAAAAAAGTTCTTCCATTCACACTGATGTATTTATAAGAATGAATTATTTCCATGCTTATATCTATAAATACATAAAAGAGGAATAAAATCTAACTTGAACCAAAAAAGAAATAAAAAAAACTGAACCTAACAGTTATACAGAGGAAAACACTACCAAGGCACTTGCTCCAGTGGTAAACAATTCTGAAATTGGTCAGAGGTGGGGAATCATCTCCCATACAGCCAGCAGCCCCAGCCGCCCACGCAAGGAGCATCCTTATTGCAAAGCTGGGGGACCGTGCCGAGGCCTCTGTGAGTAAACGTGAGCTGAGCCCCAGGCCAGCTGCTGCTGAACTGTTCCCACCCTTCTCAGGTGAAACACCTGAATATGTACAAGGGCTTGAAAGCCTAGAGGAAGGGCCGTGGAGCCACACCAGAGAAAGCTTGCAGGCCAACTTGGTGCCTGCAGGTCAGCCAGGATGGTCCTGGCCACGGGCGCTCTTCTGGAAGCTTTCCATTGCCCTGCCTGAGATACCCCTCCTGTCCCGGCCCCCACTCCTTTTTTTCCTTCCTCACCTCAGCCCGGAGAGATACTCCAGTGGAAGTTATGGGTGACACATCCTCTTCTTTACAGGTGGCAGCCTGGCAACTCCTGCAGAAAGTCCAGCAGAGCCCCACTCACACCGGGCCACCCACAAAGCCGTGGACCCTCACAACCTCCCACCAGAACAGCCCCGAGACTGCTGACGGGGCAGAGAATATGGAGTCAGGCACAGCTGCAGGGGCTATTGCTGCCTGGAGTGCTGTTTATATTGACCTCAACCCAGGCACACCTGGGGAGGGCTTGCCGGCAGGGTCAGGCTGCCCAGGTCAGCTAATCCTCAGCCCTCAGGGAATCACATTGCAGAAAATGGACCTCGCTAAGACAGAATATTCGCCAAGGAAAAAAAGGACACAGTGCCATTTGCAGCACCGTAGATGAGTCTAGAGGTAATCACGTGACTTGGAGTAAGTCAGAAAGTGAAAGACACATATCATATCCTATCTCTTATAGGTGTTACCTATAAAATGATGCCAGGGCAGATATTTCCACGGAGAAGGGCAATCACAGATTCATTAAACAAACTTATGGTTCACCAAAGGAAAGGTGTGAGGATTGAATTCATTATGATATTGTGGTTAACAGACATATACAAACACAGTAGACGTATATAATCACCAAAGACCTACGGAGTACCAAGAGAAGACTACTCAACATTCTGTCATAACGAACATGGGAAAAGGATCCCAGGAAGAACAGACATATGTATATGTGTAAAAGAACCACCTCTTGCACACCTACAACAAGCTAAACGTTGTACTCAAACTTGCTGTAATAAAAAATAAAAAATTAAATTAAAAACACGAACAAGAATTAGTGAGAAAAACTTGAGGGGCTTTCTCCTGGTACATTCCATTCTACATTCCAATCTAGAATGCGACTTCCATTGAGGCTCTGCTGCCCTAGTAACCAGATTTGGTAAGGGAGAACTGCTGCCACCTTGTGGCCGTTTCACACAACAGCAGCTTTAATCCCAGCGCTAATGGTCAGTGGATATTCCAAATCATTACAGGCCTGTAAATGACACCTGCCCTGAAAACAAATCCTGGGGTCATATATCGACCAAAAAATTCAAAAGACGTCCATATTTCAAAACGACAGTTTCAAGAGGCATATTTCACGCACATTAGTGTTCTGCTTCTTTTGATTTCTTTCTTTCTTTGTTAAAAAAACTGGAATGGAAAAAGGCAACCCTCAGAATGGGCGAAAACTTTCACAAACGAATCAATGGACAAAGGTTTAATCTCCAATATATATAAACAGCTCATGCAGCTTAATATTAATAAAACAAACAACCCAATACAAAAATGGGCAGAAGATCTAAATAGACGTTTCTTCAAAGAAGACACAGAGATGGCCAAGACGCACATGAAAAGCTGCTCAACGTCACTAATTATTAGAGAAATGCAAATCAAAACTACAATGAGGTAAGACCTCACACCTGTTAGAATCGGCATCATCAGATAATCTACAAACAACAAATTCTGGGGAGGGTGTGGACAAAAGGAACCCTCTTCGGCTATTGGTGGGAATGTAAATTGATACAGTCACTATGGAGAACAGTATGGAGGTTCCTTTAAAAAACTAAAAACAGAATTACAGTAGGATCCAGCAATCCCACTTCTGGGCATATACCCAAAGAAAACCATAAATCACAAAGACACATTCACCACAATGTTCATTGCAGCACTATTTACAATAGCCAGGTAATGGAAGCAACTTAAATGCCCACAGACAGACGAATGGATAAAGATGTGGTACATATATAAAATGGAATATTACTCAGCCATAAAAAGGAATGAAAGTGGGTCATTTGTAGAGAAGTTGATGGATCTAGAGACTGTCATACAGAGTGAAGTAAGTCAGAAAGAGAAAAACAAATAATGTATATTAATGCCTATATGTGGAACCTAGAAAAATGCTACAGATGAACTGGTTTGCAGGGCAGAAATAGAGACACAGAGGTAGAGAACAAACGTATGGACACAAAGTGGGGGAAGCCATGGGGTGGTGGTGGTGGGATGAGTTGGGAGATTGGGATTGACCTGTATACATGTCTATGCATAAAATAGATAACTAATAATAACCTAGTGTATAAAAAATAAATAAAATTAAATTTCAAAATTTTTAAAAATAAAATGTAAAAATAAAACAGAAAAAAATTTCTTCCATTCACACTGATGTATTTATAAGAATGAATTATTTCCATGCTTATATCTATAAATACATAAAAGAGGAATAAAATCTAACTTGAACCAAAAAAGAAATAAAAAAAACTGAACCTAACAGTTATACAGAGGAAAACACTACCAAGGCACTTGCTCCAGTGGTAAACAATTCTGAAATTGGTCAGAGGTGGGGAATCATCTCCCATACAGCCAGCAGCCCCAGCCGCCCACGCAAGGAGCATCCTTATTGCAAAGCTGGGGGACCGTGCCGAGGCCTCTGTGAGTAAACGTGAGCTGAGCCCCAGGCCAGCTGCTGCTGAACTGTTCCCACCCTTCCCAGGTGAAACACCTGAATATGTACAAGGGCTTGAAAGCCTAGAGGAAGGGCCGTGGAGCCACACCAGAGAAAGCATGCAGGCCAACTTGGTGCCTGCAGGTCAGCCAGGATGGTCCTGGCCACGGGCGCTCTTCTGGAAGTTTTCCATTGCCCTGCCTGAGATACCCCTCCTGTCCCGGCCCCCACTCCTTTTTTTCCTTCCTCACCTCAGCCCGGAGAGATACTCCAGTGGAAGTTATGGGTGACACATCCTCTTCTTTACAGGTGGCAGCCTGGCAACTCCTGCAGAAAGTCCAGCAGAGCCCCACTCACACCGGGCCACCCACAAAGCCGTGGACCCTCACAACCTCCCACCAGAACAGCCCCGAGACTGCTGACGGGGCAGAGAATATGGAGTCAGGCACAGCTGCAGGGGCTATTGCTGCCTGGAGTGCTGTTTATATTGACCTCAACCCAGGCACACCTGGGGAGGGCTTGCCGGCAGGGTCAGGCTGCCCAGGTCAGCTAATCCTCAGCCCTCAGGGAATCACATTGCAGAAAATGGACCTCGCTAAGACAGAATATTCGCCAAGGAAAAAAAGCACACAATGCCATTTGCAGCACCGTAGATGAGTCTAGAGGTAATCACGTGACTTGGAGTAAGTCAGAAAGTGAAAGACACATATCATATCATATCACTTATAGGTGTTACCTATAAATTGATACCAGGGCAGATATTTCCACGGAGAAGGGCAATCACAGATTCATTAAACAAACTTATGGTTCACCAAAGGAAAGGTGTGAGGATTGAATTCATTATGATATTGGGGTTAACAGACATATACAAACACAGTAGACGTATATAATCACCAAAGACCTACGGAGTACCAAGAGAAGACTACTCAACATTCTGTCATAACGAACATGGGAAAAGGATCCCAGGAAGAATAGACATATGTATATGTGTAAAAGAACCACCTCTTGCACACCTACAACAAGCTAAACGTTGTACTCAAACTTGCTGTAATAAAAAATAAAAAATTAAATTAAAAACACGAACAAGAATTAGTGAGAAAAACTTGAGGGGCTTTCTCCTGGTACATTCCGTTCTACATTCCAATCTAGAACGCGACTTCCATTGAGGCTCTGCTGCCCTAGTAACCAGATTTGGTAAGGGAGAACTGCTGCCACCTTGTGGCCGTTTCACACAACAGCAGCTTTAATCCCAGCGCTAATGGTCAGTGGATATTCCAAATCATTACAGGCCTGTAAATGACACCTGCCCTGAAAACAAATCCTGGGGTCATATATCGACCAAAAAATTCAAAAGACGTCCATATTTCAAAACGACAGTTTCAAGAGGCATATTTCATGCACATTAGTGTTCTGCTTCTTTTGATTTCTTTCTTTCTTTGTTAAAAAAACTGGAATGGAAAAAGGCAACCCTCAGAATGGGCGAAAACTTTCACAAACGAATCAATGGACAAAGGTTTAATCTCCAATATATATAAACAGCTCATGCAGCTTAATATTAATAAAACAAACAACCCAATACAAAAATGGGCAGAAGATCTAAATAGACGTTTCTTCAAAGAAGACACAGAGATGGCCAAGACGCACATGAAAAGCTGCTCAACATCACTAATTATTAGAGAAATGCAAATCAAAACTACAATGAGGTAAGACCTCACACCTGTTAGAATCGGCATCATCAGATAATCTACAAACAACAAATTCTGGGGAGGGTGTGGACAAAAGGAACCCTCTTCGGCTATTGGTGGGAATGTAATTTGATACAGTCACTATGGAGAACAGTATGGAGGTTCCTTTAAAAAACTAAAAAGAGAATTACCATAGGATCCAGCAATCCCACTTCTGGGCATATACCCAGAGAAAACCATAAATCACAAAGACACATTCACCACAATGTTCATTGCAGCACTATTTACAATAGCCAGGTAATGGAAGCAACCTAAATGCCCACAGACAGACGAATGGATAAAGATGTGGTACATATATAAAATGGAATATTACTCAGCCATAGAAAGGAATGAAACTGAGTCATTTGTAGAGAAGTTGATGGATCTAGAGACTGTCATACAGAGTGAAGTAAGTCAGAAAGAGAAAAACAAATATTGTATATTAATGCCTATATGTGGAACCTAGAAAAATGCTACAGATGAACTGGTTTGCAGGGCAGAAATAGAGACACAGAGGTAGAGAACAAACGTATCGACACAAAGTGGGGGAAGCCATGGGGTGGTGGTGGTGGGATGAGTTGGGAGATTGGGATTGACCTGTATACATGTCTATGCATAAAATAGATAACTAATAATAACCTAGTGTATAAAAAATAAATAAAATTAAATTTCAAAATTTTTAAAAATAAAATGTAAAAATAAAACAGAAAAAAAGTTCTTCCATTCACACTGATGTATTTATAAGAATGAATTATTTCCATGCTTATATCTATAAATACATAAAAGAGGAATAAAATCTAACTTGAACCAAAAAAGAAATAAAAAAAACTGAACCTAACAGTTATACAGAGGAAAACACTACCAAGGCACTTGCTCCAGTGGTAAACAATTCTGAAATTGGTCAGAGGTGGGGAATCATCTCCCATACAGCCAGTAGCCCCAGCCGCCCACGCAAGGAGCGTCCTTATTGCAAAGCTGGGGGACCGTGCGGAGGCCTCTGTGAGGAAACGTGAGCTGAGCCCCAGGCCAGCTGCTGCTGAACTGTTCCCACCCTTCCCAGGTGAAACACCTGAATATGTACAAGGGCTTGAAAGCCTAGAGGAAGGGCCGTGGAGCCACACCAGAGAAAGCATGCAGGCCAACTTGGTGCCTGCAGGTCAGCCAGGATGGTCCTGGCCACGGGCGCTCTTCTGGAAGCTTTCCATTGCCCTGCCTGAGATACCCCTCCTTTCCCGGCCCCCACTCCTTTTTTTCCTTCCTCACCTCAGCCCGGAGAGATACTCCAGTGGAAGTTATGGGTGACACATCCTCTTCTTTACAGGTGGCAGCCTGGCAACTCCTGCAGAAAGTCCAGCAGAGCCCCACTCACACCGGGCCACCCACAAAGCCGTGGACCCTCACAACCTCCCACCAGAACAGCCCCGAGACTGCTGACGGGGCAGAGAATATGGAGTCAGGCACAGCTGCAGGGGCTATTGCTGCCTGGAGTGCTGTTTATATTGACCTCAACCCAGGCACACCTGGGGAGGGCTTGCCGGCAGGGTCAGGCTGCCCAGGTCAGCTAATCCTCAGCCCTCAGGGAATCACATTGCAGAAAATGGACCTCGCTAAGACAGAATATTCGCCAAGGAAAAAAAGCACACAATGCCATTTGCAGCACCGTAGATGAGTCTAGAGGTAATCACGTGACTTGGAGTAAGTCAGAAAGTGAAAGACACATATCATATCATATCACTTATAGGTGTTACCTATAAATTGATACCAGGGCAGATATTTCCACGGAGAAGGGCAATCACAGATTCATTAAACAAACTTATGGTTCACCAAAGGAAAGGTGTGAGGATTGAATTCATTATGATATTGGGGTTAACAGACATATACAAACACAGTAGACGTATATAATCACCAAAGACCTACGGAGTACCAAGAGAAGACTACTCAACATTCTGTCATAACGAACATGGGAAAAGGATCCCAGGAAGAACAGACATATGTATATGTGTAAAAGAACCACCTCTTGCACACCTACAACAAGCTAAACGTTGTACTCAAACTTGCTGTAATAAAAAATAAAAAATTAAATTAAAAACACGAACAAGAATTAGTGAGAAAAACTTGAGGGGCTTTCTCCTGGTACATTCCGTTCTACATTCCAATCTAGAACGCGACTTCCATTGAGGCTCTGCTGCCCTAGTAACCAGATTTGGTAAGGGAGAACTGCTGCCACCTTGTGGCCGTTTCACACAACAGCAGCTTTAATCCCAGCGCTAATGGTCAGTGGATATTCCAAATCATTACAGGCCTGTAAATGACACCTGCCCTGAAAACAAATCCTGGGGTCATATATCGACCAAAAAATTCAAAAGACGTCCATATTTCAAAACGACAGTTTCAAGAGGCATATTTCACGCACATTAGTGTTCTGCTTCTTTTGATTTCTTTCTTTCTTTGTTAAAAAAACTGGAATGGAAAAAGGCAACCCTCAGAATGGGCGAAAACTTTCACAAACGAATCAATGGACAAAGGTTTAATCTCCAATATATATAAACAGCTCATGCAGCTTAATATTAATAAAACAAACAACCCAATACAAAAATGGGCAGAAGATCTAAATAGACGTTTCTTCAAAGAAGACACAGAGATGGCCAAGACGCACATGAAAAGCTGCTCAACATCACTAATTATTAGAGAAATGCAAATCAAAACTACAATGAGGTAAGACCTCACACCTGTTAGAATCGGCATCATCAGATAATCTACAAACAACAAATTCTGGGGAGGGTGTGGACAAAAGGAACCCTCTTCCGCTATTGGTGGGAATGTAAATTGATACAGTCACTATGGAGAACAGTATGGAGGTTCCTTTAAAAAAGTAAAAAGAGAATTACCATAGGATCCAGCAATCCCACTTCTGGGCATATACCCAGAGAAAACCATAAATCACAGAGACACATTCACCACAATGTTCATTGCAGCACTATTTACAATAGCCAGGTAATGGAAGCAACTTAAATGCCCACAGACAGACGAATGGATAAAGATGTGGTACATATATAAAATGGAATATTACTCAGCCATAAAAAGGAATGAAACTGAGTCATTTGTAGAGAAGTTGATGGATCTAGAGACTGTCATACAGAGTGAAGTAAGTCAGAAAGAGAAAAACAAATATTGTATATTAATGCCTATATGTGGAACCTAGAAAAATGCTACAGATGAACTGGTTTGCAGGGCAGAAATAGAGACACAGAGGTAGAGAACAAACGTATCGACACAAAGTGGGGGAAGCCATGGGGTGGTGGTGGTGGGATGAGTTGGGAGATTGGGATTGACCTGTATACATGTCTATGCATAAAATAGATAACTAATAATAACCTAGTGTATAAAAAAATAAATAAAATTAAATTTCAAAATTTTTAAAACTAAAATGTAAAAATAAAACAGAAAAAAAGTTCTTCCATTCACACTGATGTATTTATAAGAATGAATTATTTCCATGCTTATATCTATAAATACATAAAAGAGGAATAAAATCTAACTTGAACCAAAAAAGAAAAAAAAAACTGAACCTAACAGTTATACAGAGGAAAACACTACCAAGGCACTTGCTCCAGTGGTAAACAATTCTGAAATTGGTCAGAGGTGGGGAATCATCTCCCATACAGCCAGCAGCCCCACCCGCCCACGCAAGGAGCGTCCTTATTGCAAAGCTGGGGGACCGTGCCGAGGCCTTTGTGAGTAAACGTGAGCTGAGCCCCAGGCCAGCTGCTGCTGAACTGTTCCCACCCTTCCCAGGTGAAACACCTGAATATGTACAAGGGCTTGAAAGCCAAGAGGAAGGGCCGTGGAGCCACACCAGCGAAAGCACGCAGGCCAACTTGGTGCCTGCAGGTCAGCCAGGATGGTCCTGGCCACGGGCGCTCTTCTGGAAGCTTTCCATTGCCCTGCCTGAGATACCCCTCCTGTCCCGGCCCCCACTCCTTTTTTTCCTTCCTCACCACAGCCCGGAGAGATACTCCAGTGGAAGTTATGGGTGACACATCCTCTTCTTTACAGGTGGCAGCCTGGCAACTCCTGCAGAAAGTCCAGCAGAGCCCCACTCACACCGGGCCACCCACAAAGCCGTGGACCCTCACAACCTCCCACCAGAACAGCCCCGAGACTGCTGACGGGGCAGAGAATATGGAGTCAGGCACAGCTGCAGGGGCTATTGCTGCCTGGAGTGCTGTTTATATTGACCTCAACCCAGGCACACCTGGGGAGGGCTTGCCGGCAGGGTCAGGCTGCCCAGGTCAGCTAATCCTCAGCCCTCAGGGAATCACATTGCAGAAAATGGACCTCGCTAAGACAGAATATTCGCCAAGGAAAAAAAGCACACAATGCCATTTGCAGCACCGTAGATGAGTCTAGAGGTAATCACGTGACTTGGAGTAAGTCAGAAAGTGAAAGACACATATCATATCATATCACTTATAGGTGTTACCTATAAATTGATACCAGGGCAGATATTTCCACGGAGAAGGGCAATCACAGATTCATTAAACAAACTTATGGTTCACCAAAGGAAAGGTGTGAGGATTGAATTCATTATGATATTGTGGTTAACAGACATATACAAACACAGTAGACGTATATAATCACCAAAGACCTACGGAGTACCAAGAGAAGACTACTCAACATTCTGTCATAACGAACATGGGAAAAGGATCCCAGGAAGAACAGACATATGTATATGTGTAAAAGAACCACCTCTTGCACACCTACATCAAGCTAAACGTTGTAATCAAACTTGCTGTAATAAAAAATAAAAAATTAAATTAAAAACACGAACAAGAATTAGTGAGAAAAACTTGAGGGGCTTTCTCCTGGTACATTTCGTTCTACATTCCAATCTAGAACGCGACTTCCATTGAGGCTCTGCTGCCCTAGTAACCAGATTTGGTAAGGGAGAACTGCTGCCACCTTGTGGCCGTTTCACACAACAGCAGCTTTAATCCCAGCGCTAATGGTCAGTGGATATTCCAAATCATTACAGGCCTGTAAATGACACCTGCCCTGAAAACAAATCCTGGGGTCATATATCGACCAAAAAATTCAAAAGACGTCCATATTTCAAAACGACAGTTTCAAGAGGCATATTTCACGCACATTAGTGTTCTGCTTCTTTTGATTTCTTTCTTTCTTTGTTAAAAAAACTGGAATGGAAAAAGGCAACCCTCAGAATGGGCGAAAACTTTCACAAACGAATCAATGGACAAAGGTTTAATCTCCAATATATATAAACAGCTCATGCAGCTTAATATTAATAAAACAAACAACCCAATACAAAAATGGGCAGAAGATCTAAATAGACGTTTCTTCAAAGAAGACACAGAGATGGCCAAGACGCACATGAAAAGCTGCTCAACATCACTAATTATTAGAGAAATGCAAATCAAAACTACAATGAGGTAAGACCTCACACCTGTTAGAATCGGCATCATCAGATAATCTACAAACAACAAATTCTGGGGAGGGTGTGGACAAAAGGAACCCTCTTCCGCTATTGGTGGGAATGTAAATTGATACAGTCACTATGGAGAACAGTATGGAGGTTCCTTTAAAAAAGTAAAAAGAGAATTACCATAGGATCCAGCAATCCCACTTCTGGGCATATACCCAGAGAAAACCATAAATCACAGAGACACATTCACCACAATGTTCATTGTAGCACTATTTACAATAGCCAGGTAATGGAAGCAACCTAAATGCCCACAGACAGACGAATGGATAAAGATGTGGTACATATATAAAATGGAATATTACTCAGCCATAAAAAGGAATGAAACTGAGTCATTTGTAGAGAAGTTGATGGATCTAGAGACTGTCATACAGAGTGAAGTAAGTCAGAAAGAGAAAAACAAATATTGTATATTAATGCCTATATGTGGAACCTAGAAAAATGCTACAGATGAACTGGTTTGCAGGGCAGAAATAGAGACACAGAGGTAGAGAACAAACGTATGGACACAAAGTGGGGGAAGCCATGGGGTGGTGGTGGTGGGATGAGTTGGGAGATTGGGATTGACCTGTATACATGTCTATGCATAAAATAGATAACTAATAATAACCTAGTGTATAAAAAAATAAATAAAATTAAATTTCAAAATTTTTAAAAATAAAATGTAAAAATAAAACAGAAAAAAAGTTCTTCCATTCACACTGATGTATTTATAAGAATGAATTATTTCCATGCTTATATCTATAAATACATAAAAGAGGAATAAAATCTAACTTGAACCAAAAAAGAAAAAAAAAAAACTGAACCTAACAGTTATACAGAGGAAAACACTACCAAGGCACTTGCTCCAGTGGTAAACAATTCTGAAATTGGTCAGAGGTGGGGAATCATCTCCCATACAGCCAGCAGCCCCAGCCGCCCATGCAAGGAGCGTCCTTATTGCAAAGCTGGGGGACCGTGCCGAGGCCTTTGTGAGTAAACGTGAGCTGAGCCCCAGGCCAGCTGCTGCTGAACTGTTCCCACCCTTCCCAGGTGAAACACCTGAATATGTACAAGGGCTTGAAAGCCAAGAGGAAGGGCCATGGAGCCACACCAGCGAAAGCACGCAGGCCAACTTGGTGCCTGCAGGTCAGCCAGGATGGTCCTGGCCACGGGCGCTCTTCTGGAAGCTTTCCATTGCCCTGCCTGAGATACCCCTCCTGTCCCGGCCCCCACTCCTTTTTTTCCTTCCTCACCTCAGCCCGGAGAGATACTCCAGTGGAAGTTATGGGTGACACATCCTCTTCTTTACAGGTGGCAGCCTGGCAACTCCTGCAGAAAGTCCAGCAGAGCCCCACTCACACCGGGCCACCCACAAAGCCGTGGACCCTCACACCCTCCCACCAGCACAGCCCCGAGACTGCTGACGGGGCAGAGAATATGGAGTCAGGCACAGCTGCAGGGGCTATTGCTGCCTGGAGTGCTGTTTATATTGACCTCAACCCAGGCACACCTGGGGAGGGCTTGCCGGCAGGGTCAGGCTGCCCAGGTCAGCTAATCCTCAGCCCTCGGGGAATCACATTGCAGAAAATGGACCTCGCTAAGACAGAATATTCGCCAAGGAAAAAAAGCACACAATGCCATTTGCAGCACCGTAGATGAGTCTAGAGGTAATCACGTGACTTGGAGTAAGTCAGAAAGTGAAAGACACATATCATATCATATCAATTATAGGTGTTACCTATAAATTGATACCAGGGCAGATATTTCCACGGAGAAGGGCAATCACAGATTCATTAAACAAACTTATGGTTCACCAAAGGAAAGGTGTGAGGATTGAATTCATTATGATATTGTGGTTAACAGACATATACAAACACAGTAGACGTATATAATCACCAAAGACCTACGGAGTACCAAGAGAAGACTACTCAACATTCTGTCATAACGAACATGGGAAAAGGATCCCAGGAAGAACAGACATATGTATATGTGTAAAAGAACCACCTCTTGCACACCTACAACAAGCTAAACGTTGTACTCAAACTTGCTGTAATAAAAAATAAAAAATTAAATTAAAAACACGAACAAGAATTAGTGAGAAAAACTTGAGGGGCTTTCTCCTGGCACATTCCGTTCTACATTCCAATCTAGAACGCGACTTCCATTGAGGCTCTGCTGCCCTAGTAACCAGATTTGGTAAGGGAGAACTGCTGCCACCTTGTGGCCGTTTCACACAACAGCAGCTTTAATCCCAGCGCTAATGGTCAGTGGATATTCCAAATCATTACAGGCCTGTAAATGACACCTGCCCTGAAAACAAATCCTGGGGTCATATATCGACCAAAAAATTCAAAAGACGTCCATATTTCAAAACGACAGTTTCAAGAGGCATATTTCACGCACATTAGTGTTCTGCTTCTTTTGATTTCTTTCTTTCTTTGTTAAAAAAACTGGAATGGAAAAAGGCAACCCTCAGAATGGGCGAAAACTTTCACAAACGAATCAATGGACAAAGGTTTAATCTCCAATATATATAAACAGCTCATGCAGCTTAATATTAATAAAACAAACAACCCAATACAAAAATGGGCAGAAGATCTAAATAGACGTTTCTTCAAAGAAGACACAGAGATGGCCAAGACGCACATGAAAAGCTGCTCAACATCACTAATTATTAGAGAAATGCAAATCAAAACTACAATGAGGTAAGACCTCACACCTGTTAGAATCGGCATCATCAGATAATCTACAAACAACAAATTCTGGGGAGGGTGTGGACAAAAGGAACCCTCTTCGGCTATTGGTGGGAATGTAAATTGATACAGTCACTATGGAGAACAGTATGGAGGTTCCTTTAAAAAACTAAAAACAGAATTACAGTAGGATCCAGCAATCCCACTTCTGGGCATATACCCAAAGAAAACCTTAAATCACAAAGACACATTCACCACAATGTTCATTGCAGCACTATTTACAATAGCCAGGTAATGGAAGCAACTTAAATGCCCACAGACAGACGAATGGATAAAGATGTGGTACATATATAAAATGGAATATTACTCAGCCATAAAAAGGAATGAAAGTGGGTCATTTGTAGAGAAGTTGATGGATCTAGAGACTGTCATACAGAGTGAAGTAAGTCAGAAAGAGAAAAACAAATAATGTATATTAATGCCTATATGTGGAACCTAGAAAAATGCTACAGATGAACTGGTTTGCAGGGCAGAAATAGAGACACAGAGGTAGAGAACAAACGTATGGACACAAAGTGGGGGAAGCCATGGGGTGGTGGTGGTGGGATGAGTTGGGAGATTGGGATTGACCTGTATACATGTCTATGCATAAAATAGATAACTAATAATAACCTAGTGTATAAAAAATAAATAAAATTAAATTTCAAAATTTTTAAAAATAAAATGTAAAAATAAAACAGAAAAAAAGTTCTTCCATTCACACTGATGTATTTATAAGAATGAATTATTTCCATGCTTATATCTATAAATACATAAAAGAGGAATAAAATCTAACTTGAACCAAAAAAGAAAGAAAAAAAACTGAACCTAACAGTTATACAGAGGAAAACACTACCAAGGCACTTGCTCCAGTGGTAAACAATTCTGAAATTGGTCAGAGGTGGGGAATCATCTCCCATACAGCCAGCAGCCCCAGCCGCCCACGCAAGGAGCATCCTTATTGCAAAGCTGGGGGACCGTGCCAAGGCCTCTGTGAGTAAACGTGAGCTGAGCCCCAGGCCAGCTGCTGCTGAACTGTTCCCACCCTTCTCAGGTGAAACACCTGAATATGTACAAGGGCTTGAAAGCCTAGAGGAAGGGCCGTGGAGCCACACCAGAGAAAGCTTGCAGGCCAACTTGGTGCCTGCAGGTCAGCCAGGATGGTCCTGGCCACGGGCGCTCTTCTGGAAGCTTTCCATTGCCCTGCCTGAGATACCCCTCCTGTCCCGGCCCCCACTCCTTTTTTTCCTTCCTCACCTCAGCCCGGAGAGATACTCCAGTGGAAGTTATGGGTGACACATCCTCTTCTTTACAGGTGGCAGCCTGGCAACTCCTGCAGAAAGTCCAGCAGAGCCCCACTCACACCGGGCCACCCACAAAGCCGTGGACCCTCACAACCTACCACCAGAACAGCCCCGAGACTGCTGACGGGGCAGAGAATATGGAGTCAGGCACAGCTGCAGGGGCTATTGCTGCCTGGAGTGCTGTTTATATTGACCTCAACCCAGGCACACCTGGGGAGGGCTTGCCGGCAGGGTCAGGCTGCCCAGGTCAGCTAATCCTCAGCCCTCAGGGAATCACATTGCAGAAAATGGACCTCGCTAAGACAGAATATTCGCCAAGGAAAAAAAGGACACAGTGCCATTTGCAGCACCGTAGATGAGTCTAGAGGTAATCACGTGACTTGGAGTAAGTCAGAAAGTGAAAGACACATATCATATCCTATCTCTTATAGGTGTTACCTATAAAATGATGCCAGGGCAGATATTTCCACGGAGAAGGGCAATCACAGATTCATTAAACAAACTTATGGTTCACCAAAGGAAAGGTGTGAGGATTGAATTCATTATGATATTGTGGTTAACAGACATATACAAACACAGTAGACGTATATAATCACCAAAGACCTACGGAGTACCAAGAGAAGACTACTCAACATTCTGTCATAACGAACATGGGAAAAGGATCCCAGGAAGAACAGACATATGTATATGTGTAAAAGAACCACCTCTTGCACACCTACAACAAGCTAAACGTTGTACTCAAACTTGCTGTAATAAAAAATAAAAAATTAAATTAAAAACACGAACAAGAATTAGTGAGAAAAACTTGAGGGGCTTTCTCCTGGTACATTCCGTTCTACATTCCAATCTAGAACGCGACTTCCATTGAGGCTCTGCTGCCCTAGTAACCAGATTTGGTAAGGGAGAACTGCTGCCACCTTGTGGCCGTTTCACACAACAGCAGCTTTAATCCCAGCGCTAATGGTCAGTGGATATTCCAAATCATTACAGGCCTGTAAATGACACCTGCCCTGAAAACAAATCCTGGGGTCATATATCGACCAAAAAATTCAAAAGACGTCCATATTTCAAAACGACAGTTTCAAGAGGCATATTTCACGCACATTAGTGTTCTGCTTCTTTTGATTTCTTTCTTTCTTTGTTAAAAAAACTGGAATGGAAAAAGGCAACCCTCAAAATGGGCGAAAACTTTCACAAACGAATCAATGGACAAAGGTTTAATCTCCAATATATATAAACAGCTCATGCAGCTTAATATTAATAAAACAAACAACCCAATACAAAAATGGGCAGAAGATCTAAATAGACGTTTCTTCAAAGAAGACACAGAGATGGCCAAGACGCACATGAAAAGCTGCTCAACATCACTAATTATTAGAGAAATGCAAATCAAAACTACAATGAGGTAAGACCTCACACCTGTTAGAATCGGCATCATCAGATAATCTACAAACAACAAATTCTGGGGAGGGTGTGGACAAAAGGAACCCTCTTCGGCTATTGGTGGGAATGTAATTTGATACAGTCACTATGGAGAACAGTATGGAGGTTCCTTTAAAAAACTAAAAAGAGAATTACCATAGGATCCAGCAATCCCACTTCTGGGCATATACCCAGAGAAAACCATAAATCACAGAGACACATTCACCACAATGTTCATTGCAGCACTATTTACAATAGCCAGGTAATGGAAGCAACCTAAATGCCCACAGACAGACGAATGGATAAAGATGTGGTACATATATAAAATGGAATATTACTCAGCCATAGAAAGGAATGAAACTGAGTCATTTGTAGAGAAGTTGATGGATCTAGAGACTGTCATACAGAGTGAAGTAAGTCAGAAAGAGAAAAACAAATATTGTATATTAATGCCTATATGTGGAACGTAGAAAAATGCTACAGATGAACTGGTTTGCAGGGCAGAAATAGAGACACAGAGGTAGAGAACAAACGTATCGACACAAAGTGGGGGAAGCCATGGGGTGGTGGTGGTGGGATGAGTTGGGAGATTGGGATTGACCTGTATACATGTCTATGCATAAAATAGATAACTAATAATAACCTAGTGTATAAAAAATAAATAAAATTAAATTTCAAAATTTTTAAAAATAAAATGTAAAAATAAAACAGAAAAAAAGTTCTTCCATTCACACTGATGTATTTATAAGAATGAATTATTTCCATGCTTATATCTATAAATACATAAAAGAGGAATAAAATCTAACTTGAACCAAAAAAGAAATAAAAAAAACTGAACCTAACAGTTATACAGAGGAAAACACTACCAAGGCACTTGCTCCAGTGGTAAACAATTCTGAAATTGGTCAGAGGTGGGGAATCATCTCCCATACAGCCAGTAGCCCCAGCCGCCCACGCAAGGAGCGTCCTTATTGCAAAGCTGGGGGACCGTGCCGAGGCCTCTGTGAGGAAACGTGAGCTGAGCCCCAGGCCAGCTGCTGCTGAACTGTTCCCACCCTTCCCAGGTGAAACACCTGAATATGTACAAGGGCTTGAAAGCCTAGAGGAAGGGCCGTGGAGCCACACCAGAGAAAGCATGCAGGCCAACTTGGTGCCTGCAGGTCAGCCAGGATGGTCCTGGCCACGGGCGCTCTTCTGGAAGCTTTCCATTGCCCTGCCTGAGATACCCCTCCTGTCCCGGCCCCCACTCCTTTTTTTCCTTCCTCACCTCAGCCCGGAGAGATACTCCAGTGGAAGTTATGGGTGACACATCCTCTTCTTTACAGGTGGCAGCCTGGCAACTCCTGCAGAAAGTCCAGCAGAGCCCCACTCACACCGGGCCACCCACAAAGCCGTGGACCCTCACAACCTCCCACCAGAACAGCCCCGAGACTGCTGACGGGGCAGAGAATATGGAGTCAGGCACAGCTGCAGGGGCTATTGCTGCCTGGAGTGCTGTTTATATTGACCTCAACCCAGGCACACCTGGGGAGGGCTTGCCGGCAGGGTCAGGCTGCCCAGGTCAGCTAATCCTCAGCCCTCAGGGAATCACATTGCAGAAAATGGACCTCGCTAAGACAGAATATTCGCCAAGGAAAAAAAGCACACAATGCCATTTGCAGCACCGTAGATGAGTCTAGAGGTAATCACGTGACTTGGAGTAAGTCAGAAAGTGAAAGACACATATCATATCATATCACTTATAGGTGTTACCTATAAATTGATACCAGGGCAGATATTTCCACGGAGAAGGGCAATCACAGATTCATTAAACAAACTTATGGTTCACCAAAGGAAAGGTGTGAGGATTGAATTCATTATGATATTGGGGTTAACAGACATATACAAACACAGTAGACGTATATAATCACCAAAGACCTACGGAGTACCAAGAGAAGACTACTCAACATTCTGTCATAACGAACATGGGAAAAGGATCCCAGGAAGAACAGACATATGTATATGTGTAAAAGAACCACCTCTTGCACACCTACAACAAGCTAAACGTTGTACTCAAACTTGCTGTAATAAAAAATAAAAAATTAAATTAAAAACACGAACAAGAATTAGTGAGAAAAACTTGAGGGGCTTTCTCCTGGTACATTCCGTTCTACATTCCAATCTAGAACGCGACTTCCATTGAGGCTCTGCTGCCCTAGTAACCAGATTTGGTAAGGGAGAACTGCTGCCACCTTGTGGCCGTTTCACACAACAGCAGCTTTAATCCCAGCGCTAATGGTCAGTGGATATTCCAAATCATTACAGGCCTGTAAATGACACCTGCCCTGAAAACAAATCCTGGGGTCATATATCGACCAAAAAATTCAAAAGACGTCCATATTTCAAAACGACAGTTTCAAGAGGCATATTTCACGCACATTAGTGTTCTGCTTCTTTTGATTTCTTTCTTTCTTTGTTAAAAAAACTGGAATGGAAAAAGGCAACCCTCAGAATGGGCGAAAACTTTCACAAACGAATCAATGGACAAAGGTTTAATCTCCAATATATATAAACAGCTCATGCAGCTTAATATTAATAAAACAAACAACCCAATACAAAAATGGGCAGAAGATCTAAATAGACGTTTCTTCAAAGAAGACACAGAGATGGCCAAGACGCACATGAAAAGCTGCTCAACATCACTAATTATTAGAGAAATGCAAATCAAAACTACAATGAGGTAAGACCTCACACCTGTTAGAATCGGCATCATCAGATAATCTACAAACAACAAATTCTGGGGAGGGTGTGGACAAAAGGAACCCTCTTCCGCTATTGGTGGGAATGTAAATTGATACAGTCACTATGGAGAACAGTATGGAGGTTCCTTTAAAAAAGTAAAAAGAGAATTACCATAGGATCCAGCAATCCCACTTCTGGGCATATACCCAGAGAAAACCATAAATCACAGAGACACATTCACCACAATGTTCATTGCAGCACTATTTACAATAGCCAGGTAATGGAAGCAACCTAAATGCCCACAGACAGACGAATGGATAAAGATGTGCTACATATATAAAATGGAATATTACTCAGCCATAAAAAGGAATGAAACTGAGTCATTTGTAGAGAAGTTGATGGATCTAGAGACTGTCATACAGAGTGAAGTAAGTCAGAAAGAGAAAAACAAATATTGTATATTAATGCCTATATGTGGAACCTAGAAAAATGCTACAGATGAACTGGTTTGCAGGGCAGAAATAGAGACACAGAGGTAGAGAACAAACGTATCGACACAAAGTGGGGGAAGCCATGGGGTGGTGGTGGTGGGATGAGTTGGGAGATTGGGATTGACCTGTATACATGTCTATGCATAAAATAGATAACTAATAATAACCTAGTGTATAAAAAAATAAATAAAATTAAATTTCAAAATTTTTAAAAATAAAATGTAAAAATAAAACAGAAAAAAAGTTCTTCCATTCACACTGATGTATTTATAAGAATGAATTATTTCCATGCTTATATCTATAAATACATAAAAGAGGAATAAAATCTAACTTGAACCAAAAAAGAAAAAAAAAAAACTGAACCTAACAGTTATACAGAGGAAAACACTACCAAGGCACTTGCTCCAGTGGTAAACAATTCTGAAATTGGTCAGAGGTGGGGAATCATCTCCCATACAGCCAGCAGCCCCACCCGCCCACGCAAGGAGCGTCCTTATTGCAAAGCTGGGGGACCGTGCCGAGGCCTTTGTGAGTAAACGTGAGCTGAGCCCCAGGCCAGCTGCTGCTGAACTGTTCCCACCCTTCCCAGGTGAAACACCTGAATATGTACAAGGGCTTGAAAGCCAAGAGGAAGGGCCGTGGAGCCACACCAGCGAAAGCACGCAGGCCAACTTGGTGCCTGCAGGTCAGCCAGGATGGTCCTGGCCACGGGCGCTCTTCTGGAAGCTTTCCATTGCCCTGCCTGAGATACCCCTCCTGTCCCGGCCCCCAGTCCTTTTTTTCCTTCCTCACCTCAGCCCGGAGAGATACTCCAGTGGAAGTTATGGGTGACACATCCTCTTCTTTACAGGTGGCAGCCTGGCAACTCCTGCAGAAAGTCCAGCAGAGCCCCACTCACACCGGGCCACCCACAAAGCCGTGGACCCTCACACCCTCCCACCAGCACAGCCCCGAGACTGCTGACGGGGCAGAGAATATGGAGTCAGGCACAGCTGCAGGGGCTATTGCTGCCTGGAGTGCTGTTTATATTGACCTCAACCCAGGCACACCTGGGGAGGGCTTGCCGGCAGGGTCAGGCTGCCCAGGTCAGCTAATCCTCAGCCCTCGGGGAATCACATTGCAGAAAATGGACCTCGCTAAGACAGAATATTCGCCAAGGAAAAAAAGCACACAATGCCATTTGCAGCACCGTAGATGAGTCTAGAGGTAATCACGTGACTTGGAGTAAGTCAGAAAGTGAAAGACACATATCATATCATATCAATTATAGGTGTTACCTATAAATTGATACCAGGGCAGATATTTCCACGGAGAAGGGCAATCACAGATTCATTAAACAAACTTATGGTTCACCAAAGGAAAGGTGTGAGGATTGAATTCATTATGATATTGTGGTTAACAGACATATACAAACACAGTAGACGTATATAATCACCAAAGACCTACGGAGTACCAAGAGAAGACTACTCAACATTCTGTCATAACGAACATGGGAAAAGGATCCCAGGAAGAACAGACATATGTATATGTGTAAAAGAACCACCTCTTGCACACCTACAACAAGCTAAACGTTGTACTCAAACTTGCTGTAATAAAAAATAAAAAATTAAATTAAAAACACGAACAAGAATTAGTGAGAAAAACTTGAGGGGCTTTCTCCTGGCACATTCCGTTCTACATTCCAATCTAGAACGCGACTTCCATTGAGGCTCTGCTGCCCTAGTAACCAGATTTGGTAAGGGAGAACTGCTGCCACCTTGTGGCCGTTTCACACAACAGCAGCTTTAATCCCAGCGCTAATGGTCAGTGGATATTCCAAATCATTACAGGCCTGTAAATGACACCTGCCCTGAAAACAAATCCTGGGGTCATATATCGACCAAAAAATTCAAAAGACGTCCATATTTCAAAACGACAGTTTCAAGAGGCATATTTCACGCACATTAGTGTTCTGCTTCTTTTGATTTCTTTCTTTCTTTGTTAAAAAAACTGGAATGGAAAAAGGCAACCCTCAGAATGGGCGAAAACTTTCACAAACGAATCAATGGACAAAGGTTTAATCTCCAATATATATAAACAGCTCATGCAGCTTAATATTAATAAAACAAACAACCCAATACAAAAATGGGCAGAAGATCTAAATAGACGTTTCTTCAAAGAAGACACAGAGATGGCCAAGACGCACATGAAAAGCTGCTCAACATCACTAATTATTAGAGAAATGCAAATCAAAACTACAATGAGGTAAGACCTCACACCTGTTAGAATCGGCATCATCAGATAATCTACAAACAACAAATTCTGGGGAGGGTGTGGACAAAAGGAACCCTCTTCCGCTATTGGTGGGAATGTAAATTGATACAGTCACTATGGAGAACAGTATGGAGGTTCCTTTAAAAAAGTAAAAAGAGAATTACCATAGGATCCAGCAATCCCACTTCTGGGCATATACCCAGAGAAAACCATAAATCACAGAGACACATTCACCACAATGTTCATTGTAGCACTATTTACAATAGCCAGGTAATGGAAGCAACCTAAATGCCCACAGACAGACGAATGGATAAAGATGTGGTACATATATAAAATGGAATATTACTCAGCCATAAAAAGGAATGAAACTGAGTCATTTGTAGAGAAGTTGATGGATCTAGAGACTGTCATACAGAGTGAAGTAAGTCAGAAAGAGAAAAACAAATATTGTATATTAATGCCTATATGTGGAACCTAGAAAAATGCTACAGATGAACTGGTTTGCAGGGCAGAAATAGAGACACAGAGGTAGAGAACAAACGTATCGACACAAAGTGGGGGAAGCCATGGGGTGGTGGTGGTGGGATGAGTTGGGAGATTGGGATTGACCTGTATACATGTCTATGCATAAAATAGATAACTAATAATAACCTAGTGTATAAAAAAATAAATAAAATTAAATTTCAAAATTTTTAAAAATAAAATGTAAAAATAAAACAGAAAAAAAGTTCTTCCATTCACACTGATGTATTTATAAGAATGAATTATTTCCATGCTTATATCTATAAATACATAAAAGAGGAATAAAATCTAACTTGAACCAAAAAAGAAAAAAAAAAAACTGAACCTAACAGTTATACAGAGGAAAACACTACCAAGGCACTTGCTCCAGTGGTAAACAATTCTGAAATTGGTCAGAGGTGGGGAATCATCTCCCATACAGCCAGCAGCCCCACCCGCCCACGCAAGGAGCGTCCTTATTGCAAAGCTGGGGGACCGTGCCGAGGCCTATGTGAGTAAACGTGAACTGAGCCCCAGGCCAGCTGCTGCTGAACTGTTCCCACCCTTCCCAGGTGAAACACCTGAATATGTACAAGGGCTTGAAAGCCAAGAGGAAGGGCCGTGGAGCCACACCAGCGAAAGCACGCAGGCCAACTTGGTGCCTGCAGGTCAGCCAGGATGGTCCTGGCCACGGGCGCTCTTCTGGAAGCTTTCCATTGCCCTGCCTGAGATACCCCTCCTGTCCCGGCCCCCACTCCTTTTTTTCCTTCCTCACCTCAGCCCGGAGAGATACTCCAGTGGAAGTTATGGGTGACACATCCTCTTCTTTACAGGTGGCAGCCTGGCAACTCCTGCAGAAAGTCCAGCAGAGCCCCACTCACACCGGGCCACCCACAAAGCCGTGGACCCTCACACCCTCCCACCAGCACAGCCCCGAGACTGCTGACGGGGCAGAGAATATGGAGTCAGGCACAGCTGCAGGGGCTATTGCTGCCTGGAGTGCTGTTTATATTGACCTCAACCCAGGCACACCTGGGGAGGGCTTGCCGGCAGGGTCAGGCTGCCCAGGTCAGCTAATCCTCAGCCCTCGGGGAATCACATTGCAGAAAATGGACCTCGCTAAGACAGAATATTCGCCAAGGAAAAAAAGCACACAATGCCATTTGCAGCACCGTAGATGAGTCTAGAGGTAATCACGTGACTTGGAGTAAGTCAGAAAGTGAAAGACACATATCATATCATATCAATTATAGGTGTTACCTATAAATTGATACCAGGGCAGATATTTCCACGGAGAAGGGCAATCACAGATTCATTAAACAAACTTATGGTTCACCAAAGGAAAGGTGTGAGGATTGAATTCATTATGATATTGTGGTTAACAGACATATACAAACACAGTAGACGTATATAATCACCAAAGACCTACGGAGTACCAAGAGAAGACTACTCAACATTCTGTCATAACGAACATGGGAAAAGGATCCCAGGAAGAACAGACATATGTATATGTGTAAAAGAACCACCTCTTGCACACCTACAACAAGCTAAACGTTGTACTCAAACTTGCTGTAATAAAAAATAAAAAATTAAATTAAAAACACGAACAAGAATTAGTGAGAAAAACTTGAGGGGCTTTCTCCTGGCACATTCCGTTCTACATTCCAATCTAGAACGCGACTTCCATTGAGGCTCTGCTGCCCTAGTAACCAGATTTGGTAAGGGAGAACTGCTGCCACCTTGTGGCCGTTTCACACAACAGCAGCTTTAATCCCAGCGCTAATGGTCAGTGGATATTCCAAATCATTACAGGCCTGTAAATGACACCTGCCCTGAAAACAAATCCTGGGGTCATATATCGACCAAAAAATTCAAAAGACGTCCATATTTCAAAACGACAGTTTCAAGAGGCATATTTCACGCACATTAGTGTTCTGCTTCTTTTGATTTCTTTCTTTCTTTGTTAAAAAAACTGGAATGGAAAAAGGCAACCCTCAGAATGGGCGAAAACTTTCACAAACGAATCAATGGACAAAGGTTTAATCTCCAATATATATAAACAGCTCATGCAGCTTAATATTAATAAAACAAACAACCCAATACAAAAATGGGCAGAAGATCTAAATAGACGTTTCTTCAAAGAAGACACAGAGATGGCCAAGACGCACATGAAAAGCTGCTCAACATCACTAATTATTAGAGAAATGCAAATCAAAACTACAATGAGGTAAGACCTCACATCTGTTAGAATCGGCATCATCAGATAATCTACAAACAACAAATTCTGGGGAGGGTGTGGACAAAAGGAACCCTCTTCGGCTATTGGTGGGAATGTAAATTGATACAGTCACTAAGGAGAACAGTATGGAGGTTCCTTTAAAAAACTAAAAACAGAATTACAGTAGGATCCAGCAATCCCACTTCTGGGCATATACCCAAAGAAAACCATAAATCACAAAGACACATTCACCACAATGTTCATTGCAGCACTATTTACAATAGCCAGGTAATGGAAGCAACTTAAATGCCCACAGACAGACGAATGGATAAAGATGTGGTACATATATAAAATGGAATATTACTCAGCCATAAAAAGGAATGAAACTGGGTCATTTGTAGAGAAGTTGATGGATCTAGAGACTGTCATACAGAGTGAAGTAAGTCAGAAAGAGAAAAACAAATATTGTATATTAATGCCTATATGTGGAACCTAGAAAAATGCTACAGATGAACTGGTTTGCAGGGCAGAAATAGAGACACAGAGGTAGAGAACAAACGTATGGACACAAAGTGGGGGAAGCCATGGGGTGGTGGTGGTGGGATGAGTTGGGAGATTGGGATTGACCTGTATACATGTCTATGCATAAAATAGATAACTAATAATAACTTAGTGTATAAAAAATAAATAAAATTAAATTTCAAAATTTTTAAAAATAAAATGTAAAAATAAAACAGAAAAAAAGTTCTTCCATTCACACTGATGTATTTATAAGAATGAATTATTTCCATGCTTATATCTATAAATACATAAAAGAGGAATAAAATCTAACTTGAACCAAAAAAGAAATAAAAAAAACTGAACCTAACAGTTATACAGAGGAAAACACTACCAAGGCACTTGCTCCAGTGGTAAACAATTCTGAAATTGGTCAGAGGTGGGGAATCATCTCCCATACAGCCAGCAGCCCCAGCCGCCCACGCAAGGAGCATCCTTATTGCAAAGCTGGGGGACCGTGCCGAGGCCTCTGTGAGTAAACGTGAGCTGAGCCCCAGGCCAGCTGCTGCTGAACTGTTCCCACCCTTCTCAGGTAAAACACCTGAATATGTACAAGGGCTTGAAAGCCTAGAGGAAGGGCCGTGGAGCCACACCAGAGAAAGCTTGCAGGCCAACTTGGTGCCTGCAGGTCAGCCAGGATGGTCCTGGCCACGGGCGCTCTTCTGGAAGCTTTCCATTGCCCTGCCTGAGATACCCCTCCTGTCCCGGCCCCCACTCCTTTTTTTCCTTCCTCACCTCAGCCCGGAGAGATACTCCAGTGGAAGTTATGGGTGACACATCCTCTTCTTTACAGGTGGCAGCCTGGCAACTCCTGCAGAAAGTCCAGCAGAGCCCCACTCACACCGGGCCACCCACAAAGCCGTGGACCCTCACAACCTCCCACCAGAACAGCCCCGAGACTGCTGACGGGGCAGAGAATATGGAGTCAGGCACAGCTGCAGGGGCTATTGCTGCCTGGAGTGCTGTTTATATTGACCTCAACCCAGGCACACCTGGGGAGGGCTTGCCGGCAGGGTCAGGCTGCCCAGGTCAGCTAATCCTCAGCCCTCAGGGAATCACATTGCAGAAAATGGACCTCGCTAAGACAGAATATTCGCCAAGGAAAAAAAGGACACAGTGCCATTTGCAGCACCGTAGATGAGTCTAGAGGTAATCACGTGACTTGGAGTAAGTCAGAAAGTGAAAGACACATATCATATCCTATCTCTTATAGGTGTTACCTATAAAATGATGCCAGGGCAGATATTTCCACGGAGAAGGGCAATCACAGATTCATTAAACAAACTTATGGTTCACCAAAGGAAAGGTGTGAGGATTGAATTCATTATGATATTGTGGTTAACAGACATATACAAACACAGTAGACGTATATAATCACCAAAGACCTACGGAGTACCAAGAGAAGACTACTCAACATTCTGTCATAACGAACATGGGAAAAGGATCCCAGGAAGAACAGACATATGTATATGTGTAAAAGAACCACCTCTTGCACACCTACAACAAGCTAAACGTTGTACTCAAACTTGCTGTAATAAAAAATAAAAAATTAAATTAAAAACACGAACAAGAATTAGTGAGAAAAACTTGAGGGGCTTTCTCCTGGTACATTCCGTTCTACATTCCAATCTAGAACGCGACTTCCATTGAGGCTCTGCTGCCCTAGTAACCAGATTTGGTAAGGGAGAACTGCTGCCACCTTGTGGCCGTTTCACACAACAGCAGCTTTAATCCCAGCGCTAATGGTCAGTGGATATTCCAAATCATTACAGGCCTGTAAATGACACCTGCCCTGAAAACAAATCCTGGGGTCATATATCGACCAAAAAATTCAAAAGACGTCCATATTTCAAAACGACAGTTTCAAGAGGCATATTTCACGCACATTAGTGTTCTGCTTCTTTTGATTTCTTTCTTTCTTTGTTAAAAAAACTGGAATGGAAAAAGGCAACCCTCAGAATGGGCGAAAACTTTCACAAACGAATCAATGGACAAAGGTTTAATCTCCAATATATATAAACAGCTCATGCAGCTTAATATTAATAAAACAAACAACCCAATACAAAAATGGGCAGAAGATCTAAATAGACGTTTCTTCAAAGAAGACACAGAGATGGCCAAGACGCACATGAAAAGCTGCTCAACATCACTAATTATTAGAGAAATGCAAATCAAAACTACAATGAGGTAAGACCTCACACCTGTTAGAATCGGCATCATCAGGTAATCTACAAACAACAAATTCTGGGGAGGGTGTGGAAAAAGGAACCCTCTTCGGCTATTGGTGGGAATGTAAATTGATACAGTCACTATGGAGAACAGTATGGAGGTTCCTTTAAAAAACTAAAAACAGAATTACAGTAGGATCCAGCAATCCCACTTCTGGGCATATACCCAAAGAAAACCATAAATCACAAAGACACATTCACCACAATGTTCATTGCAGCACTATTTACAATAGCCAGGTAATGGAAGCAACTTAAATGCCCACAGACAGACGAATGGATAAAGATGTGGTACATATATAAAATGGAATATTACTCAGCCATAAAAAGGAATGAAACTGGGTCAATTGTAGAGAAGTTGATGGATCTAGAGACTGTCCTACAGAGCGAAGTAAGTCAGAAAGAGAAAAACAAATAATGTATATTAATGCCTATATGTGGAACCTAGAAAAATGCTACAGATGAACTGGTTTGCAGGGCAGAAATAGAGACACAGAGGTAGAGAACAAACGTATGGACACAAAGTGGGGGAAGCCATGGGGTGGTGGTGGTGGGATGAGTTGGGAGATTGGGATTGACCTGTATACATGTCTATGCATAAAATAGATAACTAATAATAACCTAGTGTATAAAAAAATAAATAAAATTAAATTTCAAAATTTTTAAAAATAAAATGTAAAAATAAAACAGAAAAAAAGTTCTTCCATTCACACTGATGTATTTATAAGAATGAATTATTTCCATGCTTATATCTATAAATACATAAAAGAGGAATAAAATCTAACTTGAACCAAAAAAGAAAAAAAAAAAACTGAACCTAACAGTTATACAGAGGAAAACACTACCAAGGCACTTGCTCCAGTGGTAAACAATTCTGAAATTGGTCAGAGGTGGGGAATCATCTCCCATACAGCCAGCAGCCCCAGCCGCCCACGCAAGGAGCGTCCTTATTGCAAAGCTGGGGGACCGTGCCGAGGCCTTTGTGAGTAAACGTGAGCTGAGCCCCAGGCCAGCTGCTGCTGAACTGTTCCCACCCTTCCCAGGTGAAACACCTGAATATGTACAAGGGCTTGAAAGCCAAGAGGAAGGGCCGTGGAGCCACACCAGCGAAAGCACGCAGGCCAACTTGGTGCCTGCAGGTCAGCCAGGATGGTCCTGGCCACGGGCGCTCTTCTGGAAGATTTCCATTGCCCTGCCTGAGATACCCCTCCTGTCCCGGCCCCCACTCCTTTTTTTCCTTCCTCACCTCAGCCCGGAGAGATACTCCAGTGGAAGTTATGGGTGACACATCCTCTTCTTTACAGGTGGCAGCCTGGCAACTCCTGCAGAAAGTCCAGCAGAGCCCCACTCACACCGGGCCACCCACAAAGCCGTGGACCCTCACACCCTCCCACCAGCACAGCCCCGAGACTGCTGACGGGGCAGAGAATATGGAGTCAGGCACAGCTGCAGGGGCTATTGCTGCCTGGAGTGCTGTTTATATTGACCTCAACCCAGGCACACCTGGGGAGGGCTTGCCGGCAGGGTCAGGCTGCCCAGGTCAGCTAATCCTCAGCCCTCGGGGAATCACATTGCAGAAAATGGACCTCGCTAAGACAGAATATTCGCCAAGGAAAAAAAGCACACAATGCCATTTGCAGCACCGTAGATGAGTCTAGAGGTAATCACGTGACTTGGAGTAAGTCAGAAAGTGAAAGACACATATCATATCATATCACTTATAGGTGTTACCTATAAATTGATACCAGGGCAGATATTTCCACGGAGAAGGGCAATCACAGATTCATTAAACAAACTTATGGTTCACCAAAGGAAAGGTGTGAGGATTGAATTCATTATGATATTGGGGTTAACAGACATATACAAACACAGTAGACGTATATAATCACCAAAGACCTACGGAGTACCAAGAGAAGACTACTCAACATTCTGTCATAACGAACATGGGAAAAGGATCCCAGGAAGAACAGACATATGTATATGTGTAAAAGAACCACCTCTTGCACACCTACAACAAGCTAAACGTTGTACTCAAACTTGCTGTAATAAAAAATAAAAAATTAAATTAAAAACACGAACAAGAATTAGTGAGAAAAACTTGAGGGGCTTTCTCCTGGTACATTCCGTTCTACATTCCAATCTAGAACGCGACTTCCATTGAGGCTCTGCTGCCCTAGTAACCAGATTTGGTAAGGGAGAACTGCTGCCACCTTGTGGCCATTTCACACAACAGCAGCTTTAATCCCAGCGCTAATGGTCAGTGGATATTCCAAATCATTACAGGCCTGTAAATGACACCTGCCCTGAAAACAAATCCTGGGGTCATATATCGACCAAAAAATTCAAAAGACGTCCATATTTCAAAACGACAGTTTCAAGAGGCATATTTCACGCACATTAGTGTTCTGCTTCTTTTGATTTCTTTCTTTCTTTGTTAAGAAAACTGGAATGGAAAAAGGCAACCCTCAGAATGGGCGAAAACTTTCACAAATGAATCAATGGACAAAGGTTTAATCTCCAATATATATAAACAGCTCATGCAGCTTAATATTAATAAAACAAACAACCCAATACGAAAATGGGCAGAAGATCTAAATAGACGTTTCTTCAAAGAAGACACAGAGATGGCCAAGACGCACATGAAAAGCTGCTCAACATCACTAATTATTAGAGAAATGCAAATCAAAACTACAATGAGGTAAGACCTCACACCTGTTAGAATCGGCATCATCAGATAATCTACAAACAACAAATTCTGGGGAGGGTGTGGACAAAAGGAACCCTCTTCGGCTATTGGTGGGAATGTAAATTGATACAGTCACTATGGAGAACAGTATGGAGGTTCCTTTAAAAAACTAAAAACAGAATTACAGTAGGATCCAGCAATCCCACTTCTGGGCATATACCCAAAGAAAACCATAAATCACAAAGACACATTCACCACAATGTTCATTGCAGCACTATTTACAATAGCCAGGTAATGGAAGCAACTTAAATGCCCACAGACAGACGAATGGATAAAGATGTGGTACATATATAAAATGGAATATTACTCAGCCATAAAAAGGAATGAAACTGGGTCATTTGTAGAGAAGTTGATGGATCTAGAGACTGTCATACAGAGTGAAGTAAGTCAGAAAGAGAAAAACAAATAATGTATATTAATGCCTATATGTGGAACCTAGAAAAATGCTACAGATGAACTGGTTTGCAGGGCAGAAATAGAGACACAGAGGTAGAGAACAAACGTATGGACACAAAGTGGGGGAAGCCATGGGGTGGTGGTGGTGGGATGAGTTGGGAGATTGGGATTGACCTGTATACATGTCTATGCATAAAATAGATAACTAATAATAACCTAGTGTATAAAAAATAAATAAAATTAAATTTCAAAATTTTTAAAAATAAAATGTAAAAATAAAACAGAAAAAAAGTTCTTCCATTCACACTGATGTATTTATAAGAATGAATTATTTCCATGCTTATATCTATAAATACATAAAAGAGGAATAAAATCTAACTTGAACCAAAAAAGAAATAAAAAAAACTGAACCTAACAGTTATACAGAGGAAAACACTACCAAGGCACTTGCTCCAGTGGTAAACAATTCTGAAATTGGTCAGAGGTGGGGAATCATCTCCCATACAGCCAGCAGCCCCAGCCGCCCACGCAAGGAGCATCCTTATTGCAAAGCTGGGGGACCGTGCCGAGGCCTCTGTGAGTAAACGTGAGCTGAGCCCCAGGCCAGCTGCTGCTGAACTGTTCCCACCCTTCCCAGGTGAAACACCTGAATATGTACAAGGGCTTGAAAGCCTAGAGGAAGGGCCGTGGAGCCACACCAGAGAAAGCATGCAGGCCAACTTGGTGCCTGCAGGTCAGCCAGGATGGTCCTGGCCACGGGCGCTCTTCTGGAAGCTTTCCATTGCCCTGCCTGAGATACCCCTCCTGTCCCGGCCCCCACTCCTTTTTTTCCTTCCTCACCTCAGCCCGGAGAGATACTCCAGTGGAAGTTATGGGTGACACATCCTCTTCTTTACAGGTGGCAGCCTGGCAACTCCTGCAGAAAGTCCAGCAGAGCCCCACTCACACCGGGCCACCCACAAAGCCGTGGACCCTCACAACCTCCCACCAGAACAGCCCCGAGACTGCTGACGGGGCAGAGAATATGGAGTCAGGCACAGCTGCAGGGGCTATTGCTGCCTGGAGTGCTGTTTATATTGACCTCAACCCAGGCACACCTGGGGAGGGCCTGCCGGCAGGGTCAGGCTGCCCAGGTCAGCTAATCCTCAGCCCTCAGGGAATCACATTGCAGAAAATGGACCTCGCTAAGACAGAATATTCGCCAAGGAAAAAAAGCACACAATGCCATTTGCAGCACCGTAGATGAGTCTAGAGGTAATCACGTGACTTGGAGTAAGTCAGAAAGTGAAAGACACATATCATATCATATCACTTATAGGTGTTACCTATAAATTGATACCAGGGCAGATATTTCCACGGAGAAGGGCAATCACAGATTCATTAAACAAACTTATGGTTCACCAAAGGAAAGGTGTGAGGATTGAATTCATTATGATATTGTGGTTAACAGACATATACAAACACAGTAGACGTATATAATCACCAAAGACCTACGGAGTACCAAGAGAAGACTACTCAACATTCTGTCATAACGAACATGGGAAAAGGATCCCAGGAAGAACAGACATATGTATATGTGTAAAAGAACCACCTCTTGCACACCTACAACAAGCTAAACGTTGTACTCAAACTTGCTGTAATAAAAAATAAAAAATTAAATTAAAAACACGAACAAGAATTAGTGAGAAAAACTTGAGGGGCTTTCTCCTGGTACATTCCGTTCTACATTCCAATCTAGAACGCGACTTCCATTGAGGCTCTGCTGCCCTAGTAACCAGATTTGGTAAGGGAGAACTGCTGCCACCTTGTGGCCGTTTCACACAACAGCAGCTTTAATCCCAGCGCTAATGGTCAGTGGATATTCCAAATCATTACAGGCCTGTAAATGACACCTGCCCTGAAAACAAATCCTGGGGTCATATATCGACCAAAAAATTCAAAAGACGTCCATATTTCAAAACGACAGTTTCAAGAGGCATATTTCACGCACATTAGTGTTCTGCTTCTTTTGATTTCTTTCTTTCTTTGTTAAAAAAACTGGAATGGAAAAAGGCAACCCTCAGAATGGGCGAAAACTTTCACAAACGAATCAATGGACAAAGGTTTAATCTCCAATATATATAAACAGCTCATGCAGCTTAATATTAATAAAACAAACAACCCAATACAAAAATGGGCAGAAGATCTAAATAGACGTTTCTTCAAAGAAGACACAGAGATGGCCAAGACGCACATGAAAAGCTGCTCAACATCACTAATTATTAGAGAAATGCAAATCAAAACTACAATGAGGTAAGACCTCACACCTGTTAGAATCGGCATCATCAGATAATCTACAAACAACAAATTCTGGGGAGGGTGTGGACAAAAGGAACCCTCTTCCGCTATTGGTGGGAATGTAAATTGATACAGTCACTATGGAGAACAGTATGGAGGTTCCTTTAAAAAAGTAAAAAGAGAATTACCATAGGATCCAGCAATCCCACTTCTGGGCATATACCCAGAGAAAACCATAAATCACAGAGACACATTCACCACAATGTTCATTGCAGCACTATTTACAATAGCCAGGTAATGGAAGCAACCTAAATGCCCACAGACAGACGAATGGATAAAGATGTGGTACATATATAAAATGGAATATTACTCAGCCATAAAAAGGAATGAAACTGAGTCATTTGTAGAGAAGTTGATGGATCTAGAGACTGTCATACAGAGTGAAGTAAGTCAGAAAGAGAAAAACAAATATTGTATATTAATGCCTATATGTGGAACCTAGAAAAATGCTACAGATAAACTGGTTTGCAGGGCAGAAATAGAGACACAGAGGTAGAGAACAAACGTATCGACACAAAGTGGGGGAAGCCATGGGGTGGTGGTGGTGGGATGAGTTGGGAGATTGGGATTGACCTGTATACATGTCTATGCATAAAATAGATAACTAATAATAACCTAGTGTATAAAAAATAAATAAAATTAAATTTCAAAATTTTTAAAAATAAAATGTAAAAATAAAACAGAAAAAAAGTTCTTCCATTCACACTGATGTATTTATAAGAATGAATTATTTCCATGCTTATATCTATAAATACATAAAAGAGGAATAAAATCTAACTTGAACCAAAAAAGAAATAAAAAAAACTGAACCTAACAGTTATACAGAGGAAAACACTACCAAGGCACTTGCTCCAGTGGTAAACAATTCTGAAATTGGTCAGAGGTGGGGAATCATCTCCCATACAGCCAGCAGCCCCAGCCGCCCACGCAAGGAGCGTCCTTATTGCAAAGCTGGGGGACCGTGCCGAGGCCTCTGTGAGTAAACGTGAGCTGAGCCCCAGGCCAGCTGCTGCTGAACTGTTCCCACCCTGAAACACCTGAATATGTACAAGGGCTTGAAAGCCTAGAGGAAGGGCCGTGGAGCCACACCAGAGAAAGCATGCAGGCCAACTTGGTGCCTGCAGGTCAGCCAGGATGGTCCTGGCCACGGGCGCTCTTCTGGAAGCTTTCCATTGCCCTGCCTGAGATACCCCTCCTGTCCCGGCCCCCACTCCTTTTTTTCCTTCCTCACCTCAGCCCGGAGAGATACTCCAGTGGAAGTTATGGGTGACACATCCTCTTCTTTACAGGTGGCGGCCTGGCAACTCCTGCAGAAAGTCCAGCAGAGCCCCACTCACACCGGGCCACCCACAAAGCCGTGGACCCTCACAACCTCCCACCAGAACAGCCCCGAGACTGCTGACGGGGCAGAGAATATGGAGTCAGGCACAGCTGCAGGGGCTATTGCTGCCTGGAGTGCTGTTTATATTGACCTCAACCCAGGCACACCTGGGGAGGGCTTGCCGGCAGGGTCAGGCTGCCCAGGTCAGCTAATCCTCAGCCCTCAGGGAATCACATTGCAGAAAATGGACCTCGCTAAGACAGAATATTCGCCAAGGAAAAAAAGCACACAATGCCATTTGCAGCACCGTAGATGAGTCTAGAGGTAATCACGTGACTTGGAGTAAGTCAGAAAGTGAAAGACACATATCATATCATATCACTTATAGGTGTTACCTATAAATTGATACCAGGGCAGATATTTCCACGGAGAAGGGCAATCACAGATTCATTAAACAAACTTATGGTTCACCAAAGGAAAGGTGTGAGGATTGAATTCATTATGATATTGTGGTTAACAGACATATACAAACACAGTAGACGTATATAATCACCAAAGACCTACGGAGTACCAAGAGAAGACTACTCAACATTCTGTCATAACGAACATGGGAAAAGGATCCCAGGAAGAACAGACATATGTATATGTGTAAAAGAACCACCTCTTGCACACCTACAACAAGCTAAACGTTGTACTCAAACTTGCTGTAATAAAAAATAAAAAATTAAATTAAAAACACGAACAAGAATTAGTGAGAAAAACTTGAGGGGCTTTCTCCTGGTACATTCCGTTCTACATTCCAATCTAGAACGCGACTTCCATTGAGGCTCTGCTGCCCTAGTAACCAGATTTGGTAAGGGAGAACTGCTGCCACCTTGTGGCCGTTTCACACAACAGCAGCTTTAATCCCAGCGCTAATGGTCAGTGGATATTCCAAATCATTACAGGCCTGTAAATGACACCTGCCCTGAAAACAAATCCTGGGGTCATATATCGACCAAAAAATTCAAAAGACGTCCATATTTCAAAACGACAGTTTCAAGAGGCATATTTCACGCACATTAGTGTTCTGCTTCTTTTGATTTCTTTCTTTCTTTGTTAAAAAAACTGGAATGGAAAAAGGCAACCCTCAGAATGGGCGAAAACTTTCACAAACGAATCAATGGACAAAGGTTTAATCTCCAATATATATAAACAGCTCATGCAGCTTAATATTAATAAAACAAACAACCCAATACAAAAATGGGCAGAAGATCTAAATAGACGTTTCTTCAAAGAAGACACAGAGATGGCCAAGACGCACATGAAAAGCTGCTCAACATCACTAATTATTAGAGAAATGCAAATCAAAACTACAATGAGGTAAGACCTCACACCTGTTAGAATCGGCATCATCAGATAATCTACAAACAACAAATTCTGGGGAGGGTGTGGACAAAAGGAACCCTCTTCGGCTATTGGTGGGAATGTAAATTGATACAGTCACTATGGAGAACAGTATGGAGGTTCCTTTAAAAAAGTAAAAAGAGAATTACCATAGGATCCAGCAATCCCACTTCTGGGCATATACCCAGAGAAAACCATAAATCACAGAGACACATTCACCACAATGTTCATTGCAGCACTATTTACAATAGCCAGGTAATGGAAGCAACATAAATGCCCACAGACAGACGAATGGATAAAGATGTGGTACATATATAAAATGGAATATTACTCAGCCATAAAAAGGAATGAAACTGAGTCATTTGTAGAGAAGTTGATGGATCTAGAGACTGTCATACAGAGTGAAGTAAGTCAGAAAGAGAAAAACAAATATTGTATATTAATGCCTATATGTGGAACGTAGAAAAATGGTACAGATGAACTGGTTTGCAGGGCAGAAATAGAGACACAGAGGTAGAGAACAAACGTATCGACACAAAGTGGGGGAAGCCATGGGGTGGTGGTGGTGGGATGAGTTGGGAGATTGGGATTGACCTGTATACATGTCTATGCATAAAATAGATAACTAATAATAACCTAGTGTATAAAAAAATAAATAAAATTAAATTTCAAAATTTTTAAAAATAAAATGTAAAAATAAAACAGAAAAAAAGTTCTTCCATTCACACTGATGTATTTATAAGAATGAATTATTTCCATGCTTATATCTATAAATACATAAACGAGGAATAAAATCTAACTTGAACCAAAAAAGAAAAAAAAAACAGCTGAACCTAACAGTTATACAGAGGAAAACACTACCAAGGCACTTGCTCCAGTGGTAAACAATTCTGAAATTGGTCAGAGGTGGGGAATCATCTCCCATACAGCCAGCAGCCCCGCCCGCTCACGCAAGGAGCGTCCTTATTGCAAAGCTGGGGGACCGTGCCGAGGCCTTTGTGAGTAAACGTGAGCTGAGCCCCAGGCCAGCTGCTGCTGAACTGTTCCCACCCTTCCCAGGTGAAACACCTGAATATGTACAAGGGCTTGAAAGCCTAGAGGAAGGGCCGTGGAGCCACACCAGAGAAAGCATGCAGGCCAACTTGGTGCCTGCAGGTCAGCCAGGATGGTCCTGGCCACGGACGCTCTTCTGGAAGCTTTCCATTGCCCTGCCTGAGATACCCCTCCTGTCCCGGCCCCCACTCCTTTTTTTCCTTCCTCACCTCAGCCCGGAGAGATACTCCAGTGGAAGTTATGGGTGACACATCCTCTTCTTTACAGGTGGCAGCCTGGCAACTCCTGCAGAAAGTCCAGCAGAGCCCCACTCACACCGGGCCACCCACAAAGCCGTGGACCCTCACAACCTCCCACCAGAACAGCCCCGAGACTGCTGACGGGGCAGAGAATATGGAGTCAGGCACAGCTGCAGGGGCTATTGCTGCCTGGAGTGCTGTTTATATTGACCTCAACCCAGGCACACCTGGGGAGGGCTTGCCGGCAGGGTCAGGCTGCCCAGGTCAGCTAATCCTCAGCCCTCAGGGAATCACATTGCAGAAAATGGACCTCGCTAAGACAGAATATTCGCCAAGGAAAAAAAGCACACAATGCCATTTGCAGCACCGTAGATGAGTCTAGAGGTAATCACGTGACTTGGAGTAAGTCAGAAAGTGAAAGACACATATCATATCATATCACTTATAGGTGTTACCTATAAATTGATACCAGGGCAGATATTTCCCCGGAGAAGGGCAATCACAGATTCATTAAACAAACTTATGGTTCACCAAAGGAAAGGTCTGAGGATTGAATTCATTATGATATTGTGGTTAACAGACATATACAAACACAGTAGACGTATATAATCACCAAAGACCTACGGAGTACCAAGAGAAGACTACTCAACATTCTGTCATAACGAACATGGGAAAAGGATCCCAGGAAGAACAGACATATGTATATGTGTAAAAGAACCACCTCTTGCACACCTACAACAAGCTAAACGTTGTACTCAAACTTGCTGTAATAAAAAATAAAAAATTAAATTAAAAACACGAACAAGAATTAGTGAGAAAAACTTGAGGGGCTTTCTCCTGGTACATTCCGTTCTACATTCCAATCTAGAACGCGACTTCCATTGAGGCTCTGCTGCCCTAGTAACCAGATTTGGTAAGGGAGAACTGCTGCCACCTTGTGGCCGTTTCACACAACAGCAGCTTTAATCCCAGCGCTAATGGTCAGTGGATATTCCAAATCATTACAGGCCTGTAAATGACACCTGCCCTGAAAACAAATCCTGGGGTCATATATCGACCAAAAAATTCAAAAGACGTCCATATTTCAAAACGACAGTTTCAAGAGGCATATTTCACGCACATTAGTGTTCTGCTTCTTTTGATTTCTTTCTTTCTTTGTTAAAAAAACTGGAATGGAAAAAGGCAACCCTCAGAATGGGCGAAAACTTTCACAAACGAATCAATGGACAAAGGTTTAATCTCCAATATATATAAACAGCTCATGCAGCTTAATATTAATAAAACAAACAACCCAATACAAAAATGGGCAGAAGATCTAAATAGACGTTTCTTCAAAGAAGACACAGAGATGGCCAAGACGCACATGAAAAGCTGCTCAACATCACTAATTATTAGAGAAATGCAAATCAAAACTACAATGAGGTAAGACCTCACACCTGTTAGAATCGGCATCATCAGATAATCTACAAACAACAAATTCTGGGGAGGGTGTGGACAAAAGGAACCCTCTTCGGCTATTGGTGGGAATGTAAATTGATACAGTCACTATGGAGAACAGTATGGAGGTTCCTTTAAAAAACTAAAAACAGAATTACAGTAGGATCCAGCAATCCCACTTCTGGGCATATACCCAAAGAAAACCATAAATCACAAAGACACATTCACCACAATGTTCATTGCAGCACTATTTACAATAGCCAGGTAATGGAAGCAACTTAAATGCCCACAGACAGACGAATGGATAAAGATGTGGTACATATATAAAATGGAATATTACTCAGCCATAAAAAGGAATGAAACTGGGTCATTTGTAGAGAAGTTGATGGATCTAGAGACTGTCATACAGAGTGAAGTAAGTCAGAAAGAGAAAAACAAATAATGTATATTAATGCCTATATGTGGAACCTAGAAAAATGCTACAGATGAACTGGTTTGCAGGGCAGAAATAGAGACACAGAGGTAGAGAACAAACGTATGGACACAAAGTGGGGGAAGCCATGGGGTGGTGGTGGTGGGATGAGTTGGGAGATTGGGATTGACCTGTATACATGTCTATGCATAAAATAGATAACTAATAATAACCTAGTGTATAAAAAATAAATAAAATTAAATTTCAAAATTTTTAAAAATAAAATGTAAAAAAAAAACAGAAAAAAAGTTCTTCCATTCACACTGATGTATTTATAAGAATGAATTATTTCCATGCTTATATCTATAAATACATAAAAGAGGAATAAAATCTAACTTGAACCAAAAAAGAAATAAAAAAAACTGAACCTAACAGTTATACAGAGGAAAACACTACCAAGGCACTTGCTCCAGTGGTAAACAATTCTGAAATTGGTCAGAGGTGGGGAATCATCTCCCATACAGCCAGCAGCCCCAGCCGCCCACGCAAGGAGCATCCTTATTGCAAAGCTGGGGGAACGTGCCGAGGCCTCTGTGAGTAAACGTGAGCTGAGCCCCAGGCCAGCTGCTGCTGAACTGTTCCCACCCTTCCCAGGTGAAACACCTGAATATGTACAAGGGCTTGAAAGCCTAGAGGAAGGGCCGTGGAGCCACACCAGAGAAAGCATGCAGGCCAACTTGGTGCCTGCAGGTCAGCCAGGATGGTCCTGGCCACGGGCGCTCTTCTGGAAGCTTTCCATTGCCCTGCCTGAGATACCCCTCCTGTCCCGGCCCCCACTCCTTTTTTTCCTTCCTCACCTCAGCCCGGAGAGATACTCCAGTGGAAGTTATGGGTGACACATCCTCTTCTTTACAGGTGGCAGCCTGGCAACTCCTGCAGAAAGTCCAGCAGAGCCCCACTCACACCGGGCCACCCACAAAGCCGTGGACCCTCACAACCTCCCACCAGAACAGCCCCGAGACTGCTGACGGGGCAGAGAATATGGAGTCAGGCACAGCTGCAGGGGCTATTGCTGCCTGGAGTGCTGTTTATATTGACCTCAACCCAGGCACACCTGGGGAGGGCCTGCCGGCAGGGTCAGGCTGCCCAGGTCAGCTAATCCTCAGCCCTCAGGGAATCACATTGCAGAAAATGGACCTCGCTAAGACAGAATATTCGCCAAGGAAAAAAAGCACACAATGCCATTTGCAGCACCGTAGATGAGTCTAGAGGTAATCACGTGACTTGGAGTAAGTCAGAAAGTGAAAGACACATATCATATCATATCACTTATAGGTGTTACCTATAAATTGATACCAGGGCAGATATTTCCACGGAGAAGGGCAATCACAGATTCATTAAACAAACTTATGGTTCACCAAAGGAAAGGTGTGAGGATTGAATTCATTATGATATTGTGGTTAACAGACATATACAAACACAGTAGACGTATATAATCACCAAAGACCTACGGAGTACCAAGAGAAGACTACTCAACATTCTGTCATAACGAACATGGGAAAAGGATCCCAGGAAGAACAGACATATGTATATGTGTAAAAGAACCACCTCTTGCACACCTACAACAAGCTAAACGTTGTACTCAAACTTGCTGTAATAAAAAATAAAAAATTAAATTAAAAACACGAACAAGAATTAGTGAGAAAAACTTGAGGGGCTTTCTCCTGGTACATTCCGTTCTACATTCCAATCTAGAACGCGACTTCCATTGAGGCTCTGCTGCCCTAGTAACCAGATTTGGTAAGGGAGAACTGCTGCCACCTTGTGGCCGTTTCACACAACAGCAGCTTTAATCCCAGCGCTAATGGTCAGTGGATATTCCAAATCATTACAGGCCTGTAAATGACACCTGCCCTGAAAACAAATCCTGGGGTCATATATCGACCAAAAAATTCAAAAGACGTCCATATTTCAAAACGACAGTTTCAAGAGGCATATTTCACGCACATTAGTGTTCTGCTTCTTTTGATTTCTTTCTTTCTTTGTTAAAAAAACGGGAATGGAAAAAGGCAACCCTCAGAATGGGCGAAAACTTTCACAAACGAATCAACGGACAAAGGTTTAATCTCCAATATATATAAACAGCTCATGCAGCTTAATATTAATAAAACAAACAACCCAATACAAAAATGGGCAGAAGATCTAAATAGACGTTTCTTCAAAGAAGACACAGAGATGGCCAAGACGCACATGAAAAGCTGCTCAACATCACTAATTATTAGAGAAATGCAAATCAAAACTACAATGAGGTAAGACCTCACACCTGTTAGAATCGGCATCATCAGATAATCTACAAACAACAAATTCTGGGGAGGGTGTGGACAAAAGGAACCCTCTTCGGCTATTGGTGGGAATGTAAATTGATACAGTCACTATGGAGAACAGTATGGAGGTTCCTTTAAAAAAGTAAAAAGAGAATTACCATAGGATCCAGCAATCCCACTTCTGGGCATATACCCAGAGAAAACCATAAATCACAGAGACACATTCACCACAATGTTCATTGCAGCACTATTTACAATAGCCAGGTAATGGAAGCAACATAAATGCCCACAGACAGACGAATGAATAAAGATGTGGTACATATATAAAATGGAATATTACTCAGCCATAAAAAGGAATGAAACTGAGTCATTTGTAGAGAAGTTGATGGATCTAGAGACTGTCATACAGAGTGAAGTAAGTCAGAAAGAGAAAAACAAATATTGTATATTAATGCCTATATGTGGAACGTAGAAAAATGCTACAGATGAACTGGTTTGCAGGGCAGAAATAGAGACACAGAGGTAGAGAACAAACGTATGGACACAAAGTGGGGGAAGCCATGGGGTGGTGGTGGTGGGATGAGTTGGGAGATTGGGATTGACCTGTATACATGTCTATGCATAAAATAGATAACTAATAATAACCTAGTGTATAAAAAAATAAATAAAATTAAATTTCAAAATTTTTAAAAATAAAATGTAAAAATAAAACAGAAAAAAAGTTCTTCCATTCACACTGATGTATTTATAAGAATGAATTATTTCCATGCTTATATCTATAAATACATAAAAGAGGAATAAAATCTAACTTGAACCAAAAAAGAAAAAAAAAAAACTGAACCTAACAGTTATACAGAGGAAAACACTACCAAGGCACTTGCTCCAGTGGTAAACAATTCTGAAATTGGTCAGAGGTGGGGAAACATCTCCCATACAGCCAGCAGCCCCACCCGCCCACGCAAGGAGCGTCCTTATTGCAAAGCTGGGGGACCGTGCCGAGGCCTCTGTGAGTAAACGTGAGCTGAGCCCCAGGCCAGCTGCTGCTGAACTGTTCCCACCCTTCCCAGGTGAAACACCTGAATATGTACAAGGGCTTGAAAGCCTAGAGGAAGGGCCGTGGAGCCACACCAGCGAAAGCACGCAGGCCAACTTGGTGCCTGCAGGTCAGCCAGGATGGTCCTGGCCACGGGCGCTCTTCTGGAAGCTTTCCATTGCCCTGCCTGAGATACCCCTCCTGTCCCGGCCCCCACTCCTTTTTTTCCTTCCTCACCTCAGCCCGGAGAGATACTCCAGTGGAAGTTATGGGTGACACATCCTCTTCTTTAGAGGTGGCAGCCTGGCAACTCCTGCAGAAAGTCCAGCAGAGCCCCACTCACACCGGGCCACCCACAAAGCCGTGGACCCTCACACCCTCCCACCAGCACAGCCCCGAGACTGCTGACGGGGCAGAGAATATGGAGTCAGGCACAGCTGCAGGGGCTATTGCTGCCTGGAGTGCTGTTTATATTGACCTCAACCCAGGCACACCTGGGGAGGGCTTGCCGGCAGGGTCAGGCTGCCCAGGTCAGCTAATCCTCAGCCCTCGGGGAATCACATTGCAGAAAATGGACCTCGCTAAGACAGAATATTCGCCAAGGAAAAAAAGCACACAATGCCATTTGCAGCACCGTAGATGAGTCTAGAGGTAATCACGTGACTTGGAGTAAGTCAGAAAGTGAAAGACACATATCATATCATATCACTTATAGGTGTTACCTATAAATTGATACCAGGGCAGATATTTCCACGGAGAAGGGCAATCACAGATTCATTAAACAAACTTATGTTTCACCAAAGGAAAGGTGTGAGGATTGAATTCATTATGATATTGGGGTTAACATACATATACAAACACAGTAGACGTATATAATCACCAAAGACCTACGGAGTACCAAGAGAAGACTACTCAACATTCTGTCATAACGAACATGGGAAAAGGATCCCAGGAAGAACAGACATATGTATATGTGTAAAAGAACCACCTCTTGCACACCTACAACAAGCTAAACGTTGTACTCAAACTTGCTGTAATAAAAAATAAAAAATTAAATTAAAAACACGAACAAGAAGTAGTGAGACAAACTTGAGGGGCTTTCTCCTGGCACATTCCGTTCTACATTCCAATCTAGAACGCGACTTCCATTGAGGCTCTGCTGCCCTAGTAACCAGATTTGGTAAGGGAGAACTGAAGCCACCTTGTGGCCGTTTCACACAACAGCAGCTTTAATCCCAGCGCTAATGGTCAGTGGATATTCCAAATCATTACAGGCCTGTAAATGACACCTGCCCTGAAAACAAATCCTGGGGTCATATATCGACCAAAAAATTCAAAAGACGTCCATATTTCAAAACGACAGTTTCAAGAGGCATATTTCACGCACATTAGTGTTCTGCTTCTTTTGATTTCTTTCTTTCTTTGTTAAAAATACGGGAATGGAAAAAGGCAACCCTCAGAATGGGCGAAAACTTTCACAAACGAATCAATGGACAAAGGTTTAATCTCCAATATATATAAACAGCTCATGCAGCTTAATATTAATAAAACAAACAACCCAATACAAAAATGGGCAGAAGATCTAAATAGACGTTTCTTCAAAGAAGACACAGAGATGGCCAAGACGCACATGAAAAGCTGCTCAACATCACTAATTATTAGAGAAATGCAAATCAAAACTACAATGAGGTAAGACCTCACACCTGTTAGAATCGGCATCATCAGATAATCTACAAACAACAAATTCTGGGGAGGGTGTGGACAAAAGGAACCCTCTTCGGCTATTGGTGGGAATGTAAATTGATACAGTCACTATGGAGAACAGTATGGAGGTTCCTTTAAAAAACTAAAAACAGAATTACAGTAGGATCCAGCAATCCCACTTCTGGGCATATACCCAAAGAAAACCATAAATCACAAAGACACATTCACCACAATGTTCATTGCAGCACTATTTACAATAGCCAGGTAATGGAAGCCACCTAAATGCCCACAGACAGACGAATGGATAAAGATGTGGTACATATATAAAATGGAATATTACTCAGCCATTAAAAGGAATGAAACTGGGTCATTTGTAGAGAAGTTGATGGATCTAGAGACTGTCATACAGAGTGAAGTAAGTCAGAAAGAGAAAAACAAATAATGTATATTAATGCCTATATGTGGAACCTAGAAAAATGCTACAGATGAACTGGTTAGCAGGGCAGAAATAGAGACACAGAGGTAGAGAACAAACGGATCGACACAAAGTGGGGGAAGCCATGGGGTGGTGGTGGTGGGATGAGTTGGGAGATTGGGATTGACCTGTATACATGTCTATGCATAAAATAGATAACTAATAATAACCTAATGTATAAAAAAATAAATAAAATTAAATTTCAAAATTTTTAAAAATAAAATGTAAAAATAAAACAGAAAAAAAGTTCTTCCATTCACACTGATGTATTTATAAGAATGAATTATTTCCATGCTTATATCTATAAATACATAAAAGAGGAATAAAATCTAACTTGAACCAAAAAAGAAAAAAAAAAAACTGAACCTAACAGTTATACAGAGGAAAACACTACCAAGGCACTTGCTCCAGTGGTAAACAATTCTGAAATTGGTCAGAGGTGGGGAATCATCTCCCATACAGCCAGCAGCCCCAGCCGCCCACGCAAGGAGCGTCCTTATTGCAAAGGTGGGGGACCGTGCCGAGGCCTCTGTGAGTAAACGTGAGCTGAGCCCCAGGCCAGCTGCTGCTGAACTGTTCCCACCCTTCCCAGGTGAAACACCTGAATATGTACAAGGGCTTGAAAGCCTAGAGGAAGGGCCGTTGAGCCACACCAGCGAAAGCACGCAGGCCAACTTGGTGCCTGCAGGTCAGCCAGGATGGTCCTGGCCACGGGCGCTCTTCTGGAAGCTTTCCATTGCCCTGCCTGAGATACCCCTCCTGTCCCGCCCCCACTGCTTTTTTTCCTTACTCACCTCAGCCCGGAGAGATATTCCAGTGGAAGTTATCGGTGACACATCCTCTTCTATACAGGTGGCAGCCTGGCAACTCCTGCCAAAAGCCCAGCAGAGCCCCACTCACACCAGGCCACCCACAAAGTAGTGGACCCTCACACCCTCCCACCAGCACAGCCCCGAGACTGCTGACGGAGCAGAGAATATGGAGTCAGGCACAGCTGCAGGGGCTATTGCTGCCTGGAGCGCTGTTTATATTGACCTCAACCCAGGCACACCTGGGGAGGGCTTGCCGGCAGGGTCAGGCTGCCCAGGTCAGCTAATCCTCAGCCCTCAGGGAATCACATTGCAGAAAATGGACCTCGCTAAGACAGAATATTCGCCAAGGAAAAAAGTACACAATGCAATTTGTAGCACCGTAGATGAGTCTAGAGGTAATCACGTGACTTGGAGTATGTCAGAAAGTGTAAGACACATATCATATCACTTATACGTGTTACCTATAAATTGATACCAGGGCAGATATTTCCACGGAGAAGGGCAATCACAGATTCATTAAACAAACTTATGGTTCACCAAAGGAAAGTTGTGAGGATTGAATTCATTACGATATTGGGGTTAACAGACATATACAAACACAGTAGACGTATAGAATCACCAATGACCTACGGAGTACCAAGAGAAGACTACTCAACATTCTGTCATAACGTACATGGGAAAAGGATCCCAGGAAGAACAGACATATGTATATGTGTAAAAGAACCACCTCTTGCACACCTACAACAAGCTAAACGTCGTACTCAAACTTGCTGTAATAAAAAATAATAAATTAAATTAAAAACACGAACAAGAAGTAGTGAGACAATCTTGAGGGGCTTTCTCCTGGCACATTCCGTTCTACATTACAATCTAGAACGCGACTTCCATTGAGGCTCTGCTGCCCTAGTAACCAGATTTGGTAAGGGAGAACTGCTGCCACCTTGTGGCCGTTTCACACAACAGCAGGTTTAATCCCAGCGCTAATGGTCAGTGGATATTCCAAATCATTACAGGCCTGTAAATGACACCTGCCCTGAAAACAAATCCTGGGGTCATATATCGACCAAAAAATTCAAAAGATGTCCATATTTCAAAACGACAGTTTCAAGAGGCATATTTCACGCACATTAGTGTTCTGCTTCTTTTGCTTTCTTTCTTTCTTTGTTAAAAAAACGGGAATGGAAAAAGGCAACCCTCAGAATGGGCGAAAACGTTCACAAACGAATCAATGGACAAAGGTTTAATCTCCAATATATATAAACAGCTCATGCAGCTTAATATTAATAAAACAAACAACCCAATACAAAAATGGGCAGAAGATCTAAAGAGAAGTTTCTTCAAAGAAGACACAGAGATGGCCAAGACGCACATGAAAAGCTGCTCAACATCACTAATTATTAGAGAAATGCAAATCAAAACTACAATGAGGTAAGACCTCACACCTGTGAGAATCGGCATCATCAGATAATCTACAAACAACAAATTCTGGGGAGGGTGTGGACAAAAGGAACCCTCTTCCGCTATTGGTGGGAATGTAAATTGATACAGTCACTATGGAGAACAGTATGGAGGTTCCTTTAAAAAACTAAAAAGAGAATTACCATAGGATCCAGCAATCCCACTTCTGGGAATATACCCAGAGAAAACCATAAATCACAAAGACACATTCACCACAATGTTCATTGCAGCACTATTTACAATAGCCAGGTAATGGAAGCAACATAAATGGCCACAGACAGACGAATGGATAAAGATGTGGTACATATATAAAATGGAATATTACTCAGCCATAAAAAGGAATGAAACTGGGTCATTTGTAGAGAAGTTGATGGATCTAGAGACTGTCATACAGAGTGAAGTAAGTCAGAAAGAGAAAAACAAATATTGTATATTAATGCCTATATGTGGAACCTAGAAAAATGGTACAGATGAACTGGTTTGCATGGCAGAAAGAGACACAGAGGTAGGGAACAAACGTATGGACACAAAGTGGGGGAAGCCATGGGGTGGTGGTGGTGGGATGAGTTGGCAGATTGGGATTGACCTGTATACATGTATATGCATAAAATAGATAACTAATAATAACCTACTGTTTAAAAAAATAAATTAAATTAAATTTAAAAATTTTTAAAAATAAAATGTAAAAATAAAACAGAAAAAACTTTCTTCAATTCACACTGATGTATTTATAAGAATGAATTATTTCCATGCTTATATCCATAAATACATAAAAGAGGAATAAAATCTAACTTGAACCAAAAAAAAAAACTGAACCTAACAGTTATACAGAGGAAAACACTACCAAGGCACTTGCTCCAGTGGTAAACAATTCTGAAATTGGTCAGAGGTGGGGAATCATCTCCCATACAGCCAGCAGCCCAACCCGCCCACGCAAGGAGCGTCCTTATTGCAAAGCTGGGGGACCGTGCCGAGGCCTCTGTGAGTAAACGTGAGCTGAGCCCCAGGCCAGCTGCTGCTGAACTGTTCCCACCCTTCCCAGGTGAAACACCTGAATATGTACAAGGGCTTGAAAGCCTAGAGGAAGGGCCGTGGAGCCACACCAGCGACAGCACGCAGGCCAACTTGGTGCCTGCAGGTCAGCCAGGATGGTCCTGGCCACGGGCGCTCTTCTGGAAGCTTTCCATTGCCCTGCCTGAGATACCCCTCCTGTCCCGGCCCCCACTCCTTTTTTTCCTTCCTCACCTCAGCCCGGAGAGATATTCCAGTGGAAGTTATGGGTGACACATCCTCTTCTTTACAGGTGGCAGCCTGGAAACTCCTGCCGAAAGTCCAGCAGAGCCCCACTCACACCGGGCCACCCACAAAGCCGTGGACCCTCACAACCTCCCACCAGCACAGCCCCGAGACTGCTGACGGGGCAGAGAATATGGAGTCAGGCACAGCTGCAGGGGCTATTGCTGCCTGGAGTGCTGTTTATATTGACCTCAACCCAGGCACACCTGGGGAGGGCTTGCCTGCAGGGTCAGGATGCCCACGTCAGCTAATCCTCAGCCCTCGGGGAATCACATTGCAGAAAATGGACCTCGCTAAGACAGAATATTCGCCAAGGAAAAAAAGGACACAATGCCATTTGCAGCACCGTAGATGAGTCTCAAGGTAATCACGTGACTTGGAGTAAGTCAGAAAGTGAAAGACACATATCATATCATATCACTTATAGGTGTTACCTATAAATTGATACCAGGGCAGATATTTCCACGGAGAAGGGCAATCACAGATTCATTAAACAAACTTATGGTTCACCAAAGGAAAGGTGTGAGGATTGAATTCATTATGATATTGGGGTTAACAGACATATACAAACACAGTAGACATATATAATCACCAAAGACCTACGGAGTACCAAGAGAAGACTACTCAACATTCTGTCATAACGTACATGGGAAAAGGATCCCAGGAAGAACAGACATATGTATATGTGTAAAAGAACCACCTCTTGCACACCTACAACAAGCTAAACGTTGTACTCAAACTTGCTGTAATAAAAAATAAAAAATTAAATTAAAAACACGAACAAGAAGTAGTGAGACAAACTTGAGGGGCTTTCTCCTGGCACATTCCGTTCTACATTCCAATCTAGAAGGCGACTTCCATTGAGGCTCTGCTGCCCTAGTAACCAGATTTGGTAAGGGAGAACTGCTGCCACCTTGTGGCCGTTTCACACAACAGCAGCTTTAATCCCAGCGCTAATGGTCAGTGGATATTCCAAATCATTACAGGCCTGTAAATGACACCTGCCCTGAAAACAAATCCTGGGGTCATATATCGACCAAAAAATTCAAAAGACGTCCATATTTCAAAACGACAGTTTCAAGAGGCATATTTCACGCACATTAGTGTTCTGCTTCTTTTGATTTCTTTCTTTCTTTGTTAAAAATACGGGAATGGAAAAAGGCAACCCTCAGAATGGGCGAAAACATTCACAAACGAATCAATGGACAAAGGTTTAATCTCCAATATATATAAACAGCTCATGCAGCTTAATATTAATAAAACAAACAACCCAATACAAAAATGGGCAGAAGATCTAAATAGACGTTTCTTCAAAGAAGACACAGAGATGGCCAAGACGCACATGAAAAGCTGCTCAACATCACTAATTATTAGAGAAATGCAAATCAAAACTACAATGAGGTAAGACCTCACACCTGTTAGAATCGGCATCATCAGATAATCTACATACAACAAATTCTGGGGAGGGTGTGGACAAAAGGAACCCTCTTCGGCTATTGGTGGGAATGTAAATTGATACAGTCACTATGGAGAACAGTATGGAGGTTCCTTTAAAAAACTAAAAACAGAATTACAGTAGGATCCAGCAATCCCACTTCTGGGCATATACCCAAAGAAAACCATAAATCACAAAGACACATTCACCACAATGTTCATTGCAGCACTATTTACAATAGCCAGGTAATGGAAGCCACCTAAATGCCCACAGACAGACGAATGGATAAAGATGTGGTACATATATAAAATGGAATATTACTCAGCCATTAAAAGGAATGAAACTGAGTCATTTGTAGAGAAGTTGATGGATCTAGAGACTGTCATACAGAGTGAAGTAAGTCAGAAAGAGAAAAACAAATAATGTATATTAATGCCTATATGTGGAACCTAGAAAAATGCTACAGATGAACTGGTTTGCAGGGCAGAAATAGAGACACAGAGGTAGAGAACAAACGTATCGACACAAAGTGGGGGAAGCCATGGGGTGGTGGTGGTGGGATGAGTTGGGAGATTGGGATTGACCTGTATACATGTCTATGCATAAAATAGATAACTAATAATAACCTAATGTATAAAAAAATAAATAAAATTAAATTTCAAAATTTTTAAAAATAAAATGTAAAAATAAAACAGAAAAAAAGTTCTTCCATTCACACTGATGTATTTATAAGAATGAATTATTTCCATGCTTATATCTATAAATACATAAAAGAGGAATAAAATCTAACTTGAACCAAAAAAGAAAAAAAAAAAACTGAACCTAACAGTTATACAGAGGAAAACACTACCAAGGCACTTGCTCCAGTGGTAAACAATTCTGAAATTGGTCAGAGGTGGGGAATCATCTCCCATACAGCCAGCAGCCCCAGCCGCCCACGCAAGGAGCGTCCTTATTGCAAAGGTGGGGGACCGTGCCGAGGCCTCTGTGAGTAAACGTGAGCTGAGCCCCAGGCCAGCTGCTGCTGAACTGTTCCCACCCTTCCCAGGTGAAACACCTGAATATGTACAAGTGCTTGAAAGCCTAGAGGAAGGGCCGTTGAGCCACACCAGCAAAAGCACGCAGGCCAACTTGGTGCCTGCAGGTCAGCCAGGATGGTCCTGGCCACGGGCGCTCTTCTGGAAGCTTTCCATTGCCCTGCCTGAGATACCCCTCCTGTCCCGCCCCCACTGCTTTTTTTCCTTACTCACCTCAGCCCGGAGAGATATTCCAGTGGAAGTTATCGGTGACACATCCTCTTCTATACAGGTGGCAGCCTGGCAACTCCTGCCGAAAGCCCAGCAGAGCCCCACTCACACCAGGCCACCCACAAAGTAGTGGACCCTCACACCCTCCCACCAGCACAGCCCCGAGACTGCTGACGGAGCAGAGAATATGGAGTCAGGCACAGCTGCAGGGGCTATTGCTGCCTGGAGCGCTGTTTATATTGACCTCAACCCAGGCACACCTGGGGAGGGCTTGCCGGCAGGGTCAGGCTGCCCAGGTCAGCTAATCCTCAGCCCTCAGGGAATCACATTGCAGAAAATGGACCTCGCTAAGACAGAATATTCGCCAAGGAAAAAAGTACACAATGCAATTTGTAGCACCGTAGATGAGTCTAGAGGTAATCACGTGACTTGGAGTATGTCAGAAAGTGTAAGACACATATCATATCACTTATACGTGTTACCTATAAATTGATACCAGGGCAGATATTTCCACGGAGAAGGGCAATCACAGATTCATTAAACAAACTTATGGTTCACCAAAGGAAAGTTGTGAGGATTGAATTCATTACGATATTGGGGTTAACAGACATATACAAACACAGTAGACGTATAGAATCACCAAAGACCTACGGAGTACCAAGAGAAGACTACTCAACATTCTGTCATAACGTACATGGGAAAAGGATCCCAGGAAGAACAGACATATGTATATGTGTAAAAGAACCACCTCTTGCACACCTACAACAAGCTAAACGTCGTACTCAAACTTGCTGTAATAAAAAATAATAAATTAAATTAAAAACACGAACAAGAAGTAGTGAGACAATCTTGAGGGGCTTTCTCCTGGCACATTCCGTTCTACATTACAATCTAGAACGCGACTTCCATTGAGGCTCTGCTGCCCTAGTAACCAGATTTGGTAAGGGAGAACTGCTGCCACCTTGTGGCCGTTTCACACAACAGCAGCTTTAATCCCAGCGCTAATGGTCAGTGGATATTCCAAATCATTACAGGCCTGTAAATGACACCTGCCCTGAAAACAAATCCTGGGGTCATATATCGACCAAAAAATTCAAAAGATGTCCATATTTCAAAACGACAGTTTCAAGAGGCATATTTCACGCACATTAGTGTTCTGCTTCTTTTGCTTTCTTTCTTTCTTTGTTAAAAAAACGGGAATGGAAAAAGGCAACCCTCAGAATGGGCGAAAACGTTCACAAACGAATCAATGGACAAAGGTTTAATCTCCAATATATATAAACAGCTCATGCAGCTTAATATTAATAAAACAAACAACCCAATACAAAAATGGGCAGAAGATCTAAAGAGAAGTTTCTTCAAAGAAGACACAGAGATGGCCAAGACGCACATGAAAAGCTGCTCAACATCACTAATTATTAGAGAAATGCAAATCAAAACTACAATGAGGTAAGACCTCACACCTGTGAGAATCGGCATCATCAGATAATCTACAAACAACAAATTCTGGGGAGGGTGTGGACAAAAGGAACCCTCTTCCGCTATTGGTGGGAATGTAAATTGATACAGTCACTATGGAGAACAGTATGGAGGTTCCTTTAAAAAACTAAAAAGAGAATTACCATAGGATCCAGCAATCCCACTTCTGGGCATATACCCAGAGAAAACCATAAATCACAAAGACACATTCACCACAATGTTCATTGCAGCACTATTTACAATAGCCAGGTAATGGAAGCAACATAAATGGCCACAGACAGACGAATGGATAAAGATGTGGTACATATATAAAATGGAATATTACTCAGCCATAAAAAGGAATGAAACTGGGTCATTTGTAGAGAAGTTGATGGATCTAGAGACTGTCATACAGAGTGAAGTAAGTCAGAAAGAGAAAAACAAATATTGTATATTAATGCCTATATGTGGAACCTAGAAAAATGGTACAGATGAACTGGTTTGCATGGCAGAAAGAGACACAGAGGTAGGGAACAAACGTATGGACACAAAGTGGGGGAAGCCATGGGATGGTGGTGGTGGGATGAGTTGGCAGATTGGGATTGACCTGTATACATGTATATGCATAAAATAGATAACTAATAATAACCTACTGTTTAAAAAAATAAATTAAATTAAATTTAAAAATTTTTAAAAATAAAATGTAAAAATAAAACAGAAAAAACTTTCTTCAATTCACACTGATGTATTTATAAGAATGAATTATTTCCATGCTTATATCCATAAATACATAAAAGAGGAATAAAATCTAACTTGAACCAAAAAAAAAAACTGAACCTAACAGTTATACAGAGGAAAACACTACCAAGGCACTTGCTCCAGTGGTAAACAATTCTGAAATTGGTCAGAGGTGGGGAATCATCTCCCATACAGCCAGCAGCCCAACCCGCCCACGCAAGGAGCGTCCTTATTGCAAAGCTGGGGGACCGTGCCGAGGCCTCTGTGAGTAAACGTGAGCTGAGCCCCAGGCCAGCTGCTGCTGAACTGTTCCCACCCTTCCCAGGTGAAACACCTGAATATGTACAAGGGCTTGAAAGCCTAGAGGAAGGGCCGTTGAGCCACACCAGCGACAGCACGCAGGCCAACTTGGTGCCTGCAGGTCAGCCAGGATGGTCCTGGCCACGGGCGCTCTTCTGGAAGCTTTCCATTGCCCTGCCTGAGATACCCCTCCTGTCCCGGCCCCCACTCCTTTTTTTCCTTCCTCACCTCAGCCCGGAGAGATATTCCAGTGGAAGTTATGGGTGACACATCCTCTTCTTTACAGGTGGCAGCCTGGCAACTCCTGCCGAAAGTCCAGCAGAGCCCCACTCACACCGGGCCACCCACAAAGCCGTGGACCCTCACAACCTCCCACCAGCACAGCCCCGAGACTGCTGACGGGGCAGAGAATATGGAGTCAGGCACAGCTGCAGGGGCTATTGCTGCCTGGAGTGCTGTTTATATTGACCTCAACCCAGGCACACCTGGGGAGGGCTTGCCTGCAGGGTCAGGATGCCCAGGTCAGCTAATCCTCAGCCCTCGGGGAATCACATTGCAGAAAATGGACCTCGCTAAGACAGAATATTCGCCAAGGAAAAAAAGGACACAATGCCATTTGCAGCACCGTAGATGAGTCTCAAGGTAATCACGTGACTTGGAGTAAGTCAGAAAGTGAAAGACACATATCATATCATATCACTTATAGGTGTTACCTATAAATTGATACCAGGGCAGATATTTCCACGGAGAAGGGCAATCACAGATTCATTAAACAAACTTCTGGTTCACCAAAGGAAAGGTGTGAGGATTGAATTCATTACGATATTGGGGTTAACAAACATATACAAACACAGTAGACATATATAATCACCAAAGACCTACGATGTACCAAGAGAAGACTACTCAACATTCTGTCATAACGTACATGGGAAAAGGATCCCAGGAAGAGCAGACATATGTATATGTGTAAAAGAACCACCTCTTGCACACCTACAACAAGCTAAACGTCGTACTCAAACTTGCTGTAATAAAAAATAAAAAATTAAATTAAAAACACGAACAAGAAGTAGTGAGACAAACTTGAGGGGCTTTCTCCTGGCACATTCCGTTCTACATTCCAATCTAGAACGCGACTTCCATTGAGGCTCTGCTGCCCTAGTAACCAGATTTGGTAAGGGAGAACTGCTGCCACCTTGTGGCCGTTTCACACAACAGCAGCTTTAATCCCAGCGCTAATGGTCAGTGGATATTCCAAATCATTACAGGCCTGTAAATGACACCTGCCCTGAAAACAAATCCTGGGGTCATATATCGACCAAAAAATTCAAAAGACGTCCATATTTCAAAACGACAGTTTCAAGAGGCATATTTCACGCACATTAGTGTTCTGCTTCTTTTGCTTTCTTTCTTTCTTTGTTAAAAAAACGGGAATGGAAAAAGGCAACCCTCAGAATGGGCGAAAACGTTCACAAACGAATCAATGGACAAAGGTTTAATCTCCAATATATATAAACAGCTCATGCAGCTTAATATTAATAAAACAAACAACCCAATACAAAAATGGGCAGAAGATCTAAAGAGACGTTTCTTCAAAGAAGACACAGAGATGGCCAAGACGCACATGAAAAGCTGCTCAACATCACTAATTATTAGAGAAATGCAAATCAAAACTACAATGAGGTAAGACCTCACACCTGTGAGAATCGGCATCATCAGATAATCTACAAACAACAAATTCTGGGGAGGGTGTGGACAAAAGGAACCCTCTTCCGATATTGGTGGGAATGTAAATTGATACAGTCACTATGGAGAACAGTTTGGAGGTTCCTTTAAAAAACTAAAAAGAGAATTACCATAGGATCCAGCAATCCCACTTCTGGGCATATACCCAGAGAAAACCATAAATCACAAAGAAACATTCACCACAATGTTCATTGCAGCACTATTTACAATAGCCAGGTAATGGAAGCAACCTAAATGCCCACAGACAGACGAATGGATAAAGATGTGGTACATATATAAAATGGAATATTACTCAGCCATAAAAAGGAATGAAACTGGGTCATTTGTAGAGAAGTTGATGGATCTAGAGACTGTCATACAGAGTGAAGTAAGTCAGAAAGAGACAAACAAATATTGTATATTAATGCCTATATGTGGAACCTAGAAAAATGGTACAGATGAACTGGTGTGCAGGGCAGAAATAGAGACACAGAGGTAGGGAACAAACGTATGGACACAAAGTGGGGGAAGCCATGGGGTGGTGGTGGTGGGATGAGTTGGGAGATTGGGATTGACCTGTATACATGTATATGCATAAAATAGATAACTAATAATAACCTACTGTATAAAAAAATAAATTAAATTTCAAAATTTTTAAAAATAAAATGTAAAAATAAAACAGAAAAAATGTTCTTCCATTCACACTGATGTATTTATAAGAATGAATAATTTCCATGCTTATATCCATAAATACATAAAAGAGGAATAAAATCTAACTTGAACCAAAAAAAAAAAAACTGAACCTAACAGTTATACAGAGGAAAACACTACCAAGGCACTTGCTCCAGTGGTAAACAATTCTGAAATTGGTCAGAGGTGGGGAATCATCTCCCATACAGCCAGCAGCCCCGCCCGCCCACGCAAGGAGTGTCCTTATTGCAAAGCTAGGGGACTGTGCCGAGGCCTGTGTGAGTAAACGTGAGCTGAGTCCCAGGCCAGCTGCTGCTGAACTGTTCCCACCCTTCCCAGGTGAAACACCTGAATATGTACAAGGACTTGAAAGCCTAGAGGAAGGGCCGTGGAGCCACACCAGCGACAGCACGCAGGCCAACTTGGTGCCTGCAGGTCAGCCAGGATGGTCCTGGCCACGGGCGCTCTTCTGGAAGCTTTCCATTGCCCTGCCTGAGATACCCCTCCTGTCCCGGCCCCCACTCCTTTTTTTCCTTACTCACCTCAGCCCGGAGACATATTCCAGTGGAAGTTATCGGTGACACATCCTCTTCTATACAGGTGGCAGCCTGGCAACTCCTGCCGAAAGCCCAGCAGAGCCCCACTCACACCGGGCCACCCACAAAGTCGTGGACCCTCACACCCTCCCACCAGCACAGCCCCGAGACTGCTGACGGGGCAGAGAATATGGAGTCAGGCACAGCTGCAGGGGCTATTGCTGCCTGGAGCGCTGTCTATATTGACCTCAACCCAGGCACACCTGGGGAGGGCTTGCCGGCAGGGTCAGGCTGCCCAGGTCAGCTAATCCTCAGCCCTCAGGGAATCACATTGCAGAAAATGGACCTCGCTAAGACAGAATATTCGCCAAGGAAAAAAGGACACAATGCAATTTCCAGCACCGTAGATGAGTCTAGAGGTAATCACGTGACTTGGAGTATGTCAGAAAGTGAAAGACACATATCATATCATATCACTTATAGGTGTTAACTATAAATTGATACCAGGGCAGATATTTCCACGGAGAAGGGCAATCACAGATTCATTAAACAAACTTATGGTTCACCAAAGGAAAGGTGTGAGGATTGAATTCATTACGATATTGGGGTTAACAGACATATACAAACACAGTAGACGTATATAATCACCAAAGACCTACGGAGTACCAAGAGAAGACTACTCAACATTCTGTCATAACGTACATGGGAAAAGGATCCCAGGAAGAACAGACATATGTATATGTGTAAAAGAACCACCTCTTGCACACCTACAACAAGCTAAACGTTGTACTCAAACTTGCTGTAATAAAAAATAAAAAATTATATTAAAAACACGAACAAGAAGTAGTGAGACAAACTTGAGGGGCATTCTCCTGGCACATTCCGTTCTACATTCCAATCTAGAAAGCGACTTCCATTGAGGCTCTGCTGCCCTAGTAACCAGATTTGGTAAGGGAGAACTGCTGCCACCTTGTGGCCGTTTCACACAACAGCAGCTTTAATCCCAGCGCTAATGGTCAGTGGATATTCCAAATCATTACAGGCCTGTAAATGACACCTGCCCTGATAACAAATCCTGGGGTCATATATCGACCAAAAAATTCAAAAGACGTCCATATTTCAAAACGACAGTTTCAAGAGGCATATTTCATGCACATTAGTGTTCTGCTTCTTTTGATTTCATTCTTTCTTTGTTAAAAAAAAGGGAATGGAAAAAGGCAACCCAGAGAATGGGCGAAAACGTTCACAAACGAATCAATGGACAAAGGTTTAATCTCCAATATATATAAACAGCACATGCAGCTTAATATTAATAAAACAAACAACCCAATACAAAAATGGGCAGAAGATCTACAGAGACGTTTCTTTAAAGAAGACACAGAGATGGCCAAGACGCACATGAAAAGCTGCTCAACATCACTAATTATTAGAGAAATGCAAATCAAAACTACAATGAAGTAAGACCTCACACCTGTTAGAATCGGCATCATCAGATAATCTACAAACAACAAATTCTGGGGAGGGTGTTGACACAAGGAACCCTCTTCCGCTCTTGGTGGGAATGTAAATTGATACAGTCACTATGGAGAACAGTATGGAGGTTCCTTTAAAAAACTAAAAAGAGAATTACCATAGGATCCAGCAATCCCACTTCTGGGCATATACCCAGAGAAAACCATAAATCACAGAGACACATTCACCACAATGTTCATTGCAGCACTATTTACAATAGCCAGGTTATGGAAGCAACATAAATGCCCACAGACAGACGAATGGATAAAGATGAGGTACATATATAAAATGGAATATTACTCAGCCATAAAAAGGAATGAAACTGGGTCATTTGTAGAGAAGTTGATGGATCTAGAGACTGTCATACAGAGTGAAGTAAGTCAGAAAGAGAATAACAAATATTGTATATTAATGCCTATATGTGGAACCTAGAAATATAGTACAGATGAACTGGTTTGCAGGGCAGAAATAGAGACACAGAGGTAGAGAACAAACGTATGGACACAAAGTGGGTGAAGCCATGGGGTCATGGTGGTGGGATGAGTTGGGAGATTGGGATTGACCTGTATACATGTATATGCATAAAATAGATAACTAATAATCACCTACTGTATAAAAAAAATAAATTAAATTAAATTTCAAATTTTTTAAAAATAAAATGTAAAAATAAACAGAAAAAAAGTTCTTCCTTTCACACTGATGTATTTATAAGAATGAATTATTTCCGTGCTTATATCCATAAATACATAAAAGAGGAATAAAATCTAACTTGAACCTAAAAAGAAAAATAAAACTGAACCTAACAGTTATACAGAGGAAAACACTACCAAGGCACTTGCTCCAGTGGTAAACAATTCTGAAATTGGTCAGAGGTGGGGAATCATCTCCCATACAGCCAGCAGCCCCGCCCGCCCATACAAGGAGCGTCCTTATTGCAAAGCTGGGGGACCGTGCTGAGGCCTCTGTGAGTAAACGTGAGCTGAGCCCCAGGCCAGCTGCTGCTGAACTGTTCCCACCCTTCCCAGGTGAAACACCTGAATATGTACAAGGGCTTGAAAGCCTAGAGGAAGGGCCGTGGAGCCACACAAGCGACAGCACGCAGGCCAACTTGGTGCCTGCAGGTCAGCCAGGATGGTCCTGGCCACGGGCGCTCTTCTGGAAGCTTTCCATTGCCCTGCCTGAGATACCCCTCCTGTCCTGGCCCCCACTCCTTTTTTTCCTTACTCACCTCAGCCCGGAGAGATATTCCAGTGGAAGTTATGGGTGACAATACTCTTCTTTACAGGTGGCAGCCTGGCAACTCCTGCCGAAAGTCCAGCAGAGCCCCACTCACACCGGGCCACCCACAAAGCCGTGGAACCTCACACCCTCCCACCAGCACAGCCCCGAGACTGCTGACGGGGCAGAGAATATGGAGTAAGGCACAGCTGCAGGGGCTATTGCTGCCTGGAGTGCTGTTTATATTGACCTCAATCCAGGCTCATCTGGGGAGGGCTTGCCGGCAGGGTCAGGCTGCCCAGGTCAGCTAATCCTCAGCCCTCGGGGAATCACATTGCAGAAAACGGAACTCGCTAAGACAGTATATTCGCCAAGGAAAAAAAGGACACAATGGCATTTGCAGCAGCGTAGATAAGTCTAGAGGTAATCACGTGACTTGGAGTAAGTCAGAAAGTGAAAGACACATATCATATCATATCACTTATAGGTGTTACCTATAAATTGATACCAGGGCAGATATTTCCACGGAGAAGGGCAATCACAGATTCATTAAACAAACTTACGGTTCACCAAAGGAAAGGTGTGAGGATTGAATTCATTACGATATTGGGGTTAACAGACATATACAAACACAGTAGACGTATATAATCACCAAAGACCTACGAAGTACCAAGAGAAGACTACTCAACATTCTGTCATAACGTACATGGGAAAACGATCCCAGGAAGAACAGACATATGTATATGTGTAAAAGAACCACCTCTTGCACACCTACAACAAGCTAAACGTCGTACTCAAACTTGCTGTAATAAAATATATAAAATTAAATTAAAAACACGAACAAGAAGTAGTGAGACAAACTAGAGGGGCTTTCTCCTGGCACATTCCGTTCTACATTCCAATCTAGAACGCGACTTCCATTGAGGTTCTGTTGCCCTAGTAACCAGATTTGGTAAGGGAGAACTGCTGCCACCTTGTGGCCGTTTCACACAACAGCAGCTTTAATCCCAGTGCTAATGGTCAGTGGATATTCCAAATCATTACAGGCCTGTAAATGACACCTGCCCTGAAAACAAATCCTGGGGTCATATATCGACCAAAAAATTCAAAAGACGTCCATATTTCAAAACGACAGTTTCAAGAGGCATATTTCACGCACATTAGTGTTCTGCTTCTTTTGATTTCTTTCTTTCTTTGTTAAAAAAACGGGAATGGAAAAAGGCAACCCTCAGAATGGGCGAAAACGTTCACAAACGAATCAATGGAGAAAGGTTTAATCTCCAATATATATAAACAGCTCATGCAGCTTAATATTAATAAAACAAACAACCCAATACAAAAATGGGCAGAAGATCTAAAGAGACGTTTCTTCAAAGAAGACACAGAGATGGCCAAGACGCACATGAAAAGCTGCTCAACATCACTAATTATAGAGAAATGCAAATGAAAACTACAATGAGGTAAGACCTCACACCTGTTAGAATCGACATCATCAGATAATCTACAAACAACAAATTCTGGGGAGGGTGTGGACAAAAGGAACCCTCTTCCGCTATTGGTGGGAATGTAAATTGATACAGTCACTATGGAGAACAGTATGGAAGTTCCTTTAAAAAACTAAAAAGAGAATTACCATAGGATCCAGCAATCCCACTACTGGGCATATACCCAGAGAAAACCATAAATCACAAAGACACATTCACCACAATGTTCATTGCAGCACTATTTACAATAGCCAGGTAATGGAACAACCTAAATGGCCACAGACAGACGAATGGATAAAGATGTGCTACATATATAAAATGGAATATTACTCAGCCATAAAAAGGAATGAAACTGGGTTATTTGTAGAGAAGTTGATGGATCTAGAGACTGTCATATAGAGTGAAGTAAGTCACAAAGAGAAAAACAAATATTGTATATTAATGCCTATATGTGGAACCTAGAAAAATGGTACAGATGAACTGGTTTGCAGGGCAGAAATAGAGACACAGAGGTAGAGAACAAACGTATGGACACAAAGTGGGGGAAGCCATGGGGTAGTGGTGGTGGGATGAGTTGGGAGATTGGGATTGACCTGTATACATGTCTATACCTAAAATAGATAACTAATAATAACCTACTGTATAAAAAATAAATAAAATTAAATTTCAAAATTTTAAAAAATAAAATGTAAAAATAAAACAGAAAAAAAGTTCTTCCATTCACACTGATGTATTTATAAGAATGAATTATTTCCATGCTTATATCCATAAATACATAAAAGAGGAATAAAATCTAACTTGAACCAAAGAAGAAAAAAAAACTGAACCCTACAGTTATACAGAGGAAAACACTACCAAGGCACTTGCTCCAGTGGTAAACAATTCTGAAATTGGTCAGAGGTGGAGAATCATCTCCCATACCGCCAGAAGCCCCACCCGCCCACACAAGGAGAATCTTAATTGCAAAGCTGTGGGACCCTGGCGAAGCCTCTTTGAGTAAACGTGAGCTGAGCCCCAGGCCAGCTGCTGCTGAACTGTTCCCACCATTCCCCGGTGAGACACCTGAATATTTACAAGGGTTTGAAAGCCTAGAGGAAGGGCCGTGGAGCCACAACAGCGACAGCACACTGGCCAACTTGGTGCCTGCAGGTCATCCAGGATGGTCCTGGCCACGGGCGCTCTTCTGGAAGCTTTCCATTGCCCTGCCTGAGATACCCCTCCTGTCCCGGACCCCACTCCTTTTTTTCCTTCCTCACCCCAGCCCGGAGAGATATTCCAGTGGAAGTTATGGGTGACACATCCTCTTCTTTACATGTGGCAGCCTGGCAACTCCTGCAGAAAGTCCAGTAGAGCCCCACTTACACCGTGCCACCCACAAAGCCGTGGACCCTCACACCCTCCCACCAGCAGAGCCCCGATACAGCTGACGGGGAAGAGAATATGGAGTCAGGCACAGCTGCAGGGGCTATTGCTGCCTGGAGTGCTGTTTATATTGACCTCAACCCAGGCACACCTGGGGAGGGCTTGCCGGCAGGGTCAGGCTGCCCCGGTCAGGTAATCCTCAGCCCTCAGGGAATCACATTGCAGAAAATGAACCTCGCTAAGACAGAATATTCGCCAAGGAAAAAAAGGACACAGTGCCATTTGCAGCACCGTAGATGAGTCTAGAGGTAATCACGTGACTTGGAGTAAGTCAGAAAGTGAAAGACACATATCATATCCTATCTCTTATAGGTGTTACCTATAAAATGATGCCAGGGCAGATATTTCCACGGAGAAGGGCAATCACAGATTCATTAAACAAACTTATGGTTCACCAAAGGAAAGGTGTGAGGATTGAATTCATTATGATATTGGGGTTAACAGACATATACAAACACAGTAGACATATATAATCACCAAAGACCTACGGAGTACCAAGAGAAGACTACTCAACATTCTGTCATAACGTACATGGGAAAAGGATCCCAGGAAGAACAGACATATGTATATGTGTAAAAGAACCACCTCTTGCACACCTACAACAAGCTAAACGTTGTACTCAAACTTGCTGTAATAAAAAATAAAAAATTAAATTAAAAACACGAACAAGAAGTAGTGAGACAAACTTGAGGGGCTTTCTCCTGGCAAATTCCGTTCTACATTACAATCTAGAACGCGACTTCCATTGAGGCTCTGCTGCCCTAGTAACCAGATTTGGTAAGGGAGAACTGCTGCCACCTTGTGGCCGTTTCACACAACAGCAGGTTTAATCCCAGCGCTAATGGTCAGTGGATATTCCAAATCATTACAGGCCTGTAAATGACACCTGCCCTGAAAACAAATCCTGGGGTCATATATCGACCAAAAAATTCAAAAGACGTCCATATTTCAAAACGACAGGTTCAAGAGGCATATTTCACGCACATTAGTGTTCTGCTTCTTTTGCTTTCTTTCTTTCTTTGTTAAAAAAACGGGAATGGAAAAAGGCAACCCTCAGAATGGGTGAAAACTTTCAAAAAATGAATCAATGGACAAAGGTTTAATCTCCAATATATATAAACAGCTCACGAAGCTTAATATTAATAAAACAAAAGAGCCCAATACAAAAATGGGCAGAAGATCTAAATAGATGTTTCTTCAAAGAAGACACAGAGATGGCCAAGACGCACATGAAAAGCTGCTCAACATCACTAATTATTAGAGAAATGCAAATCAAAACTACAATGAGGTAAGACCTCATACCTGTTAGAATCGGCATCATCAGATAATCTACAAACAACAAATTCTGGGGAGGGTGTGGACAAAAGGAACCCTCTTCCGCTATTGGTGGGAATGTAAATTGATACAGTCACTATGGAGAACAGTATGGAGGTTCCTTTAAAAAACTAAAAAGAGAATTACCAGGGGATCCAGCAATCCCACTTCTGGGCATATACCCAGAGAAAACCATAAATCACAGAGACACATTCACCACAATGTTCATTGCAGCACTATTTACAATAGCCAGGTAATGGAAGCAACCTAAATGCCCACAGACAGACGAATGGATAAAGATGTGGTACATATATAAAATGGAAAATTACTCAGCCATAAAAAGGAATGAAACTGGGTCATTTGTAGAGAAGTTGATGGATCTAGAGACAGTCATACAGAGTGAAGTAAGTCAGAAAGAGAAAAACAAATATTGTATATTAATGCCTATATGTGGAACCTAGAAAAATGGTACAGATGAACTGGTTTGCAGGGCAGAAATAGACACAGAGGTAGAGAACAAACGTATGGACACAAAGTGTGGGAAGCCATGGGGTGGTGGTGGTGGGATGAGTTGGGAGATTGGGATTGACCTGTATACATGTGTATGCATAAAATAGATAACTAATAATAACCTACTGTATAAAAAAATAAATTAAATTAAATTTCAAAATGTTAAAAAATAAAATGTAAACATAATACAGAAAAAAATTTCTTCCATTCACACTGATGTATTTATAAGAATGAATTATTTCCATGCTTATATCCATAAATACATAAAAGAGGAATAAAATCTAACTTGAAGCAAAAAAGAAAAAAAAAACTGAACCTAACAGTTATACAGAGGAAAACAATACGAAGGCACTTGCTCCAGTGGTAAACAATTCTGAAATTGGTCAGAGGTGGGGAATCATCTCCCATACAGCCAGCAGCCCCGCCCGCAAACGCAAGGAGCATCCTTATTGCAAAGCTGGGAGACAGTGCCGAGGCCTCTGTGAGTAAACGTGAGCTGAGCCCCAGGCCAGCTGCTGCTGAACTGTTCCCACCCTTCCCAGGTGAAACACCTGAATATTTACAAGGGTTTGAAAGCCCAGAGGAAGGGCCGTGGAGTCACAACAGCGACAGCACGCAGGCCAACTTGGTGCCTGCAGGTCAGCCAGGATGGTCCTGGCCACGGGCGCTCTTCTGGAAGCTTTCCATTGCCCTGCCTGAGATACCCCTCCTGTCCCGGCCCCCACTCCTTTTTTTCCATCCTCACCCCAGCACGGAGAGGTATTCCAGTGGAAGTTATGGGTGACACATCCTCTTCTTTACAGGTGGCAGCCTGGCAACTCCTTCAGAAAGTCCAGCAGAGCCCCACTCACACCGTGCCACCCACAAAGCCGTGGACCCTCACACCCTCCCACCAGCACAGCCCCGAGACTGCTGACGAGGCAGAGAATATGGAGTCAGGCACAGCTGCAGGGGCTATTGCTGCCTGGATTGCTGTTTATATGGACCTCAACCCAGGCACACCAGGGGAGGGTTTGCCGGCAGGGTCAGGCTGCCCAGGTCAGCTAATCCTCAGCCCTCAGGGAATCACATTGCAGAAAATGGACCTCGCTAAGACAGAATATTCGCCAAGGAGAAAAAGGACAAAATGCCATTTGCAGCACCGAAGATGAGTCTAGAGGTAATCACGTGACTTGGAGTAAGTCAGAAAGTGAAAGACACATATCATATCATATCACTTATAGCTATTACCTATAATTTGATACCAGGGCAGATATTTCCACGGAGAAGGGCAATCACAGATTCATTAAACAAACTTATGGTTCACCAAAGGAAAGTAGTGAGGATTGAATTCATTACGATATTGGGGTTAACAGACATATACAAACACAGTAGACATATATAATCACCAAAGAGCTACGGAGTACCAAGAGAAGACTACTCAACATTCTGTCATAACGTACATGGGAAAAGGATCCCAGGAAGAACAGACATATGTATATGTGTAAAAGAACCACCTCTTGCACACCTACAACAAGCTAAACGTTGTACTCAAACTTGCTGTAATAAAAAATAAAAAAATTAAATTAAAAACAGGAACAAGAAGTAGTGAGACAAACTTGAGGGGCTTTCTCCTGGCACATTCCGTTCTACATTCCAATCTAGATCCCGACTTCCATTGAGGCTCTGCTGCCCTAGTAACCAGATTTGGTAAGGGAGAACTGCTGCCACCTTGTGGCCGTTTCACACAACGGCAGCTTTAATCCCAGCGCTAATGGTCAGTGGATATTCCAAATCATTACAGGCCTGTAAATGACACCTGCCCTGAAAACAAATCCTGGGGTCATATATCGACCAAAAAATTCAAAACACGTCCATATTTCAAAACGACAGTTTAAAGAGGCATATTTCACGCACATTAGTGTTGTGCTTCTTTTGCTTGCTTTCTTTCTTTGTTAAAAAAATGGGAATGGAAAAAGGCAACCCTCAGAATGGGCGAAAACGTTCACAAACGAATCAATGAACAAAGGTTTAATCTCCAATATATATAAACAGCTCATGCAGCTTAATATTAATAAAACAAACAACCCAATACAAAAATGGGCAGAAGATCTAAATAGACGTTTCTTCAAAGAAGACACAGAGATGGCCAAGAGGCACATGAAAAGCTGCTCAACATCACTAATTATTAGCGAAATGCAAATCAAAACTACAATGAGGTAAGACCTCACACCTGTTAGAATCGGCATCATCAGATAATCTACAAACAACAAATTCTGGGGAGGGTGTGGACAAAAGGAACCCTCTTCCGCTATTGGTGGGAATGTAAATTGATACAGTCACTATGGAGAACAGTATGGAGGTTCCTTTAAAAAACTAAAAAGAGAATTACCATAGGATCCAGCAATCCCACTTCTGGGCATATACCCAGAGAAACCCATAAATCACAAAGACACATTCACCACAATGTTCATTGCAGCACTATTTACAATAGCCAGGTAATGGAAGCAACCTAAATGCCCACAGAGAGACGAATGGATAAAGATGTGGTACATATATAAAATGGAATATTACTCAGCCATAAAAAAAGAATGAAACTGGGTCATTTGTAGAGAAGTTGATGGATCTAGAGACTGTCATACAGAGTGAAGTAAGTCAGAAAGAGAAAAACACATATTGTATATTAATGCCTATATGTGGAACCTAGAAAAATTGTACAGATGAACTGGTTTGCAGGGCAGAAATAGAGACACAGAGATAGAGAACAAACGTATGGACACAAAGTGGGGGAAGCCATGGGGTGGTAGTGGTGGGATGAGTTGGGAGATTAGGATTGACCTGTATACATGTATAAGCATAAAATAGATAACTAATAATAACCTACTGTATAAAAAAATAAATAAAATTAAATTTCAAAATTTTTAAAAATAAAATGTAAAAATAAAACAGAAAAAAATTTCTTCCATTCACACTGATGTATTTATAAGAATGAATTATTTCCATGCTTATATCCATAAATACATAAAAGAGGAATAAAATCTAACTTGAACCAAAAAAGAAAAAAAAACTGAACCTAACAGTTATACAGAGGAAAACACTACCAAGGCACTTGCTCCATTGGTAAACAATTCTGAAATTGGTCTGATGTGGGGAATCATCCCCCATACAGCCAGCAGCCCCGCCCGCCCACGCAAGGAGCGTCCTTATTGCAAAGCTGGGGGACCGTGCCGAGGCCTCTGTGAGTAAACGTGTGCTGAGCCCCAGGCCAGCTGCTGCTGAACTGTTCCCAACCTTCCCAGGTGAAAGACCTGAGTATGTACAAGGGCTTGAAAGCCTAGAGGAAGGGCCGTGGATCCACAAGAGCGACAGCACACAGGCCAACTTGGTGCCTGCAGGTCAGCCAGGATGGTCCTGGCCACGGGCGCTCTGCTGGAAGCTTTCCATTGCCCTGCCTGAGATACCCCTCCTGTCTCGGCCCCCACTCCGTTTTTTCCTTCCTCACCTCAGCCCGGAGAGATATTCCAGTGCAATTTATGGGTGACACATCCTCTTCTTTACAGGTGGCAGCCTGGCAACTCCTGCAGAAAGTCCAGCAGAGCCCCACTTACACCGGGCCACCCACAAAGCCGTGGACCCTCACACCCTCCCACCAGCACAGCCCCGAGACAGCTGACGGGGCAGAGAATATTGAGTCAGGCACAGCTGCAGGGGCTATTGCTGCCTGGAGTGCTGTTTATATAGACCTCAACCCAGGCACACCTGGGGAGGGCTTGCCGGCAGGGTCAGGCTGCCCAGGTCAGCTAATCCTCAGCTCTCAGGGAATCACATTGCAGAAAATGGACCTCGCTAAGACAGAATATTCGCCAAGGAAAAAAAGGACACAATGCCATTTGCAGCACCGTAGATGAGTCCAGAGGTAATCACGTGACTTGGAGTAAGTCAGAAAGTGAAAGACACATATCATATCATATCACTTATAGATGTTACCTATAAATTGATACCAGGGCAGATATTTCCACGGAGAAGGGCAATCACAGATTCATTAAACAAACTTATGGTTCACCAAAGGAAAGGTGTGAGGATTGAATTCATTACGATATTGGGATTGACAGACAGATACAAACACGGTAGTCGTATATAATCACCAAAGACCTACGGAGTACCAAGAGAAGACTACTCAACATTCTGTCATAACGTACATGGGAAATGGATCCCAGGAAGAACAGACATATGTATATGTGTAAAAGAACCACCTCTTGCACACCTACAACAAGGTAAACGTTGTACTCACACTTGCTGTAATAAAAAAATAAAAAATTAAATTAAAAACACGAACAAGAAGCAGTGAGACAAACTTGAGGGGCTTTCTCCTGGCACATTCCGTTCTACATTACAATCTAGAACGTGACTTCCATTGAGGCTCTGCTGCCCAAGTAACCATATTTGGTAAGGGAGAACTGCTGCCACCTTGTGGCCGTTTCACACAACAGCAGCTTTAATCCCAGCGCTAATGGTCAGTGGATATTCCAAATCATTAGAGGCCTGTAAATGACACCTGCCCTGAAAACAAATCCTGGGGTCATATATCGACCAAAAAATACCAAAGACGTCCATATTTCAAAACGACAGTTTCAAGAGGCATATTTCACACACATTAGTGTTCTGCTTCTTTTGCTTGCTTTCTTTCTTTGTTAAAAATACAGGAATGGAAAAGGGCAACCATCAGAATGGGCGAAAACATTCACATACGAATCAATGGACAAAGGTTTAATCTCCAATATATATAAACAGCTCATGCAGCTTAATATTAATAAAACAAACAACCCCATACAAAAATGGGCAGAAGATCTAAATAGACGTTTCTTCAAAGAAGACACAGAGATGGCCAAGACGCACATGAAAAGCTGCTCAACATCACTAATTATTAGAGAAATGCAAATCAAAACTCCAATGAGGTAAGACCTCACACCTGTTAGAATCGGCATCATCAGATAATCTACAAACAACAAATTCTGGGGAGGGTGTGGACAAAAGGAACCCTCTTCCGCTATTGGTGGGAATGTAAAATGATACAGTCACTATGGAGAACAGTATAGAGGTTCCTTTAGAAAACTAAAAAGAGAATTACCATAGGATCCAGCAATCCCACTTCTGGGCATATACCCAGAGAAAACAATAAATCACAAAGACACATTCACCACAATGTTCATTGCAGCACTATTTACAATAGCCAGGTAATGGAAGGAAACTAAATGGCCACAGACAGACGAATTGATAAAGATGTGGTACATATATAAAATGGAATATTACTCTGCCATAAAAAGGCATGAAACTGGGTCATTTGTAGAGAAGTTGTTGGATCTAGAGACTGTCATACAGAGTGAAGTAAGTCAGAAAGAGAAAAATATTGTATATTAATGCCTATATGTGGAACCTATAAAAATGCTACACATGAACTGGTTTGCAGGGCAGAAATAGAGACACAGAGGTAGAGAACAAACGTATGGACACAAAGTGGGGGAAGCCATGGGGTGGTGGTGGTGGGATGAGTTGGGAGATTGGGATTGACCTGTATACATGTATATGCATTAAATATATAACTAATAATAACCTACTGTATAAAAAAATAAATAAAATTAAATTTCAAAATTTTTAAAAATAAAATGTAAAAATAAAACAGAAAAAGTTCTTCATTCACACAGATGTATTTATAAGAATGAATTATTTCCATGCTTATATCTATAAATACATAAAAGAGGAATAAAATCTAACTTGAACCAAAAAAGAAAAAAAAAACTGAACCTAACAGTAATACAGAGGAAAACACTACCAAGGCACTTGCTCCAGTGGTAAACAATTCTGAAATTGGTCAGAGGTGGGGAATCATCTCCCATACAGCCAGCAGCCCCGCCCGCCCACGCAAGGAACGTCCTTATTGCAAAGATGGGGGACCATGCCGAGGCCTCTGTGAGTAAACGTGAGCTGAGCCCCAGGCCAGCTGCTGCTGAACTGTTCCCACCCTTCCCAGGTGAAACACCTGAATATGGACAAGGGCTTGAAAGCGTAGAGGAAGGGCCGTGGAGCCACAACAGTGACAGCACGCAGGCCAAAATGGTGCCTGCATGTGAGCCAGGATGGTCCTGGCCACGGGCTCTCTTCTGGAACCTTTCCATTGCACTGCCTGAGATACCCCTCCTGTCCCGGCCCCCACTCCTTTTTTTCCTTCCTCACCTCAGCCCGGAGAGATATTCCAGTGGAAGTTATGGGTGACACATCCTCTTCTTTACAGGTGGCAGCCTGGCAACTCCTGCAGAAAGTCCAGCAGAGCCCCACTCACACCGGGCCACCCACAAAGCCGTGGACCCTCACACCCTCCCACCAGCACAGCCTCGAGACTGCTGACGGGGCAGAGAATATGGAGTCAGGCACAGCTGCAGGGGCTATTGCTGCCTGGAGTGCTGTTTATATTGACCTCAACCCAGGCACACCTGGGGAGGGCTTGCCGGCAGGGTCAGGCTGCCCAGGTCAGCTAATCCTCAGCCCTCAGGGAATCACATTGCAGAAAATGGACCTCGCTAAGACAGAATATTCGCCAAGGAAAAAAAGGACACAATGCCATTTGCAGCACCGTAGATGAGTCTAGAGGTAATCACGTGACTTGGAGTAAGTCAGAAGGTGAAAGACACATATCATATCATATCACTTATAGATGTTACCGATAAATTGATAACAGGGCAGATATTTCCACGGAGAAGGGCAATCACTGATTCATTAAACAAACTTATGGTTCACCAAAGGAAAGGTGTGAGGATTGAATTCATTACGATATTGGGATTGACAGACAGATACAAACACGGTAGACGTATATAATCACCAAAGACCTACGGAGTACCAAGAGAAGACTACTCAACAGTCTGTCATAACGTACATGGGAAAAGTATCCGAGGAAGAACAGACATATGTATATGTGTAAAAGAACCACCTCTTGCACACCTACAACAAGCTAAACGTTGTACTCACACTTGCTGTAATAAAAAATAAAAAATTAAATTAAAAACACGAACAAGAAGTAATGAGACAAACTTGAGGGGCTTTCTCCTGGCACATTCCGTTCTACATTACAATCTAGAACGCGACTTCCATTGAGGCTCTGCTGCCCTAGTAACCAGATTTGGTAAGGGAGAACTGCTGCCACCTTGTGGCCGTTTCACACAACGGCAGCTTTAATCCCAGCGCTACTGGTCAGTGGATATTCCAAATCATTACAGGCCTGTAAATGACACCTGCCCTGAAAACAAATCCTGGGGTCATATATCGAACAAAAATTTCAAAAGACGTCCATATTTCAAAACGACAGTTTCAAGAGGCATATTTCACGCACATTAGTGTTCTGCTTCTTTTGCTTTCTTTCTTTCTTTGTTAAAAAACGGGAATGGAAAAAGGCAACCCTCAGAATGGGCGAAAACGTTCACAAACGAATCAATGGACAAAGGTTTAATCTCCAATATATATAAACAGCTCATGCAGCTTAATATTAATAAAACAAACAACCCAATACAAAAATGGGCAGAAGATCTAAATAGACGTTTCTTCAAAGAAGACACAGAGATGGCCAAGACCCACATGAAAAGCTGCTCAACATCACTAATTATTAGAGAAATGCAAATCAAAACTACAATGAGGTAAGACCTCACACCTGTTAGAATCGGCATCATCAGATAATCTACAAAAAACAAATTCTGGGGAGGGTGTGGACAAAAGGAACCCTCTTCCGCTATTGGTGGGAATGTAAATTGATACAGTCACTATGGAGAACAGTATGGAGGTTCCTTTAGAAAACTAAAAAGAGAATTACCATAGGATCCAGCAATCCCACTTCTGGGCATATACCCAGAGAAAACCATAAATCACAAAGACACATTCACCACAATGTTCATTGCAGCACTATTTACAATAGCCAAGTAATGGAAGCAACCTAAATGCCCACAGACAGACGAAAGGATAAAGATGTGGTACATATATAAAATGGAATATTACTCAGCCATAAAAAGGAATGAAACTGGGTCATTTGTAGAGAAGTTGATGGATCTAGAGACTGTCATACAGAGTGAAGTAAGTCAGAAAGAGAAAAGCAAATATTGTATATTAATGCCTATATGTGGAACCTAGAAAAATGGTACAGATGAACTGGTTTGCAGGGCAGAAATAGAGACACAGAGGTAGAGAACAAACGTATGGACACAAAGGGGGGAAGCCATGGGGTGGTGGTGGTGGGATGAGTTGGGAGATTGGGATTGACCTGTATACATGACTATACATAAAATAGATAACTAATAATAACCTACTGTATAAAAATATAAATAAAATTAAATTTCAAAATTTTAAAAAATTAAATGTAAAAATAAAACAGAAAAAAAGTTCTTCCATTCACACTGATGTATTTATTAGAATGAATTATTTCCATGCTTATATCCATAAATACATAAAAGAGGAATAAAATCTAACTTGAACCAAAAAAGAAAAAAAAAACTGAACCTAACAGTTATACAGAGGAAAACACTACCAAGGCACTTGCTCCAGTGGTAAACAATACTGAAATTGGTCAGAGGTGGGGAATCATCTACCATACAGCCAGCAGCCCCGCCCGCCCACGCAAGGAGCGTCCTTATTGCAAAGCTGGGGGACCGTGCCGAGGCCTCTGGGAGTAAACCTGAGCTGAGCCCCAGGCCAGCTGCTGCTGAACTGTTCCCACCCTTCCCAGGTGAAACACCTGAATATGTACAAGGGTTTGAACGCCTATAGGAAGGGCCGTGGAGCCACACCAGCGACAGCACGCAGGCCAACTTGGTGCCTGCAGGTCAGCCAGGATGGTCCTGGCCACGGGCGCTCTTCTGGATGCTTTCCATTGCCCTGCCTGAGATACCCCTCCTGTCCCGGCCCCCACTCCTTTTTTTCCTTCCTCACCCCAGCCCGGAGAGATATTCCAGAGGAAATTATGGGTGACACATCCTCTTCTTTACAGGTGGCAGCCTGGCAACTCCTGCAGAAAGTCCAGCAGAGCCCTACTCACACCGTGCCACCCACAAAGCCGTGGACCCTCACACCCACCCACCAGCACAGCCCCGAGACTGCTGACGGGGCAGAGAATATGGAGTCAGGCACAGCTGCAGGGACTATTGCTGCCTGGAGTGCTGTTTATATTGACCTCAACCCAGGCACACCTGGGGAGGGCTTGCCGGCATGGTCAGGCTGCCCAGGTCAGCTAATCCTCAGCCCTCAGGGAATCACATTGCAGAAAATGGACCTCGCTAAGACAGAATATTCGCCAAGGAAAAAAAGGACACAAAGCCATTTGCAGCACCGAAGATGTGTCTAGAGGTAATCACGTGACTTGGAGTAAGTCAGAAAGTGAAAGACACATATCATATCATATCACTTATAGGTGTTACCTATAAATTGATACCAGGGCAGATATTTCCACGGAGAAGGGCAATCACAGATTCATTAAACAAACTTATGGTTCACCAAAGGAAAGGTGTGAGGATTGAATTCTTTACGATATTGGGGTTAACAGACATATACAAACACAGTAGACATATATAATCACCAAAGACCTACGGAGTACCAAGAGAAGACTACTCAACATTCTGTCATGACGTACATGGGAAAAGGATCCCAGGAAGAACAGACATATGTATATGTGTAAAAGAACCACCTCTTGCACACCTACAACAAGCTAAACGTTGTACTCAAACTTGCTGTAATAAAAAATAAAAAAATAAATTAAAAACACGAACAAGAAGTAGTGAGACAAACTTGAGGGGCTTTCTCCTGGCACACTCCGTTCTAAATTCCAATCTAGAACGTGACTTCCATTGAGGCTCTGCTGCCCAATAACCAGATTTGGTAAGGGAGAACTGCTGCCACCTTGTGGCCGTTTCACACAACTGCAGGTTTAATGCCAGCGCTAATGGTCAGTGGATATTCCAAATCATTACAGGCCTGTAAATGACACCTGCCCTGAAAACAAATCCTGGGGTCATATATCGACCAAAAAATTCAAAAGACGTCCATATTTCAAAACGACAGTTTCAAGAGGCATATTTCACGCACATTAGTGTTCTGCTTCTTTTGCTTTCTTTCTTTCTTTGTTAAAAAAAACGGGAATGGAAAAAGGCAACCCTCAGAATGGGCGAAAACGTTCACAAACGAATCAATGGACAAAGGTTTAATCTGCAATATATATAAACAGCTCATGCAGCTTAATATTAATAAAACAAACAACCCAATACAAAAATGGGCAGAAGATCTAAAGAGACGTTTCTTCAAAGAAGACACAGAGATGGCCAAGACGCACATGAAAAGCTGCTCAACATCACTAATTATTAGAGAAATGCAAATCAAAACTACAATGAGGTAAGACCTCACACCTGTTAGAATCGGCATCATCAGATAATCTACAAAGAACAAATTCTGGGGAGGGTGTGGACAAAAGGAACCCTCTTCCGCTATTGGTGGGAATGTAAATTGATACAGTCACTAAGGAGAACAGTATGGAGGTTCCTTTAAAAAACTAAAAAGAGAATTACCATAGGATCCAGCAATCCCACTTCGGGCATATACCCTGAGAAAACCATAAATCACAGAGACACATTCACCACAATGTTCATTGCAGCACTATTTACAATAGCCAGGTAATGGAAGCAACCTAAATGCCCACAGACAGACGAATGGATAAAGATGTGGTACATATACAAAATGGAATATTACTCAGCCATAAAAAGGAATGAAACAGGGTCATTTGTAGAGGAGTTGATGGATCTAGAGACTGTCATACAGAGTGAAGTAAGTCAGAAAGAGAAAAACAAATATTGTATATTAATGCCTATATGTGGAACCTAGAAAAATGGTAGAGATGAACTGGTTTGCAGGGCAGAACTAGAGACACAGAGGTAGAGAACAAACGTATGGACACCAAGTGGGGGAAGCCATGGGGTGGTGGTGGTGGGATGAGTTGGGAGATTAGGATTGACCTGTATACATGTCTATGCATAAAATAGATAACTAATAATAACCTACTGTATAAAAAAATAACTAAAATTAAATTTCAAAATTTTAAAAAATAAAATGTAAAAATAAAACAGAAAAAAAGTTCTTCCATTCACACTGATGTATTTATACGAATGAATTATTTCCATGCTTATATCTATAAATACATAAATGAGGAATAAAATCTAACTTGAACCAAAAAAGAAAAAAAAACTGAACCTAAGAATTATACAGAGGAAAACACTACGAAGGCACTTGCTCCAGTGGTAAACAATTCTGAAATTGGTCAGAGGTGGGGAATCATCTCCCATACAGCCAGCAGCCCCGCCCGCCCACGCAAGGAGCATCCTCATTGCAAAGCTGGGAGACCGTGCTGAGGCCTCTGTGAGTAAACGTGAGCTGAGCCCCAGGCCAGATGCTGCTGAACTGTTCCCACCCTTCCCAGGTGAAACACCTGAATATGTACAAGGGCTTGAAAGCCTAGAGGAAGGGCCGTGGAGCCACACCAGCGACAGCACGCAGGCCAACTTGGTGCCTGCAGGTCAGCCAGGATGGTACTGGCCACGGGCGCTCTTCTGGAAGCTTTCTATTGCCCTGCCTGAGATACCCCTCCTGTCCCGGCCCCCACTCCTTTTTTTCCTTCCTCACCTCAGCCCGGAGAGATATTCCAGTGGAAGTTATGGGTGACACATCCTCTTCTTTACAGGTGGCAGCCTGGCAACTCCTGCCGAAAGTCCAGCAGAGCCCCACTCACACCGGGCCACCCACAAAGCCGTGGACCCTCACACCCTCCCACCAGCACAGCCCCGAGACTGCTGACGGGGCAGAGAATATGGAGTAAGGCACAGCTGCAGGGGCTATTGCTGCCTGGAGTGCTGTTTATATTGACCTCAACCCAGGCACACCTGGGGAGTGCTTGCCGGCAGGGTCAGGCTGCCCAGGTCAGCTAATCCTCAGCCCTCAGGGAATCACATTGCAGAAAATGGACCTCGCTAAGACAGAATATTCGCCAAGGAGAAAAAGGACACAATGCCATTTGCAGCACCGTAGATGAGTCTCGAGGTAATCACGTGACTTGGAGTAAGTCAGAAAGTGAAAGACAAATATCATATCATAGCACTTATAGGTGTTACCTATAAATTGATACCAGGGCAGATATTTCCACGGAGAAGGGCAATCACAGATTCATTAAACAAACTTATGGTTCACCAAAGGAAAGGTGTGAGGATTGAATTCATTACGATATTGGGGTTAACAGACATATACAAACACAGTAGACGTATATAATCACCAAAAACCTACGGAGTACCAAGAGAAGACTACTCAACATTCTGTCATAACGTACATGGGAAAAGGATCCCAGGAAGAACAGACATATGTATATGTGTAAAAGAACCACCTCTTGCACACCTACAACAAGCTAAACGTTGTACTCAAACTTGCTGTAATAAAAAATAAAAAATTAAATTAAGAACACGAACAAGAAGTAGTGAGACAAACTTGAGGGGCTTTCTCCTGGCACATTCCGTTCTACATTCCAATCTAGAACACGACTTCCATTGAGTCTCTGCTGCCCTAGTAACCAGAATTGGTAAGGGAGAACTGCTGCCACCTTGTGGCCGTTTCACACAACTGCAGGTTTAATGCCAGCGCTAATGGTCAGTGGATATTCCAAATCATTACAGGCCTGTAAATGACACCTGCCCTGAAAACAAATCCTGGGGTCATATATCGACCAAAAAATTCAAAAGACGTCCATATTTCAAAACGACAGTTTCAAGAGGCATATTACACGCACATTAGTGTTCTGCTTCTTTTGCTTTCTTTCTTTGTTAAAAAAAACGGGAATGGAGAAAGGCAACCCTCAGAATGGGCGAAAATGTTCACAAACGAATCAATGGACAAAGGTTTAATCTCCAATATATATAAACAGCTCATGCAGCTTAATATTAATAAAACAAACAACCCAATACAAAAATGGGCAGAAGATCTAAAGAGACGTTTCTTCAAAGACACAGAGATGGCCAAGACGCACATGAAAAGCTGCTCAACATCACTAATTATTAGAGAAATGCAAATCAAAACTACAATGAGGTAAGACCTCACACCTGTTAGAATCGGCATCATCAGATAATCTACAAACAACAAACTCTGGGGAGGGTGTGGACAAAAGGAACCCTCTTCCGCTATTGGTGGGAATGTAAATTGATACAGTCACTATGGAGAACAGTATGGAGGTTCCTTTAAAAAACTAAAAAGAGAATTACCATAGGATCCAGCAATCCCACTTCTGGGCATATACCCAGAGAAAACCATAAATCACAAAGACACATTCACCACAATGTTCATTGCAGCACTATTTACAATAGCCAGGTAATGGAAGCAACCTAAATGCCCACAGACAGACGAATGGATAAAGATGTGGTACATATACAAAATGGAATATTACTCAGCCATAAAAAGGAATGAAACTGGGTCATTTGTAGAGAAGTTGATGGATCTAGAGACTGTCATACAGAGTGAAGTAAGTCAGAAAGAGAAAAACAAATATTGTATATTAATGCCTATATGTGGAACCTAGAAAAATGGTGGAGATGAACTGGTTTGCAGGGCAGAAATAGAGACACAGAGGTAGAGAACAAACGTATGGACACAAAGTGGGGGAAGCCATGGGGTGGTGGTGGTGGGATGAGTTGGGAGATTAGGATTGACCTGTATACATGTCTATGCATAAAATAGATAACTAATAATAACCTACTGTATAAAAAAATAACTAAAATTAAATTTCAAAATTTTAAAAAATAAAATGTAAAAATAAAACAGAAAAAAAGTTCTTCCATTCACACTGATGTATTTATACGAATGAATTATTTCCATGCTTATATCTATAAATACATAAATGAGGAATAAAATCTAACTTGAACCAAAAAAGAAAAAAAAACTGAACCTAAGAATTATACAGAGGAAAACACTACGAAGGCACTTGCTCCAGTGGTAAACAATTCTGAAATTGGTCAGAGGTGGGGAATCATCTCCCATACAGCCAGCAGCCCCGCCCGCCCACGCAAGGAGCATCCTCATTGCAAAGCTGGGAGACCGTGCCGAGGCCTCTGTGAGTAAACGTGAGCTGAGCCCCAGGCCAGATGCTGCTGAACTGTTCCCACCCTTCCCAGGTGAAACACCTGAATATGTACAAGGGCTTGAAAGCCTAGAGGAAGGGCCGTGGAGCCACACCAGCGACAGCACGCAGGCCAACTTGGTGCCTGCAGGTCAGCCAGGATGGTACTGGCCACGGGCGCTCTTCTGGAAGCTTTCTATTGCCCTGCCTGAGATACCCCTCCTGTCCCGGCCCCCACTCCTTTTTTTCCTTCCTCACCTCAGCCCGGAGAGATATTCCAGTGGAAGTTATGGGTGACACATCCTCTTCTTTACAGGTGGCAGCCTGGCAACTCCTGCCGAAAGTCCAGCAGAGCCCCACTCACACCGGGCCACCCACAAAGCCGTGGACCCTCACACCCTCCCACCAGCACAGCCCCGAGACTGCTGACGGGGCAGAGAATATGGAGTAAGGCACAGCTGCAGGGGCTATTGCTGCCTGGAGTGCTGTTTATATTGACCTCAACCCAGGCACACCTGGGGAGGGCTTGCCGGCAGGGTCAGGCTGCCCAGGTCAGCTAATCCTCAGCCCTCAGGGAATCACATTGCAGAAAATGGACCTCGCTAAGACAGAATATTCGCCAAGGAGAAAAAGGACACAATGCCATTTGCAGCACCGTAGATGAGTCTCGAGGTAATCACGTGACTTGGAGTAAGTCAGAAAGTGAAAGACAAATATCATATCATAGCACTTATAGGTGTTACCTATAAATTGATACCAGGGCAGATATTTCCACGGAGAAGGGCAATCACAGATTCATTAAACAAACTTATGGTTCACCAAAGGAAAGGTGTGAGGATTGAATTCATTACGATATTGGGGTTAACAGACATATACAAACACAGTAGACGTATATAATCACCAAAGACCTACGGAGTACCAAGAGAAGACTACTCAACATTCTGTCATAACGTACATGGGAAAAGGATCCCAGGAAGAACAGACATATGTATATGTGTAAAAGAACCACCTCTTGCACACCTACAACAAGCTAAACGTTGTACTCAAACTTGCTGTAATAAAAAATAAAAAATTAAATTAAGAACACGAACAAGAAGTAGTGAGACAAACTTGAGGGGCTTTCTCCTGGCACATTCCGTTCTACATTCCAATCTAGAACACGACTTCCATTGAGTCTCTGCTGCCCTAGTAACCAGAATTGGTAAGGGAGAACTGCTGCCACCTTGTGGCCGTTTCACACAACTGCAGGTTTAATGCCAGCGCTAATGGTCAGTGGATATTCCAAATCATTACAGGCCTGTAAATGACACCTGCCCTGAAAACAAATCCTGGGGTCATATATCGACCAAAAAATTCAAAAGACGTCCATATTTCAAAACGACAGTTTCAAGAGGCATATTACACGCACATTAGTGTTCTGCTTCTTTTGCTTTCTTTCTTTCTTTGTTAAAAAAAACGGGAATGGAGAAAGGCAACCCTCAGAATGGGCGAAAACGTTCACAAACGAATCAATGGACAAAGGTTTAATCTCAAATATATATAAACAGCTCATGCAGCTTAATATTAATAAAACAAACAACCCAATACAAAAATGGGCAGAAGATCTAAAGAGACGTTTCTGCAAAGAAGACACAGAGATGGCCAAGACGCACATGAAAAGCTGCTCAACATCACTAATTATTAGAGAAATGCAAATCAAAACTACAATCGGGTAAGACCTCACACCTGTTAGAATCGGCATCATCAGATAATCTACAAACAACAAATTCTGGGGAGGGTGTGGACAAAAGGAACCCTCTTCCGCTATTGGTGGGAATGTAAATTGATACAGTCACTATGGAGAACAGTATGGAGGTTCCTTTAAAAAACTAAAAAGAGAATTACCATAGGATCCAGCAATCCCACTTCTGGGCATATACCCAGAGAAAACCATAAATCGCAAAGACACATGCACCACAATGTTCATTGCAGCACTATTTACAATAGCCAGGTAATGGAAGCAAGCTAAATGCCCACAGAGACACGAATGGATAAAGATGTGGTACATATATAAAATGGAATATTACTCAGCCATAAAAAGGAATGAAACTGGGTCATTTGTAGAGAAGTTGATGGATCTAGACACTGTCATACAGAGTGAAGTAAGTCAGAAAGAGAAAAACAAATATTGTATATTAATGCCTATATGTTTAACCTAGAAAAATGGTAGAGATGAACTGGTTTGCAGGGCAGAAATAGAGACACAGAGGTAGAGAACAAACGTATGGACACAAAGTGGGGGAAGCCATGGGGTGGTGGTGGTGGGATGAGTTGGGAGATTAGGATTGACCTGTATACATGTCTATGCATAAAATAGATAACTAATAATAACCTACTGTATAAAAAAATAACTAAAATTAAATTTCAAAATTTTAAAAAATAAAATGTAAAAATAAAACAGAAAAAAAGTTCTTCCATTCACACTGATGTATTTATACGAATGAATTATTTCCATGCTTATATCTATAAATACATAAATGAGGAATAAAATCTAACTTGAACCGAAAAAGAAAAAAAAAACTGAACCTAACAGTTATACGGAGGAAAACAGTACGAAGGCACTTGCTCCAGTGGTAAACAATTCTGAAATTGGTCAGAGGTGGGGAATCATCTCCCATACAGCCAGCAGCCCCGCCTGCCCATGCAAGGAGCATCCTCATTGCAAAGCTGGGAGACCGTGCCGAGGCCTCTGTGAGTAAACGTGAGCTGAGCCCCAGGCCAGATGCTGGTGAACTGTTCCCACCCTTCCCAGGTGAAACACCTGAATTTGTACAAGGGCTTGAAAGCCTAGAGGAAGGGCCGTGGAGCCACACCAGCGACAGCACGCAGGCCAACTTCGTGCCTGAATGTCAGCCAGGATGGTACTGGCCACGGGTGCTCTTCTGGAAGCTTTCTATTGCCCTGCCTGAGATACACCTCCTCTCCCGGCCCCCACTCCTTTTTTTCCTTCCTCACCTCAGCCCGGAGAGATATTCCAGTGGAAGTTATGGGTGACACATCCTCTTCTTTACAGGTGGCAGCCTGGCAACTCCTGCCGAAAGTCCAGCAGAGCCCCACTCACACCGGGCCACCCACAAAGCCGTGGACCCTCACACCCACCCACCAGCACAGCCCCGAGACTGCTGACGGGGCAGAGGATATGGAGTAAGGCACAGCTGCAGGGGCTATTGCTGCCTGGAGTGCTGTTTATATTGACCTCAACCCAGGCACACCTGGGGAGGGCTTGCCGGCAGGGTCAGGCTGCCCAGGTCAGCTAATCCTCAGCCCTCAGGGAATCACATTGCAGAAAATGGACCTCGCTAGACAGAATATTCGCCAAGGAGAAAAAGGACACAATGCCATTTGCAGCACCGTAGATGAGTCTCGAGGTAATCACGTGACTTGGAGTAAGTCAGAAAGTGAAAGACACATATCATATCATATCACTTACAGGTGTTACGTATAAATTGATACCAGGGCAGATATTTCCACGGAGAAGGGCAATCACAGATTCATTAAACAAACTTATGGTTCACCAAAGGAAAGGTGTGAGGATTGAATTCATTACGATATTGGGGTTAACAGACATATACAAACACAGTAGACGTATATAATCACCAAAGACCTACGGAGTACCAAGAGAAGACTACTCAACATTCTGTCATAACGTACATGGGAAAAGGATCCCAGGAAGAACAGACATATGTATATGTGTAAAACAACCACCTCTTGCACACCTACAACAAGCTAAACGTTGTACTCAAACTTGCTGTAATAAAAAATAAAAAAATTAAATTAAAAACACGAACAAGAAGTAGTGAGACAAACTTGAGGGGCTTTCTCCTGGCACATTCCGTTCTACATTCCAATCTAGAACACGACTTCCATTGAGGCTCTGCTGCCCTAGTAACCAGATTTGGTAAGGGAGAACTGCTGCCACCTTGTGGCCGTTTCACACAACTGCAGGTTTAATGCCAGCGCTAATGGTCAGTGGATATTCCAAATCATTACAGGCCTGTAAATGACACCTGCCCTGAAAACAAATCCTGGGGTCATATATCGACCAAAAAATTCAAAAGACGTCCATATTTCAAAACGACAGTTTCAAGAGGCATATTTCACGCACATTAGTGTTCTGCTTCTTTTGCTTTCTTTCTTTCTTTGTTAAAAAAAACGGGAATGGAAAAAGGCAACCCTCAGAATGGGCAAAAACGTTCACAAACGAATCAATGGACAAAGGTTTAATCTCCAATATATATAAACAGCTCATGCAGCTTAATATTAATAAAACAAACAACCCAATACAAAAATGGGCAGAAGATCTAAAGAGACGTTTCTTCAAAGAAGACACAGAGATGGCCAAGACGCACATGAAAAGCTGCTCAACATCACTAATTATTAGAGAAATGCAAATCAAAACTACAATGAGGTAAGACCTCACACCTGTTAGAATCGGCATCATCAGATAATCTACAAACAACAAATTCTGGGGAGGGTGTGGACAAAAGGAACCCTCTTCCGCTATTGGTGGGAATGTAAATTGATACAGTCACTATGGAGAACAGTATGGAGGTTCCTTTAAAAAACTAAAAAGAGAATTACCATAGGATCCAGCAATCCCACTTCTGGGCATATACCCAGAGAAAACCATAAATCACAGAGACACATTCACCACAATGTTCATTGCAGCACTATTTACAATAGCCAGGTTATGGAAGCAACCTAAATGCCCACAGACAGACGAATGGATAAAGATGTGGTACATATATAAAATGGAATATTACTCAGCCATAAAAAGGAATGAAACTGGGTCATTTGTAGAGAAGTTGATGGATCTAGAGACTGTCATACAGAGTCAAGTAAGCCAGAAAGAGAAAAACAAATATTGTATATTAATGCCTATATGTGGAACCTAGAAAAATGGTAGAGATGAACTGCTTTGCAGGGTAGAAATAGAGACACAGAGGTAGAGAACAAACGTATGGACACAAAGTGGGGGAAGCCATGGGGTGGTGGTGGTGGGATGAGTTGGGAGATTAGGATTGACCTGTATACATGTCTATGCATAAAATAGATAACTAATAATAACCTACTGTATAAAAAATAACTAAAATTAAATTCCAAAATTTTAAAAAATAAAATGTAAAAATAAAACAGAAAAAAAGTTCTTCCATTCACACTGATGTATTTATACGAATGAATTATTTCCATGCTTATATCTATAAATACATAAATGAGGAATAAAATCTAACTTGAACCAAAAAAGAAAAAAAAAAAACTGAACCTAAGAGTTATACAGAGGAAAACACTACCAAGGCACTTGCTCCAGTGGTAAACAATTCTGAAATTGGTCAGAGGTGGGGAATCATCTCCCATACAGCCAGCAGCCCCGCCCGCCCACGCAAGGAGCATCCTCATTGCAAAGCTGGGAGACCGTGCCGAGGCCTCTGTGAGTAAACGTGAGCTGAGCCCCAGGCCAGATGCTGGTGAACTGTTCCCACCCTTCCCAGGTGAAACACCTGAATTTGTACAAGGGCTTGAAAGCCTAGAGGAAGGGCCGTGGAGCCACACCAGCGACAGCACGCAGGCCAACTTCGTGCCTGAAGGTCAGCCAGGATGGTACTGGCCACGGGTGCTCTTCTGGAAGCTTTCTATTGCCCTGCCTGAGATACACCTCCTGTCCCGGCCCCCACTCCTTTTTTTCCTTCCTCACCTCAGCCCGGAGAGATATTCCAGTGGAAGTTATGGGTGACACATCCTCTTCTTTACAGGTGGCAGCCTGGCAACTCCTGCCGAAAGTCCAGCAGATCCCCACTCACACCGGGCCACCCACAAAGCCGTGGACCCTCAGACCAACCCACCAGCACAGCCACGAGACTGCTGACGGGGCAGAGGATATGGAGTAAGGCACAGCTGCAGGGGCTATTGCTGCCTGGAGTGCTGTTTATATTGACCTCAACCCAGGCACACCTGGGGAGGGCTTGCCGGCAGGGTCAGGCTGCCCAGGTCAGCTAATCCTCAGCCCTCAGGGAATCACATTGCAGAAAATGGACCTCGCTAGACAGAATATTCGCCAAGGAGAAAAAGGACACAATGCCATTTGCAGCACCGTAGATGAGTCTCGAGGTAATCACGTGACTTGGAGTAAGTCAGAAAGTGAAAGACACATATCATATCATATCACTTACAGGTGTTACGTATAA